>NC_139534.1:13883262-14380133 GCF_965153285.1 Podarcis tiliguerta | reverse complement strand
AATTCTCCAATTCACTCAAAAATGGTGCCAAACTGTTGCAAATTCTCCCCTGAAAAGTTTGGCGGTGGAAACAGAAGCCTTTTTGTCATAGGCCAAGAATTCAGCCCTTGACAACTTAACCTGTGAAAAAAAAAATTCTAAGCCCTGGGGTCACAATTTCAGCAAAAATCTGAAATTCTCCAATTCACTCAAAAATGGTGTCAAACTGTTGCACATTCTCCCCTGAAAGGTTTGGCGGTGGAAACAGAAGCCTTTTTGTCATAGGCCAAGAAATCAGCCCTCGACAACTTAACCTGTGAAAAAAAAATTTCTAAGCCCCGGGGTCACAATTTCTAAGCAAAAATCTGAAATTCTCCAATTCACTCAAAAATGGTGCCAAACTGTTGCAAATTCTCCCCTGAAAAGTTTGGCGGTGGAAACAGAAGCCTTTTTGTCATAGGCCAAGAATTCAGCCCTTGACAACTTAACCTGTGAAAAAAAAAATTCTAAGCCCTGGGGTCACAATTTCAGCAAAAATCTGAAATTCTCCAATTCACTCAAAAATGGTGTCAAACTGTTGCACATTCTCCCCTGAAAGGTTTGGCGGTGGAAACAGAAGCCTTTTTGTCATAGGACATGAAATCAGCCCTCAACAACTTAACCTGTGGGGGAAAAAATTTTCAAAGCCCCGGGGTCACAATTTCTAAGCAAAAATCTGAAATTCTCCAATTCACTCAAAAATGGTGCCAAACTGTTGCACATTCTCCCCTGAAAAGTTTGGCGGTGGAAACAGAAGCCTTTTTGTCATAGGCCAAGAAATCAGCCCTCGACAACTTAACCTGTGAAAAAAAATTTCTAAGCCCCGGGGTCACAATTTCTAAGCAAAAATCTGAAATTCTCCAATTCACTCAAAAATGGTGCCAAACTGTTGCAAATTCTCCCCTGAAAAGTTTGGCGGTGGAAACAGAAGCCTTTTTGTCATAGGCCAAGAAATCAGCCCTCGACAACTTAACCTGTGAAAAAAAAATTTCTAAGCCCCGGGGTCACAATTTCTAAGCAAAAATCTGAAATTCTCCAATTCACTCAAAAATGGTGCCAAACTGTTGCAAATTCTCCCCTGAAAAGTTTGGCGGTGGAAACAGAAGCCTTTTTGTCATAGGCCAAGAATTCAGCCCTTGACAACTTAACCTGTGAAAAAAAAAATTCTAAGCCCTGGGGTCACAATTTCAGCAAAAATCTGAAATTCTCCAATTCACTCAAAAATGGTGTCAAACTGTTGCACATTCTCCCCTGAAAGGTTTGGCGGTGGAAACAGAAGCCTTTTTGTCATAGGCCAAGAAATCAGCCCTCGACAACTTAACCTGTGAAAAAAAAAATTCTAAGCCCCGGGGTCACAATTTCTAAGCAAAAATCTGAAATTCTCCAATTCACTCAAAAATGGTGCCAAACTGTTGCAAATTCTCCCCTGAAAAGTTTGGCGGTGGAAACAGAAGCCTTTTTGTCATAGGCCAAGAATTCAGCCCTTGACAACTTAACCTGTGAAAAAAAAATTCTAAGCCCTGGGGTCACAATTTCAGCAAAAATCTGAAATTCTCCAATTCACTCAAAAATGGTGTCAAACTGTTGCACATTCTCCCCTGAAAGGTTTGGCGGTGGAAACAGAAGCCTTTTTGTCATAGGACATGAAATCAGCCCTCAACAACTTAACCTGTGGGGGAAAAAATTTTCAAAGCCCCGGGGTCACAATTTCTAAGCAAAAATCTGAAATTCTCCAATTCACTCAAAAATGGTGCCAAACTGTTGCACATTCTCCCCTGAAAAGTTTGGCGGTGGAAACAGAAGCCTTTTTGTCATAGGCCAAGAAATCAGCCCTCGACAACTTAACCTGTGAAAAAAAAAATTCTAAGCCCCGGGGTCACAATTTCTAAGCAAAAATCTGAAATTCTCCAATTCACTCAAAAATGGTGCCAAACTGTTGCACATTCTCCCCTGAAAAGTTTGGCGGTGGAAACAGAAGCCTTTTTGTCATAGGCCAAGAAATCAGCCCTCGACAACTTAACCTGTGAAAAAAAATATTTCTAAGCCCCGGGGTCACAATTTCTAAGCAAAAATCTGAAATTCTCCAATTCACTCAAAAATGGTGTCAAACTGTTGCACATTCTCCCCTGAAAGGTTTGGCGGTGGAAACAGAAGCCTTTTTGTCATAGGACATGAAATCAGCCCTCAACAACTTAACCTGTGGGGGAAAAAATTTTCAAAGCCCCGGGGTCACAATTTCTAAGCAAAAATCTGAAATTCTCCAATTCACTCAAAAATGGTGCCAAACTGTTGCAAATTCTCCCCTGAAAAGTTTGGCGGTGGAAACAGAAGCCTTTTTGTCATAGGCCAAGAATTCAGCCCTTGACAACTTAACCTGTGAAAAAAAAAATTCTAAGCCCCGGGGTCACAATTTCAGCAAAAATCTGAAATTCTCCAATTCACTCAAAAATGGTGCCAAACTGTTGCACATTCTCCCCTGAAAGGTTTGGCGGTGGAAACAGAAGCCTTTTTATCATAGGACATTCAATCAGCCCTCAAGAACTTAACCTGTGAAAAAAAAAATTTCTAAGCCCCGGGGTCACAATTTCAGCAAAAATCTGAAATTCTCCAATTCACTCAAAAATGGTGCCAAACTGTTGCACATCCTCCCCTGAAAGTTTTGGCGGTGGAAACAGAAGCCTTTTTGTGATAGGACATGAAATCAGCCCTCAACAACTTAACCTGTGAAAAAAAAAAATTCTAAGCCCCGGGGTCACAATTTCAGCAAAAATCTGAAATTCTCCAATTCACTCAAAAATGGTGCCAAACTGTTGCACATTCTCCCCTGAAAGGTTTGGCGGTGGAAACAGAAGCCTTTTTATCATAGGACATGAAATCAGCCCTCAACAACTTAACCTGTGAAAAAAAAAATTCTAAGCCCCGGGGTCACAATTTCAGCAAAAATCTGAAATTCTCCAATTCACTCAAAAATGGTGCCAAACTGTTGCAAATTCTCCCCTGAAAGATTTGGCGGTGGAAACAGAAGCCTTTTTGTGATAGGACATGAAATCAGCCCTCAACAACTTAACCTGTGGGGGGAAAAAATTTCTAAGCCCCGGGGTCATAATTTCAGCAAAAATCTGAAATTCTCCAATTCACTCAAAAATGGTGCCAAACTGTTGCACATTCTCCCCTGAAAAGTTTGGCGGTGGAAACAGAAGCCTTTTTGTCATAGGCCAAGAAATCAGCCCTCGACAACTTAACCTGTGAAAAAAAAATTTCTAAGCCCCGGGGTCACAATTTCAGCAAAAATCTGAAATTCTCCAATTCACTCAAAAATGGTGCCAAACTGTTGCACATTCTCCCCTGAAAGGTTTGGCGGTGGAAACAGAAGCCTTTTTATCATAGGACATTCAATCAGCCCTCAACAACTTAACCTGTGAAAAAAAAAATTTCTAAGCCCCGGGGTCACAATTTCAGCAAAAATCTGAAATTCTCCAATTCACTCAAAAATGGTGCCAAACTGTTGCACATCCTCCCCTGAAAGTTTTGGCGGTGGAAACAGAAGCCTTTTTGTGATAGGACATGAAATCAGCCCTCAACAACTTAACCTGTGAAAAAAAAAAATTTCTAAGCCCCGGGGTCACAATTTCAGCAAAAATCTGAAATTCTCCAATTCACTCAAAAATGGTGCCAAACTGTTGCACATTCTCCCCTGAAAGGTTTGGCGGTGGAAACAGAAGCCTTTTTATCATAGGACATGAAATCAGCCCTCAACAACTTAACCTGTGAAAAAAAAAATTCTAAGCCCCGGGGTCGCAATTTCAGCAAAAATCTGAAATTCTCCAATTCACTCAAAAATGGTGCCAAACTGTTGCAAATTCTCCCCTGAAAGATTTGGCGGTGGAAACAGAAGCCTTTTTGTGATAGGACATGAAATCAGCCCTCAACAACTTAACCTGTGGGGGGAAAAAATTTCTAAGCCCCGGGGTCATAATTTCAGCAAAAATCTGAAATTCTCCAATTCACTCAAAAATGGTGCCAAACTGTTGCACATTCTCCCCTGAAAAGTTTGGCGGTGGAAACAGAAGCCTTTTTGTCATAGGCCAAGAAATCAGCCCTCGACAACTTAACCTGTGAAAAAAAAATTTCTAAGCCCCGGGGTCACAATTTCTAAGCAAAAATCTGAAATTCTCCAATTCACTCAAAAATGGTGCCAAACTGTTGCAAATTCTCCCCTGAAAAGTTTGGCGGTGGAAACAGAAGCCTTTTTGTCATAGGCCAAGAATTCAGCCCTTGACAACTTAACCTGTGAAAAAAAAAATTCTAAGCCCTGGGGTCACAATTTCAGCAAAAATCTGAAATTCTCCAATTCACTCAAAAATGGTGTCAAACTGTTGCACATTCTCCCCTGAAAGGTTTGGCGGTGGAAACAGAAGCCTTTTTGTCATAGGACATGAAATCAGCCCTCAACAACTTAACCTGTGGGGGAAAAAATTTTCAAAGCCCCGGGGTCACAATTTCTAAGCAAAAATCTGAAATTCTCCAATTCACTCAAAAATGGTGCCAAACTGTTGCAAATTCTCCCCTGAAAAGTTTGGCGGTGGAAACAGAAGCCTTTTTGTCATAGGCCAAGAATTCTGCCCTTGACAACTTAACCTGTGAAAAAAAAATTTCTAAGCCCTGGGGTCACAATTTCAGCAAAAATCTGAAATTCTCCAATTCACTCAAAAATGGTGCCAAACTGTTGCAAATTCTCCCCTGAAAAGTTTGGCGGTGGAAACAGAAGCCTTTTTGTCATAGGACATGAAATCAGCCCTCAACAACTTAACCTGTGGGGGAAAAAATTTCTAAGCCGCGGGGTTATAATTTCAGCAAAAAATCTGAAATTCTCCAATTCACTCAAAAATCGTGCCAAACTGTTGCACATTCTCCCCTGAAAGGTTTGGCGGTGGAAACAGAATCCTTTTTGTCATAGGCCCGGAATTCAGCCCTCGACAACTTAACCTGTGGGAAAAAAAATTTTCTAAGCCCCAGGGTCACAATTTCTAAGCAAAAATCTGAAATTCTCCAATTCACTCAAAAATGGTGCCAAACTGTTGCAAATTCTCCCCTGAAAAGTTTGGCGGTGGAAACAGAAGCCTTTTTGTCATAGGCCAAGAATTCAGCCCTTGACAACTTAACCTGTGAAAAAAAAAATTTATAAGCCCTGGGGTCACAATTTCAGCAAAAATCTGAAATTCTCCAATTCACTCAAAAATGGTGCCAAACTGTTGCAAATTCTCCCCTGAAAAGTTTGGCGGTGGAAACAGAAGCCTTTTTGTCATAGGACATGAAATCAGCCCTCAACAACTTAACCTGTGGGGGAAAAAATTTCTAAGCCGCGGGGTTATAATTTCAGCAAAAAATCTGAAATTCTCCAATTCACTCAAAAATGGTGCCAAACTGTTGCACTTTCTCCCCTGAAAGGTTTGGGGGTGGAAACAGAAGCCTTTTTGTCATAGTACATGAAATCAGCCCTCAACAACTTAACGTGTGGGGGGGAAAAATTCTAAGCCCCGGGGTCATAATGTCAGCAAAAATCTGAAATTCTCCAATTCACTCAAAAATGGTGCCAAACTATTCCAAATTCTCCCCTGAAAGGTTTGGCGGTGGAAACAGAAACCTTTTTGTCATAGGCCAAGAATTCAGCCCTCGACAACTTAACCTGTGAAAAACAAAATTTCTAAGCCCCGGGGTCACAATTTCAGCAAAAATCTGAAATTCTCCAATTCACTCAAAAATGGTGCCAAACTGTTGCACATTCTCCCCTGAAGGATTTGGCGGTGGAAACAGAAGCCTTTTTGTCATAGGCCAAGAAATCAGCCCTCGACAACTTAACCTGTGAAAAAAAAAATTCTAAGCCCCGGGGTCACAATTTCTAAGCAAAAATCTGAAATTCTCCAATTCACTCAAAAATGGTGCCGAACTGTTGCAAATTCTCCCCTGAAAGGTTTGGCGGTGGAAACAGAAGCCCTTTTGTCATAGGCCAAGAAATGAGCCCTCGACAACTTAACCTGTGAAAAAAAAAATTTCTAAGCCCCGGGGTCACAATTTCAGCAAAAATCTGAAATTCTCCAATTCACTCAAAAATGGTGCCAAACTGTTGCACATTCTCCCCTTAAAGGTTTGGTGGTGGAAACAGAAGCCTTTTTATCATAGGACATGAAATCAGCGCACCGACAACTTAACCTGTGGGAAAAAAAATTCTAAGCCCCTGGGTCACAATTTCAGCAAATATCTGAAATTCTCCAATTCACTCAAAAATGGTGCTAAACTGTTGCACATTCTCCCCTGAAAGTTTTGGCGGTGGAAACAGAAGCCTTTTTATCATAGGCCAAGAAATCATCCCTCGAAGATAAAACTTGTGGGGGGGGGGAATTTCTAAGCCCCGGGGTCACAATTTCAGCAAAAATCTGAAATTCTCCAATTCACTCAAAAATGGTGCCAAACTGTTGCACATTCTCCCCTGAAGGGTTTGGCGGTGGAAACAGAAGCCTTTTTGTCATAGGACATGAAATCAGCCCTCAACAACTTAACCTGTGGGGGAAAAAATTTTCTAAGCCCCGGGGTCATAATTTCAGCAAAAATCTGAAATTCTCCAGTTGACTCAAAAATGGTGCCAAACTGTTGCACATTCTCCCCTCAAAGGTTTGGCGGTGGAAACAGAAGCCTTTTTGTCATAGGCCAAGAATTCAGCCCTTGACAACTTAACCTGTGAAAAAAAAATTTCTAAGCCCCGGGGTCACAATTTCAGCAAAAATCTGAAATTCTCCAATTCACTCAAAAATGGTGCCAAACTGTTGCAGTTTCTCCCCTGAAAAGTTTGGCGGTGGAAACAGAAGCCTTTTTATCATAGGACATGAAATCAGCCCTCAACAACTTAACCTGTGAAAAAAAAAATTTTCTAAGCCCCGGGGTCACAATTTCAGCAAAAATCTGAAATTCTCCAATTCACTCAAAAATGGTGCCAAACTGTTGCACATTCTCCCCTGAAAGATTTGGCGGTGGAAACAGAAGCCTTTTTGTGATAGGACATGAAATCAGCCCTCAACAACTTAACCTGTGAAAAAAATTTTTTTCTAAGCCCCGGGGTCACAGTTTCAGCAAAAATCTGAAATTCTCCAATTCACTCAAAAATGGTGCCAAACTGTTGCACATTCTCCCCTGAAAGGTTTGGCGGTGGAAACAGAAGCCTTTTTGTCATAGGACATGAAATCAGCCCTGTTGTGTATTGAGTCAAAGGATTTTATATCTGTATTATTATTGTCTATATTTGCATTAGGGTAAAGTAACTGCCTTTTGGTTTCAGGGGGTACAGCTACTATTGGTTCATTTAAACTGCTGTATTTGGATCCTCTGTCTTATTGGTTTCCTCCAAAAGGCAGGACTGTGATTGCCTGATATTGTTCCCTCCAAAATGTATCCTTTCTAGCTAGTCCCCTGTCCCTATAAATGTAGCTTTCCCCTCCTCAGTCTTCAGTCTTGTTTGCTGTAATAAAGAAGTGTTACTAGAGAACTGTCTCCAGCAGGTTATGTCAAGAGAGCTGAAATCACAAACCCCACGTCACAACAACTGGCGACGAAGGTGGGATCCGGAATGCTGAGGAGCGGTTAAACGCAGCCCTGCCTCAGAGTCCGGATTGCAGCTAAGAACAAGACTCACTGGCCAGCTGAGAAGACGACCCTGCCACAGGACAATGGAGAGTCCAAGGGTATTGGAGCCCTTCCAGCCATCAGAGCCCCACACGTGGGAAGACTACGTCGAACGCTTCGAGTTCTTCGCAGTGGCTCAAGGGATCACCGATGCCAGCAAAAGAAGGGCCACATTCCTGAGCTACTGTGGGCCTGAGACCTTCAAGCTGGCCAAGGCATTGCTTGCTCCAGCGAAGCTAAGTGAGACATCTCTCAAAGATATTCTTGCCTGCCTAACAAGCCATTTGGCGCCTACTGAGACCAAGATGGCCCGGCGGATGGAGTTTCATGAGAGGCAGCAGCGTGCTGGGGAGTCTGTATCTGCATTTCTAGCTGAACTGCGGAAGCTCGCTCAGCACTGCGACTTCCAAAATCTGGAAGAGACTCTCCTGGATCGGTTTATCGGTGGTCTGAGCAGCAAGAAAGCCAGAAGACGCATCGTGGCTAAAGAAGAGGTTACCCTTGCTTCAGCCTTGAAGGAGGCCACCGCCACGGAGAATTATGAAAGAGAGGAGCTTGATGCCAGTCGCAAGGCCCCTAAGCCACAGATAGAAGTTGCGCATGCCATGGACGAGCTAGAGGCTACTCCGAGCCAGAGCCCAGTCCGTGGGGTCGAGTCAGTGCGTCAGGCCTGCACAGTGCACAAAGATCACCGAGGCAGGTGTCCAGGTTGTGGCGGAAACCATGAGCGGAAGAGTTGTCGTTTCCGGGATGCTATGTGCCGGACGTGCGGGAAGACAGGTCACATCGCCAGGGTCTGTAGATCGGCGGCGTTGGGAGCGACAGGAACACCTAGACTGGAGCATCGCAGACCGCCCACAGCAACCCATTTTCTAAAGGACTGCCACTATGTAACGGAGATCAACGGGAGGGTCGTGCAGTTCCCAGCGCAAGGCAAGGCACACGTCAAGGTGAAGATTGAGGGTCAGCAGTGCGACATGGAGGTGGACTCCGGATCTGGATTCACTATCGTGTCGGACCAGACCGCGAGGACATTCTTCCCCAGGGGTAAGTTGCCCCCTCTGGAGCCCTTCCCGGCAACCTTGCAGTCATACTCAGCGGGCCGCATCCATGTTATGGGAATGTGTGCCGTGAGAGTTCAGTTCCGGGACAAACAGGCTGTACTCAAACTGGTGATTGCGAAGGGCAGTCGCCCCAGTCTCCTGGGCACTGACTGGTTCCCCGCCCTGGGACTGAGTATATCAGGGCTTAATTCAATCCAAACCTGCCCTGAGATGAGCGAGGCATTATGCAAAGAGTTTGCTGGTCTCTTTAATGGAAAACTGGGTTGTTATAAAGGGCCCCCAGTTGACTTCGAGTTGGACCCTGGGGTGGCCCCAATCCGACTCAAACCAAGGCGAGTGCCATTTGCACTGCAACCCAAGATCGAAGCAGAGCTGGATAAATTGGTCAAGCAGGGAGTTCTCTCACCCGTGGACTCTGCTAAGTGGGAGACTCCAATCGTCACGCCCCTTAAAGCAAATGGGGAAGTCAGGATCTGTGCAGATTACAAATGTACTATCAATAAGGCACTCAGGGGAAACTCATACCCCATTCCAGTCGTATCACATCTGTTGGCTAAACTGGCTGGGGGCAAGGTGTTTGCCAAAATTGACCTGGCACAAGCCTACCAACAGCTGCCAGTAACCCCACAATCAGCGGAAGCACAGACTATTGTCACACATAAAGGGGCGTTCAGAGTTAACAGATTACAATTTGGAGTTTGTGTGGCCCCAGGGATTTTTCAAGGGCTCATGGAACGCCTGTTAAGAGGTCTGCCGGGGGTCTTGCCATTTTTTGATGACGTTTTGATTGCTGGAAAAGACCCACAGGAACTGGTTGCGCGTGTCCGTGCAGTGTTGCTCAAGTTCAAGGAGGTGGGGTTGCAACTGAAAAAGGAAAAATGCAGTTTTGGGGTGCCAGCTGTGGATTTCTTGGGGTTTAAAATTGATGCATCAGGCATCCACCCCACAGATGCTAAGATTAAGGCCATCATCGAGGCACCACGACCACAGAACAAGACGGAGTTGCAGTCATTCCTGGGACTTATTAACTTTTATCATTCGTTCTTACCCCATAAAGCTTCGGTAGCTGAACCATTACATAGACTGTTGCAGAAAAAGAATGTGTGGCGATGGGGGCAGGGGCAGCAGAAGGCTTTTGACTCCTTGCGAAGAATGCTGAGTAGCGGGAGCGTCCTTGCTCATTATGATGAGTCAAAGCCGCTGGTCCTGGCATGTGATGCCTCTCAATACGGCCTGGGGGCGGTGCTGAGTCATAGGGAACTGGATGGGTCGGAAAAGCCCATCTCTTTCTATTCCCGTACGTTGTCGCCCACGGAGCGCAACTATGCTCAAATTGACAAAGAGGCGCTTGCAATTGTGGCAGGAATCAAAAAGTTCCATGATTATGTGTACGGTCGCCATTTCTCCATTGAAACGGACCACAAACCACTGTTAGGGTTGTTCAACCCGAACAAACAAACGCCACAAATTCTCTCCCCCAGAATGTTGCGTTGGTCTATATTCCTGAACGGGTTCCAGTACACCTTGACCCATGTGCCGGGGAAACGGTTGTGCCACGCTGATGCGCTGAGTCGATTGCCCCTTCCTGGCGGGAGCAATGAGGATCCCGCTCCAGCGGAGCACATAATGATGCTGGAAACACTTCCGGGGGCTCCTGTAACGGCTACTGATATAGCTGAGAAAACGAGGAAAGATGCTGTTCTCTCCCGTGTGCTCACTTGGGTGGGGAGGGGGTGGCCAGGTGGTCCGCATGAAGACAAATTCAGGCCTTATGCGACAAGGCAGCACGAGTTGTCCATGCATAAGGGTTGTCTCCTGTGGGGAGATAGGGTGATCATCCCAGCACCACTGAGAAACAGGGTGCTTGAGACGCTTCACATGGGACACCCGGGAATGGTCAGGATGAAGTCGCTAGCCCGATGTTATGTGTGGTGGCCTGGAATGGACCAGAACATAGAACAATGGGTACGAACATGTAAGGCATGCCAAGAGGTGCGGCCAGAAGTGGCCAGAGCACCAGTTCACTGGTGGGAGCAGTCCAGATCTCCCTGGAGCCGGCTGCACTTAGATTTTGCTGGGCCATTCCAGGGGAAGGTCTTTTTGGTTGTCGTCGATGCATATTCCAAATGGTTAGAAGTGGCGATGGTCCCTAGCATGGCATCAGCTGCCGTAATCAAGGTGTTGAGGCAGCTGTTTGCAACCCACGGGTTACCTGAGACCATTGTATCAGATAATGGGGCAGCTTTTGTATCCCAAGAATTCAGGGCATTCTTGGCTGATAACTTCATAAGAGGGGTCACATCCGCGCCCTTTCACCCATCCTCCAATGGGCAGGCTGAGCGCATGGTAAGAACAGCCAAAGAATCCATTGCGCGCTTAATGGAGGGTAACTGGTCAGCTCGCATCGCGCGAATGTTATTTTTGCAGCATGCGACGCCGTGTACTGCGACGGGCAAGTCGCCAGCTGAGCTGCTCTTGGGTAGAAGACTGGTAACGGTGCTGGATTATGTCCACCCGGATAAAATGCCAAACCATAATTCAAGAGCAACCCCCCAGGCTGAGACTGACACAACAAGGTATCTCGCCCCTGAAGATCTGGTCTGGGTGAGGAACTATTCACGAGGTTCGCGGTGGGTGGCTGGTGTGGTCACCCGGGCTAGTGGACCTGTGTCCTATTATGTAACCTTGGAAAATGGGCAAGTTTGGAAGAGACATATAGATCAGCTGAGGCGCCGGGCGCTCAGCAGGGAGGAGTCAGATAATTCATCCCTGGCTAACGACGCAGAGCTGCAAGACCAGAGTGAAAATGGCCCAGAGGTGCAGTCACCAGGGGCTTCAGCAAATGAACCAGGGTCTGCTAGTCCTCATGATGACGAGGTACAGGTAGGGAACCCTGAGATGTCTGGGACTCCATCTGTTCCTGAGGAAACCCCTATAGCAGCCCCTCTACCACAGGTAACACCCAATCCAGAACCGGCAACGCCTGTTGTCAGGAGATCAAGTAGAAGTTGTAGGACCCCACAGTACCTGAGAGATTACGTCTGCTGTGCTCACTAGGGGGGGAGGGGTGTTGTGTATTGAGTCAAAGGATTTTATATCTGTATTATTATTGTCTATATTTGCATTAGGGTAAAGTAACTGCCTTTTGGTTTCAGGGGGTACAGCTACTATTGGTTCATTTAAACTGCTGTATTTGGATCCTCTGTCTTATTGGTTTCCTCCAAAAGGCAGGACTGTGATTGCCTGATATTGTTCCCTCCAAAATGTATCCTTTCTAGCTAGTCCCCTGTCCCTATAAATGTAGCTTTCCCCTCCTCAGTCTTCAGTCTTGTTTGCTGTAATAAAGAAGTGTTACTAGAGAACTGTCTCCAGCAGGTTATGTCAAGAGAGCTGAAATCACAAACCCCACGTCACAACAAGCCCTCAACAACTTAACCTGTGGGGGGAAAAAATTTCTAAGCCCCGGGGTCATAATTTCAGCAAAAATCTGAAATTCTCCAATTCACTCAAAAATGGTGCCAAACTGTTGCACATTCTCCCCTGAAAAGTTTGGCGGTGGAAACAGAAGCCTTTTTGACATAGGCCAAGAAATCAGCCCTCAACAACTTAACCTGTGAAAAAAAATTCTAAGCCCCGGGGTCACAATTTTCTAAGCAAAAATCTGAATTCTCCAATTCACTCAAAAATGGTGCCAAACTGTTGCAAATTCTCCCCTGAAAAGTTTGGCGGTGGAAACAGAAGCCTTTTTGTCATAGGCCAAGAATTCAGCCCTTGACAACTTAAACCTGTGAAAAAAAAATTTCTCTAAGTCCCGGGTCACAATTTCAGCAAAAATGTGAAATTCTCCAATTCACTCAAAATGGTGTCAAACTGTTGCAAATTCTCCCCTGAAAAGTTTGGCGGTGGAAACAGAAGCCTTTTTGTCATAGGACATGAAATCAGCCCTCAACAACTTAACCTGTGGGGGGGGAAATTTCTAAGCCGCGGGGTTATAATTTCAGCAAAAATCTGAAATTCTCCAATTCACTCAAAAATCGTGCCAAACTGTTGCACATTCTCCCCTGAACGGTTTGGCGGTGGAAACAGAAGCCTTTTTGTCATAGGCCAAGAATTCAGCCCTTGACAACTTAACCTGTGAAAAAAAAAATTCTAAGCCCCGGGGTCACAATTTCAGCAAAAATCTGAAATTCTCCAATTCACTCAAAAATGGTGCCAAAAGTGTTGCACTTTCTCCCCTGAAAAGTTTGGCGGTGGAAACAGAAGCCTTTTTATCATAGGACATGAAATCAGCCCTCAACAACTTAACCTGTGGGGGGAAAAAATTTCTAAGCCCCGGGGTCACAATTTCAGCAAAAATCTGAAATTCTCCAATTCACTAAAAAATGGTGCCAAACTGTTGCAAATTCTCCCCTGAAAAGTTTGGCGGTGGAAACAGAAGCCTTTTTGTCATAGGCCAAGAATTCAGCCCTTGACAACTTAACCTGTGAAAAAAAAAATTTCTAAGCTCCGGGGTCACAATTTCAGCAAAAATCTGAAATTCTCCAATTCACTCAAAAATGGTGCCAAACTGTTGCAAATTCTGCCCTGAAAAGTTTGGCGGTGGAAACAGAAGCCTTTTTGTCATAGGCCAAGAAATCAGCCCTCGACAACTTAACCTGTGAAAAAAAAAATTCTAAGCACCGGGGTCACAATTTCTAAGCAAAAATCTGAAATTCTCCAGTTCACTCAAAAATGGTGCCAAACTGTTGCAAATTCTCCCTGAAAAGTTTGGCGGTGGAAACAGAAGCCTTTTATCATAGTACATGAAATCAGCCCTCGACAACTTAACCTGTGAAAAAAAAAATTCTAAGCCCCGGGGTCACAATTTCAGCAAAATCTGAAATTCTCCAATTCACTCAAAAATGGTGCCGAACTGTTGCAAATTCTCCCCTGAAAGGTTTGGCGGTGGAAACAGAAGCCTTTTTTGTCATAGGCCAAGAAATGAGCCCTCGACAACTTAACCTGTGAAAAAAAAATTTCTAAGCCCCGGGGTCACAATTTCAGCAAAAATCTGAAATTCTCCAGTTCACTCAAAAATGGTGCCAAACTGTTGCACATTCTCCCCTGAAAGGTTTGGCAGTGGAAACAGAAGCCTTTTTGTCATAGGACATGAAATCAGCCCTCGACAACTTAACCTGTGAAAAAAAATATTTTCTAAGCCCCCGGGGTCACAATTTCAGCAAAAATCTGAAATTCTCCAATTCACTCAAAAATGGTGCCAAACTGTTGCACATTCTCCCTGTAAGGTTGGCGGTGGAAACAGAAGCCTTTTTATCTTAGGACATGAAATCAGCCCTCGACAACTTAGCCTTTGAAAAAAAAAATTATAAGCCCGGGGTCACGGGTTTCTAAGCAAAAATCTGAAATTCTCCAATTCACTCAAAAATGGTGCCAAACTGTTGCAAATTCTCCCCTGAAAAGTTTGGCGGTGGAAACAGAAGCCTTTTTATCATAGTACATGAAATCAGCCCTCGACAACTTAACCTGTGAAAAAAAAAAAATTCTAAGCCCCGGGGTCACAATTTCAGCAAAAAATCTGAACTTCTCATATTCACTCAAAAATGGTGCCAAATTGTGGCACATTCTCCCCTGAAAGGTTTGGCGGTGGAAACAGAAGCTTTTTGTCATAGGACATGAAAATCAGCCCTCAACAACTTAACCTGTGGGAAAAAAAAATTTTTCTAAGCCCCGGGGTCACAATTTCAGCAAAAATCTGAAATTCTCCAATTCACTCAAAAATGGTGCCAAACTGTTGCAAATTCTCCCCTGAAAGGTTTGGCGGTGGAAACAGAAGCCTTTTTGTCATAGGACATGAAATCAGCCCTCAACAACTTAACGTGTGGGGGAAAAAAATTCTAAGCCCCGGGGTCATAATGTCAGCAAAAATCTGAAATTCTCCAATTCACTCAAAAATGGTGCCAAACTGTTCCAAATTCTCCCCTGAAAGGTTTGGCGGTGGAAACAGAAACCTTTTTGTCATAGGCCAAGAATTCAGCCCTCGACAACTTAACCTGTGAAAAAAAAAATTTCTAAGCCCCGGGGTCACAATTTCAGCAAAAATCTGAAATTCTCCAATTCACTCAAAAATGGGCCAAACTGTTGCACTTTCTCCCCTGAAAGATTTGGCGGTGGAAACAGAAGCCTTTTTGTCATAGGCCAAGAAATCAGCCCTCGACAACTTAACCTGTGAAAAAAAAATTTCTAAGCCCCGGGGTCACAATTTCTAAGCAAAAATCTGAAATTCTCCAATTCACTCAAAAATGGTGCCAAACTGTTGCAAATTCTCCCCTGAAAAGTTTGGCGGTGGGAACAGAACCCTTTTTATCATAGGACATGAAATCAGCCCTCGACAACTTAACCTGTGAAAAAAAAATTTCTAAGCCCCGGGGTCACAATTTCTAAGCAAAAATCTGAAATTCTCCAATTCACTTAAAAATGGTGCCAAACTGTTGCACTTTCTCCCCTCAAAGGTTTGGCGGTGGAAACAGAAGCCTTTTTGTCATAGGCCAAGAATTCAGCCCTTGACAACTTAACCTGTGAAAAAAAAATTCTAAGCCCCGGGGTCACAATTTCAGCAAAAATCTGAAATTCTCCAATTCACTCAAAAATGGTGTCAAACTGTTGCACATTCTCCCCTGAAAGGTTTGGCGGTGGAAACAGAAGCCTTTTTGTCATAGGACATGAAATCAGCCCTCAACAACTTAACCTCTGAAAAAACAATTTTCTAAGTCCCGGGGTCACAATTTCAGCAAAAATGTGAAATTCTCCAATTCACTCAAAAATGGTGCCAAACTGTTGCAAATTCTCCCCTGAAAAGTTTGGCGGTGGAAACAGAAGCCTTTTTGCCATAGGACATGAAATCAGCCCTCAACAACTTAACCTGTCGAAAAAAAATTTCTAAGCCCCGGGGTCATAATTTCAGCAAAAATCTGAAATTCTCCAATTCACTCAAAAATGGTGCCAAACTGTTGCACATTCTCCCCTCAAAGGTTTGGCGGTGGAAACAGAAGCCTTTTTGTCATAGGACATGAAATCAGCCCTCAACAACTTAACCTGTGGGGGAAAAAAAATTCTAATCCCCGGGGTCATAATTTCAGCAAAAATCTGAAATTCTCCAATTCACTCAAAAATGGTGCCAAACTGTTGCAAATTCTGCCCTGAAAAGTTTGGCGGTGGAAACAGAAGCCTTTTTGTCATAGGCCAAGAAATCAGCCCTCGACAACTTAACCTGTGAAAAAAAAAATTCTAAGCACCGGGGTCACAATTTCTAAGCAAAAATCTGAAATTCTCCAGTTCACTCAAAAATGGTGCCAAACTGTTGCAAATTCTCCCCTGAAAAGTTTGGCGGTGGAAACAGAAGCCTTTTTATCATAGGACATGAAATCAGCCCTCGACAACTTAACCTGTGAAAAAAAAATTCTAAGCCCCGGGGTCACAATTTCAGCAAAAATCTGAAATTCTCCAATTCACTCAAAAATGGTGCCGAACTGTTGCAAATTCTCCCCTGAAAGGTTTGGCGGTGGAAACAGAAGCCTTTTTGTCATAGGCCAAGAAATGAGCCCTCGACAACTTAACCTGTGAAAAAAAATTTCTAAGCCCCGGGGTCACAATTTCAGCAAAAATCTGAAATTCTCCAGTTCACTCAAAAATGGTGCCAAACTGTTGCACATTCTCCCCTGAAAGGTTTGGCAGTGGAAACAGAAGCCTTTTTGTCATAGGACATGAAATCAGCCCTCGACAACTTAACCTGTGAAAAAAAAATATTTTCTAAGCCCCCGGGGTCACAATTTCAGCAAAAATCTTGAAATTCTCCAATTCACTCAAAAATGGTGCCAAACTGTTGCACATTCTCCCCTGTAAGGTTTGGCGGTGGAAACAGAAGCCTTTTTATCTTAGGACATGAAATCAGCCCTCGACAACTTAGCCTTTGAAAAAAAAAATTATAAGCCCCGGGGTCACGGTTTCTAAGCAAAAATCTGAAATTCTCCAATTCACTCAAAAATGGTGCCAAACTGTTGCAAATTCTCCCCTGAAAAGTTTGGCGGTGGAAACAGAAGCCTTTTTATCATAGTACATGAAATCAGCCCTCGACAACTTAACCTGTGAAAAAAAAAAAATTCTAAGCCCCGGGGTCACAATTTCAGCAAAAATCTGAACTTCTCATATTCACTCAAAAATGGTGCCAAATTGTGGCACATTCTCCCCTGAAAGGTTTGGCGGTGGAAACAGAAGCCTTTTTGTCATAGGACATGAAATCAGCCCTCGACAACTTAACCTGTGAAAAAAAAAATTCTATTTCAGCAAAAATCTGAAATTCTCCAATTCACTCAAAAATGGTGCCAAACTGTTGCAAATTCTCCCCTGAAAGGTTTGGCGGTGGAAACAGAAGCCTTTTTGTCATAGGCCAACAAATGAGCCATCGACAACTTAACCTGTGAAAAAAAAAAATTCTAAGCCCCGGGGTCACAATTTCAGCAAAAATCTGAAATTCTCCAATTCACTCAAAAATGGTGCCAAACTGTTGCACATTCTCCCCTCAAAGGTTTGGCGGTGGAAACAGAAGCCTTTTTGTCATAGGACATGAAATCAGCCCTCAACAACTTAACCTGTGGGGGAAAAAAATTCTAATCCCCGGGGTCATAATTTCAGCAAAAATCTGAAATTCTCCAATTCACTCAAAAATGGTGCCAAACTGTTGCAAATTCTGCCCTGAAAAGTTTGGCGGTGGAAACAGAAGCCTTTTTGTCATAGGCCAAGAAATCAGCCCTCGACAACTTAACCTGTGAAAAAAAAAATTCTAAGCACCGGGGTCACAATTTCTAAGCAAAAATCTGAAATTCTCCAGTTCACTCAAAAATGGTGCCAAACTGTTGCAAATTCTCCCCTGAAAAGTTTGGCAGTGGAAACAGAAGCCTTTTTATCATAGGACATGAAATCAGCCCTCGACAACTTAACCTGTGAAAAAAAAAATTCTAAGCCCCGGGGTCACAATTTCAGCAAAAATCTGAAATTCTCCAATTCACTCAAAAATGGTGCCGAACTGTTGCAAATTCTCCCCTGAAAGGTTTGGCGGTGGAAACAGAAGCCTTTTTGTCATAGGCCAAGAAATGAGCCCTCAACAACTTAACCTGTGAAAAAAAAATTTCTAAGCCCCGGGGTCACAATTTCAGCAAAAATCTGAAATTCTCCAATTCACTCAAAAATGGTGCCAAACTGTTGCACATTCTCCCCTTAAAGGTTTGGTGGTGGAAACAGAAGCCTTTTTATCATAGGACATGAAATCAGCGCTCCGACAACTTAACCTGTGGGGGGAAAAATTCTAAGCCCCGGGGTCACAATTTCAGCAAATATCTGAAATTCTCCAATTCACTCAAAAATGGTGCCAAACTGTTGCACGTTCTCCCCTGAAAGTTTTGGCCGTGGAAACAGAAGCCTTTTTATCATAGGCCAAGAAATCAGCCCTCGAAGATAAAACTTGTGGGGGGGGGTAATTTCTAAGCCCCGGGGTCACAATTTCAGCAAAAATCTGAAATTCTCCAATTCACTCAAAAATGGTGCCAAACTGTTGCACATTCTCCCCTGAAAGGTTTGGCAGTGGAAACAGAAGCCTTTTTGTCATAGGACATGAAATCAGCCCTCGACAACTTAACCTGTGAAAAAAAAATATTTTCTAAGCCCCCGGGGTCACAATTTCAGCAAAAATCTGAAATTCTCCAATTCACTCAAAAATGGTGCCAACCTGTTGCACATTCTCCCCTGTAAGGTTTGGCGGTGGAAACAGAAGCCTTTTTATCTTAGGACATGAAATCAGCCCTCGACAACTTAACTTGTGGGAAAAAAAATTCTAAGCCCCGGGGTCACAATTTCAGCAAAAATCTGAAATTCTCCAATTCACTCAAAAATGGTGCCAAACTGTTGCTAATCGCCCCCCCCATGAAAGGTTTGGCGGTGGAAATAGAAGCCTTTTTGTCATAGGCCAAGAAATCAGCCCTCGACAACTTAGCCTTTGAAAAAAAAAATTATAAGCCCCGGGGTCACGGTTTCTAAGCAAAAATCTGAAATTCTCCAATTCACTCAAAAATGGTGCCAAACTGTTGCAAATTCTCCCCTGAAAAGTTTGGCGGTGGAAACAGAAGCCTTTTTATCATAGGACATGAAATCAGCCCTCGACAACTTAACCTGTGAAAAAAAAAAAATTCTAAGCCCCGGGGTCACAATTTCAGCAAAAATCTGAACTTCTCATATTCACTCAAAAATGGTGCCAAATTGTGGCACATTCTCCCCTGAAAGGTTTGGCGGTGGAAACAGAAGCCTTTTTATCATAGGACATGAAATCAGCGCACCGACAACTTAACCTGTGGGGAAAAAAATTCTAAGCCCCGGGGTCACAATTTCAGCAAAAATCTGAAATTCTCCAATTCACTCAAAAATGGTGCCAAACTGTTGCAAATTCTCCCCTGAAAGGTTTGGCGGTGGAAACAGAAGCCTTTTTGTCATAGGACATGAAATCAGCCCTCGACAACTTAACCTGTGGGAAAAAAAATTTCTAAGCCCCGGGGTCACAATTTCAGCCAAAATCTTAAATTCTCCAATTCACTCAAAAATGGTGCCAAACTGTTGCACATTCTCCCCTGAAAAGTTCGGCGGTGGAAACAGAAGCCTTTTTCTCATAAGCCAAGAAATCAGCCGTCAAAAACAAAACCTGTGCAAAAAAAAAAAATTTTCTAAGCCCCGGGGTCACAATTTCAGCAAAAATCTGAAATTCTCCAATTCACTCAAAAATGCTGCCAAATTGTTGCACATTCTCCCCTGAAAGGTTTGGCGGTGGAAACAGAAGCCTTTTTGTCATAGGACATGAAATCAGCCCTCGACAACTTAACCTGTGAAAAAAAAAATTCTATTTCAGCAAAAATCTGAAATTCTCCAATTCACTCAAAAATGGTGCCAAACTGTTGCACATTCTCCCCTCAAAGGTTTGGCGGTGGAAACAGAAGCCTTTTTGTCATAGGACATGAAATCAGCCCTCAACAACTTAACCTGTGGGGGAAAAAAAATTCTAATCCCCGGGGTCATAATTTCAGCAAAAATCTGAAATTCTCCAATTCACTCAAAAATGGTGCGAAACTGTTGCAAATTCTGCCCTGAAAAGTTTGGCGGTGGAAACAGAAGCCTTTTTGTCATAGGCCAAGAAATCAGCCCTCGACAACTTAACCTGTGAAAAAAAAAATTCTAAGCACCGGGGTCACAATTTCTAAGCAAAAATCTGAAATTCTCCAGTTCACTCAAAAATGGTGCCAAACTGTTGCAAATTCTCCCCTGAAAAGTTTGGCGGTGGAAACAGAAGCCTTTTTATCATAGGACATGAAATCAGCCCTCGACAACTTAACCTGTGAAAAAAAAAATTCTAAGCCCCGGGGTCACAATTTCAGCAAAAATCTGAAATTCTCCAATTCACTCAAAAATGGTGCCGAACTGTTGCAAATTCTCCCCTGAAAGGTTTGGCGGTGGAAACAGAAGCCTTTTTGTCATAGGCCAAGAAATGAGCCCTCGACAACTTAACCTGTGAAAAAAAAATTTCTAAGCCCCGGGGTCACAATTTCAGCAAAAATCTGAAATTCTCCAATTCACTCAAAAATGGTGCCAAACTGTTGCACATTCTCCCCTTAAAGGTTTGGTGGTGGAAACAGAAGCCTTTTTATCATAGGACATGAAATCAGCGCTCCGACAACTTAACCTGTGGGGGAAAAAATTCTAAGCCCCGGGGTCACAATTTCAGCAAATATCTGAAATTCTCCAATTCACTCAAAAATGGTGCCAAACTGTTGCACGTTCTCCCCTGAAAGTTTTGGCCGTGGAAACAGAAGCCTTTTTATCATAGGCCAAGAAATCAGCCCTCGAAGATAAAACTTGTGGGGGGGGGTAATTTCTAAGCCCCGGGGTCACAATTTCAGCAAAAATCTTAAATTCTCCAATTCACTCAAAAATGGTGCCAAACTGTTGCACATTCTCCCCTGAAAGGTTTGGCGGTGGAAACAGAAGCCTTTTTGTCATAGGACATGAAATCAGCCCTCGACAACTTAACCTGTGAAAAAAAAATATTTTCTAAGCCCCCGGGGTCACAATTTCAGCAAAAATCTGAAATTCTCCAATTCACTCAAAAATGGTGCCAAACTGTTGCACATTCTCCCCTGTAAGGTTTGGCGGTGGAAACAGAAGCCTTTTTATCTTAGGACATGAAATCAGCCCTCGACAACTTAACTTGTGGGGAAAAAAATTCTAAGCCCCGGGGTCACAATTTCAGCAAAAATCTTAAATTCTCCAATTCACTCAAAAATGGTGCCAAACTGTTGCTAATCCCCCCCCCCCCATGAAAGGTTTGGCGGTGGAAATAGAAGCCTTTTTGTCATAGGCCAAGAAATCAGCCCTCGACAACTTAGCCTTTGAAAAAAAAAATTATAAGCCCCGGGGTCACGGTTTCTAAGCAAAAATCTGAAATTCTCCAATTCACTCAAAAATGGTGCCAAACTGTTGCAAATTCTCCCCTGAAAAGTTTGGCGGTGGAAACAGAAGCCTTTTTATCATAGGACATGAAATCAGCCCTCGACAACTTAACCTGTGAAAAAAAAAAATTCTAAGCCCCGGGGTCACAATTTCAGCAAAAATCTGAACTTCTCATATTCACTCAAAAATGGTGCCAAATTGTGGCACATTCTCCCCTGAAAGGTTTGGCGGTGGAAACAGAAGCCTTTTTATCATAGGACATGAAATCAGCGCACCGACAACTTAACCTGTGGGGAAAAAAATTCTAAGCCCCGGGGTCACAATTTCAGCAAAAATCTGAAATTCTCCAATTCACTCAAAAATGGTGCCAAACTGTTGCAAATTCTCCCCTGAAAGGTTTGGCGGTGGAAACAGAAGCCTTTTTGTCATAGGACATGAAATCAGCCCTCGACAACTTAACCTGTGGAAAAAAAAATTTCTAAGCCCCGGGGTCACAATTTCAGCCAAAATCTTAAATTCTCCAATTCACTCAAAAATGCTGCCAAATTGTTGCACATTCTCCCCTGAAAGGTTTGGCGGTGGAAACAGAAGCCTTTTTGTCATAGGACATGAAATCAGCCCTCGACAACTTAACCTGTGAAAAAAAAAATTCTATTTCAGCAAAAATCTGAAATTCTCCAATTCACTCAAAAATGGTGCCAAACTGTTGCAAATTCTCCCCTGAAAGGTTTGGCGGTGGAAACAGAAGCCTTTTTGTCATAGGCCAACAAATGAGCCATCGACAACTTAACCTGTGAAAAAAAAATTTCTAAGCCCCGGGGTCACAATTTCAGCAAAAATCTGAAATTCTCCAATTCACTCAAAAATGGTGCCAAACTGTTGCACATTCTCCCCTGTAAGGTTTGGCGGTGGAAAGAGAAGACTTTTTATCATAGGACATGAAATCAGCGCACCGACAACTTAACCTGTGGGGAAAAAAATTCTAAGCCCCGGGGTCACAATTTCAGCAAATATCTGAAATTCTCCAATTCACTCAAAAATGGTGCCAAACTGTTGCAAATTCTCCCCTGAAAGGTTTGGCGGTGGAAACAGAAACCTTTTTATCATAGGCCAAGAAATCAGCCCTCGACAACTTAACCTGTGAAAAAAAAAATTCTAAGCCCCGTGGTCACAATTTCAGTAAAAATCTGAAATTCTCCAATTCACTCAAAAATGGTGCCAAACTGTTGCAAATTCTCCCCTTAAAGGTTTGGCGGTGGAAACAGAAGCCTTTTTATCATAGGACATGAAATCAGCCCTCGACAACTTAACCTGTGAAAAAAAAATTTCTAAGCCCCGGGGTCACAATTTCAGCAAAAATCTGAAATTCTCCAATTCACTCAAAAATGGTGCCAAACTGTTGCAAATTCTCCCCTGAAAGGTTTGGCGGTGGAAACAGAAGCCTTTTTGTCATAGGAAAAGAAATGAGCCCTTGACAACTTAACCTGTGTCAATTGGGTCACCTGTGAATTGACCTGTGAATTGGGTCACAATTTCAGCAAAAATCTTAAATTCTCCAATTCACTCAAAAATGGTGCCAAACTGTTGCTAATCCCCCCCCCCCATGAAAGGTTTGGCGGTGGAAATAGAAGCCTTTTTGTCATAGGCCAAGAAATCAGCCCTCGACAACTTAGCCTTTGAAAAAAAAAATTATAAGCCCCGGGGTCACGGTTTCTAAGCAAAAATCTGAAATTCTCCAATTCACTCAAAAATGGTGCCAAACTGTTGCAAATTCTCCCCTGAAAAGTTTGGCGGTGGAAACAGAAGCCTTTTTATCATAGGACATGAAATCAGCCCTCGACAACTTAACCTGTGAAAAAAAAAAAATTCTAAGCCCCGGGGTCACAATTTCAGCAAAAATCTGAACTTCTCATATTCACTCAAAAATGGTGCCAAATTGTGGCACATTCTCCCCTGAAAGGTTTGGCGGTGGAAACAGAAGCCTTTTTATCATAGGACATGAAATCAGCGCACCGACAACTTAACCTGTGGGGAAAAAAATTCTAAGCCCCGGGGTCACAATTTCAGCAAAAATCTGAAATTCTCCAATTCACTCAAAAATGGTGCCAAACTGTTGCAAATTCTCCCCTGAAAGGTTTGGCGGTGGAAACAGAAGCCTTTTTGTCATAGGACATGAAATCAGCCCTCGACAACTTAACCTGTGGAAAAAAAAATTTCTAAGCCCCGGGGTCACAATTTCAGCCAAAATCTTAAATTCTCCAATTCACTCAAAAATGCTGCCAAATTGTTGCACATTCTCCCCTGAAAGGTTTGGCGGTGGAAACAGAAGCCTTTTTGTCATAGGACATGAAATCAGCCCTCGACAACTTAACCTGTGAAAAAAAAAATTCTATTTCAGCAAAAATCTGAAATTCTCCAATTCACTCAAAAATGGTGCCAAACTGTTGCAAATTCTCCCCTGAAAGGTTTGGCGGTGGAAACAGAAGCCTTTTTGTCATAGGCCAACAAATGAGCCATCGACAACTTAACCTGTGAAAAAAAAATTTCTAAGCCCCGGGGTCACAATTTCAGCAAAAATCTGAAATTCTCCAATTCACTCAAAAATGGTGCCAAACTGTTGCACATTCTCCCCTTAAAGGTTTGGCGGTGGAAAGAGAAGACTTTTTATCATAGGACATGAAATCAGCGCACCGACAACTTAACCTGTGGGGAAAAAAATTCTAAGCCCCGGGGTCACAATTTCAGCAAATATCTGAAATTCTCCAATTCACTCAAAAATGGTGCCAAACTGTTGCAAATTCTCCCCTGAAAGGTTTGGCGGTGGAAACAGAAACCTTTTTATCATAGGCCAAGAAATCAGCCCTCGACAACTTAACCTGTGAAAAAAAAAATTCTAAGCCCCGTGGTCACAATTTCAGTAAAAATCTGAAATTCTCCAATTCACTCAAAAATGGTGCCAAACTGTTGCAAATTCTCCCCTTAAAGGTTTGGCGGTGGAAACAGAAGCCTTTTTATCATAGGACATGAAATCAGCCCTCGACAACTTAACCTGTGAAAAAAAAATTTCTAAGCCCCGGGGTCACAATTTCAGCAAAAATCTGAAATTCTCCAATTCACTCAAAAATGGTGCCAAACTGTTGCAAATTCTCCCCTGAAAGGTTTGGCGGTGGAAACAGAAGCCTTTTTGTCATAGGAAAAGAAATGAGCCCTTGACAACTTAACCTGTGAAAAAAAAATTTCTAAGCCCCGGGGTCACAATTTCAGCAAAAATCTGAACTTCTCATATTCACTCAAAAATGGTGCCAAACAGTTGCACATTCTCCCCTTAAAGGTTTGGCAGTGGAAACAGAAGCCTTTTTATCATAGGACATGAAATCAGCGCACCGACAACTTAACCTGTGGGGGAAAAAATTCTAAGCCCCGGGGTCACAATTTCAGCAAAAATCTGAAATTCTCCAATTCACTCAAAAATGGTGCCAAACTGTTGCACATTCTCCCCTGAAAATTTTGGTGCTGGAAACCGAAGCCTTTTTGTCATAGGACATGAAATCAGCCCTCAACAACTTAACCCTTGAAAAAAACAATTCTAAGCCCCGGGGTCACAATTTCAGCAAAAATCTGAAATTCTCCAATTCACTCAAAAATGGTGCCAAACTGTTGTACATTCTCCCCTGAAAAGTTTGGCGGTGGAAACAGAAGCCTTTTTGTCATAGGCCAAGAAATCAGCCCTCGACAACTTAACCTGTGGGGGAAAAAATTTCTAAGTCCCTGGGTCACAATTTCTAAGCAAAAATCTTAAATTCTACAATTCACTCAAAAATGGTGCCAAACTGTTGCACATTCTCCCCTGAAAATTTTGGTGCTGGAAACCGAAGCCTTTTTGTCATAGGACATGAAATCAGCCCTCAACAACTTAACCCTTGAAAAAAAAAATTCTAAGCCCCGGGGTCACAATTTCAGCAAAAATCTGAAATTCTCCAATTCACTCAAAAATGGTGCCAAACTGTTGTACATTCTCCCCTGAAAGTTTTGGCGGTGGAAAGAGAAGCCTTTTTATCATAGGCCAAGAAATCAGCCCTGGAAGATAAAACTTGGGGGGGGGGGATTTCTAAGCGCCGGGGTCACAATTTCAGCAAAAATCTGAAATTCTCCAATTCACTCAAAAATGGTGCCAAACTGTTCCAAATTCTCCCCTGAAAGGTTTGGCGGTGGAAACAGAAGCCTTTTTGTCATAGGACATGAAATCAGCCCTCGACAGCTTAACCTGTGGGGAAAAAAAATTTCTAAGCCCCGGGGTCACAATTTCAGCAAAAATCTGAAATTCTCCAATTCACTCAAAAATGGTGCCAAACTGTTGCACATTCTCCCCTGAAAGATTTGGCGGTGGAAACAGAAGCCTTTTTGTCATAGGCCAAGAAATCAGCCCTCGACAACTTAACCTGTGAAAAAAAAATTTCTAAGCCCCGGGGTCACAATTTCTAAGCAAAAATCTGAAATTCTCAAATTCACTCAAAAATGGTGCCAAACTGTTGCAAATTCTCCCCTGAAAAGTTTGGCGGTGGAAACAGAACGCTTTTTATCATAGGACATGAAATCAGCCCTCGACAACTTAACCTGTGAAAAAAAAATTTCTAAGCCCCGGGGTCACAATTTCTAAGCAAAAATTTGAAATTCTCCAATTCACTTAAAAATGGTGCCAAACTGTTGCACTTTCTCCCCTCAAAGGTTTGGCGGTGGAAACAGAAGCCTTTTTGTCATAGGCCAAGAATTCAGCCCTCGACAACTTAACCTGTGAAAAAAAAATTTCTAAGCCCCGGGGTCACAATTTCAGCAAAAATCTGAAATTCTCCAATTCACTCAAAAATGGTGCCAAACTGTTGCACATTCTCCCCTTAAAGGTTTGGCGATGGAAACAGAAGACTTTTTATCATAGGACATGAAATCAGCGCACCGACAACTTAACCTGTGGGGAAAAAAATTCTAAGCCCCGGGGTCACAATTTCAGCAAAAATCTGAAATTCTCCAATTCACTCAAAAATGGTGCCAAACTGTTGCACATTCTCCCCTGAAAGATTTGGCGGTGGAAACAGAAGCCTTTTTGTCATAGGCCAAGAAATTAGCCCTCAACAACTTAACCTGTGAAAAAAAAATTCTAAGCCCCGGGGTCACAATTTCTAAGCAAAAATCTGAAATTCTCCAATTCACTCAAAAATGGTGCCGAACTGTTGCACATTCTCCCCTGAAAGATTTGGCGGTGGAAAGAGAAGCCTTTTTGTCATAGGACATAAAATCAGCCCTCAACAACTTAAAGTGTGAAAAAAAAAATTTCTAAGCCCCGGGGTCACAATTTCAGCAAAAATCTGAAATTCTCCAATTCACTCAAAAATGGTGCCAAACTGTTGCAAATTCTCCCCTGAAAAGTTTGGCTTTGGAAACAGAAGCCTTTTTATGATAGGACATGAAATCAGCCCTCGACAACTTAACCTGTGAAAAAAAAATTTCTAAGCCCCGGGGTCACAATTTCAGCAAAAATCTGAAATTCTCCAATTCACTCAAAAATGGTGCCAAACTGTTGCAAATTCTCCCCTGAAAGGTTTGGCGGTGGAAACAGAAGCCTTTTTGTCATAGGAAAAGAAATGAGCCCTTGACAACTTAACCTGTGAAAAAAAAATTTCTAAGCCCCGGGGTCACAATTTCAGCAAAAATCTGAACTTCTCATATTCACTCAAAAATGGTGCCAAACAGTTGCACATTCTCCCCTTAAAGGTTTGGCAGTGGAAACAGAAGCCTTTTTATCATAGGACATGAAATCAGCGCACCGACAACTTAACCTGTGGGGGAAAAAATTCTAAGCCCCGGGGTCACAATTTCAGCAAAAATCTGAAATTCTCCAATTCACTCAAAAATGGTGCCAAACTGTTGCACATTCTCCCCTGAAAATTTTGGTGCTGGAAACCGAAGCCTTTTTGTCATAGGACATGAAATCAGCCCTCAACAACTTAACCCTTGAAAAAAACAATTCTAAGCCCCGGGGTCACAATTTCAGCAAAAATCTGAAATTCTCCAATTCACTCAAAAATGGTGCCAAACTGTTGTACATTCTCCCCTGAAAAGTTTGGCGGTGGAAACAGAAGCCTTTTTGTCATAGGCCAAGAAATCAGCCCTCGACAACTTAACCTGTGGGGGAAAAAATTTCTAAGTCCCTGGGTCACAATTTCTAAGCAAAAATCTTAAATTCTCCAATTCACTCAAAAATGGTGCCAAACTGTTGCACATTCTCCCCTGAAAATTTTGGTGCTGGAAACCGAAGCCTTTTTGTCATAGGACATGAAATCAGCCCTCAACAACTTAACCCTTGAAAAAAAAAATTCTAAGCCCCGGGGTCACAATTTCAGCAAAAATCTGAAATTCTCCAATTCACTCAAAAATGGTGCCAAACTGTTGTACATTCTCCCCTGAAAGTTTTGGCGGTGGAAAGAGAAGCCTTTTTATCATAGGCCAAGAAATCAGCCCTGGAAGATAAAACTTGGGGGGGGGGGGATTTCTAAGCGCCGGGGTCACAATTTCAGCAAAAATCTGAAATTCTCCAATTCACTCAAAAATGGTGCCAAACTGTTCCAAATTCTCCCCTGAAAAGTTTGGCGGTGGAAACAGAACCCTTTTTATCATAGGACATGAAATCAGCCCTCGACAACTTAACCTGTGAAAAAAAAATTTCTAAGCCCCGGGGTCACAATTTCTAAGCAAAAATCTGAAATTCTCCAATTCACTCAAAAATGGTGCCAAACTGTTGCAAATTCTCCCCTGAAAAGTTTGGCGGTGGAAACAGAACCCTTTTTATCATAGGACATGAAATCAGCCCTCGACAACTTAACCTGTGAAAAAAAAATTTCTAAGCCCCGGGGTCACAATTTCTAAGCAAAAATTTGAAATTCTCCAATTCACTTAAAAATGGTGCCAAACTGTTGCACTTTCTCCCCTCAAAGGTTTGGCGGTGGAAACAGAAGCCTTTTTGTCATAGGCCAAGAATTCAGCCCTTCACAACTTAACCTGTGAAAAAAAAAATTCTAAGCCCCGGGGTCACAATTTCAGCAAAAATCTGAAATTCTCCAATTCACTCAAAAATGGTGCCAAACTGTTGCACATTCTCCCCTTAAAGGTTTGGCGGTGGAAACAGAAGACTTTTTATCATAGGACATGAAATCAGCGCACCGACAACTTAACCTGTGGGGAAAAAAATTCTAAGCCCCGGGGTCACAATTTCAGCAAAAATCTGAAATTCTCCAATTCACTCAAAAATGGTGCCAAACTGTTGCACTTTCTCCCCTGAAAGATTTGGCGATGGAAACAGAAGCCTTTTTGTCATAGGCCAAGAAATTAGCCCTCAACAACTTAACCTGTGAAAAAAAAAATTCTAAGCCCCGGGGTCACAATTTCTAAGCAAAAATCTGAAATTCTCCAATTCACTCAAAAATGGTGCCGAACTGTTGCACATTCTCCCCTGAAAGATTTGGCGGTGGAAACAGAAGCCTTTTTGTCATAGGACATAAAATCAGCCCTCAACAACTTAAAGTGTGAAAAAAAAAATTTCTAAGCCCCGGGGTCACAATTTCAGCAAAAATCTGAAATTCTCCAATTCACTCAAAAATGGTGCCAAACTGTTGCAAATTCTCCCCTGAAAAGTTTGGCTTTGGAAACAGAAGCCTTTTTATCATAGGACATGAAATCAGCCCTCGACAACTTAACCTGTGAAAAAAAAATTTCTAAGCCCCGGGGTCACAATTTCAGCAAAAATCTGAAATTCTCCAATTCACTCAAAAATGGTGCCAAACTGTTGCAAATTCTCCCCTGAAAGGTTTGGCGGTGGAAACAGAAGCCTTTTTGTCATAGGAAAAGAAATGAGCCCTTGACAACTTAACCTGTGAAAAAAAAATTTCTAAGCCCCGGGGTCACAATTTCAGCAAAAATCTGAACTTCTCATATTCACTCAAAAATGGTGCCAAACAGTTGCACATTCTCCCCTGAAAGGTTTGGCAGTGGAAACAGAAGCCTTTTTATCATAGGACATGAAATCAGCGCACCGACAACTTAACCTGTGGGGGAAAAAATTCTAAGCCCCGGGGTCACAATTTCAGCAAAAATCTGAAATTCTCCAATTCACTCAAAAATGGTGCCAAACTGTTGCACATTCTCCCCTGAAAATTTTGGTGCTGGAAACCGAAGCCTTTTTGTCATAGGACATGAAATCAGCCCTCAACAACTTAACCCTTGAAAAAAACAATTCTAAGCCCCGGGGTCACAATTTCAGCAAAAATCTGAAATTCTCCAATTCACTCAAAAATGGTGCCAAACTGTTGCACATTCTCCCCTGAAAAGTTTGGCGGTGGAAACAGAAGCCTTTTTGTCATAGGCCAAGAAATCAGCCCTCGACAACTTAACCTGTGGGGGAAAAAATTTCTAAGTCCCTGGGTCACAATTTCTAAGCAAAAATCTTAAATTCTCCAATTCACTCAAAAATGGTGCCAAACTGTTGCACATTCTCCCCTGAAAATTTTGGTGCTGGAAACCGAAGCCTTTTTGTCAAAGGACATGAAATCAGCCCTCAACAACTTAACCCTTGAAAAAAAAAATTCTAAGCCCCGGGGTCACAATTTCAGCAAAAATCTGAAATTCTCCAATTCACTCAAAAATGGTGCCAAACTGTTGTACATTCTCCCCTGAAAGTTTTGGCGGTGGAAAGAGAAGCCTTTTTATCATAGGCCAAGAAATCAGCCCTGGAAGATAAAACTTGGGGGGGGGATTTCTAAGCGCCGGGGTCACAATTTCAGCAAAAATCTGAAATTCTCCAATTCACTCAAAAATGGTGCCAAACTGTTCCAAATTCTCCCCTGAAAGGTTTGGCGGTGGAAACAGAAGCCTTTTTGTCATAGGACATGAAATCAGCCCTCGACAGCTTAACCTGTGGGGAAAAAAAATTTCTAAGCCCCGGGGTCACAATTTCAGCAAAAATCTGAAATTCTCCAATTCACTCAAAAATGGTGCCAAACTGTTGCACATTCTCCCCTGAAAGATTTGGCGGTGGAAACAGAAGCCTTTTTGTCATAGGCCAAGAAATCAGCCCTCGACAACTTAACCTGTGAAAAAAAAAATTCTAAGCCCCGGGGTCACAATTTCTAAGCAAAAATCTGAAATTCTCCAATTCACTCAAAAATGGTGCCAAACTGTTGCAAATTCTCCCCTGAAAAGTTTGGCGGTGGAAACAGAACGCTTTTTATCATAGGACATGAAATCAGCCCTCGACAACTTAACCTGTGAAAAAAAAATTTCTAAGCCCCGGGGTCACAATTTCTAAGCAAAAATCTGAAATTCTCCAATTCACTCAAAAATGGTGCCAAACTGTTGCACATTCTCCCCTGAAAATTTTGGTGCTGGAAACCGAAGCCTTTTTGTCATAGGACATGAAATCAGCCCTCAACAACTTAACCCTTGAAAAAAAAAAATCTAAGCCCCGGGGTCACAATTTCAGCAAAAATCTGAAATTCTCCAATTCACTCAAAAATGGTGCCAAACTGTTGTACATTCTCCCCTGAAAGTTTTGGCGGTGCAAAGAGAAGCCTTTTTATCATAGGCCAAGAAATCAGCCCTGGAAGATAAAACTTGGGGGGGGGGGGATTTCTAAGCGCCGGGGTCACAATTTCAGCAAAAATCTGAAATTCTCCAATTCACTCAAAAATGGTGCCAAACTGTTCCAAATTCTCCCCTGAAAGGTTTGGCGGTGGAAACAGAAGCCTTTTTGTCATAGGACATGAAATCAGCCCTCGACAGCTTAACCTGTGGGGGAAAAAAATTTCTAAGCCCCGGGGTCACAATTTCAGCAAAAATCTGAAATTCTCCAATTCACTCAAAAATGGTGCCAAACTGTTGCACTTTCTCCCCTGAAAGATTTGGCGGTGGAAACAGAAGCCTTTTTGTCATAGGCCAAGAAATCAGCCCTCGACAACTTAACCTGTGAAAAAAAAATTTCTAAGCCCCGGGGTCACAATTTCTAAGCAAAAATCTGAAATTCTCCAATTCACTCAAAAATGGTGCCAAACTGTTGCAAATTCTCCCCTGAAAAGTTTGGCGGTGGAAACACAACGCTTTTTATCATAGGACATGAAATCAGCCCTCGACAACTTAACCTGTGAAAAAAAAATTTCTAAGCCCCGGGGTCACAATTTCTAAGCAAAAATCTGAAATTCTCCAATTCACTCAAAAATGGTGCCAAACTGTTGCACATTCTCCCCTGAAAGATTTGGCGGTGGAAACAGAAGCCTTTTTGTCATAGGCCAAGAAATCAGCCCTCGACAACTTAACCTGTGAAAAAAAAATTTCTAAGCCCCGGGGTCACAATTTCTAAGCAAAAATCTGAAATTCTCCAATTCACTCAAAAATGGTGCCAAACTGTTGCACATTCTCCCCTGAAAATTTTGGTGCTGGAAACCGAAGCCTTTTTGTCATAGGACATGAAATCAGCCCTCAACAACTTAACCCTTGAAAAAAAAAATTCTAAGCCCCGGGGTCACAATTTCAGCAAAAATCTGAAATTCTCCAATTCACTCAAAAATGGTGCCAAACTGTTGTACATTCTCCCCTGAAAGTTTTGGCGGTGCAAAGAGAAGCCTTTTTATCATAGGCCAAGAAATCAGCCCTGGAAGATAAAACTTGGGGGGGGGGGGATTTCTAAGCGCCGGGGTCACAATTTCAGCAAAAATCTGAAATTCTCCAATTCACTCAAAAATGGTGCCAAACTGTTCCAAATTCTCCCCTGAAAGGTTTGGCGGTGGAAACAGAAGCCTTTTTGTCATAGGACATGAAATCAGCCCTCGACAGCTTAACCTGTGGGGAATAAAAATTTCTAAGCCCCGGGGTCACAATTTCAGCAAAAATCTGAAATTCTCCAATTCACTCAAAAATGGTGCCAAACTGTTGCACATTCTCCCCTGAAAGATTTGGCGGTGGAAACAGAAGCCTTTTTGTCATAGGCCAAGAAATCAGCCCTCGACAACTTAACCTGTGAAAAAAAAATTTCTAAGCCCCGGGGTCACAATTTCTAAGCAAAAATCTGAAATTCTCCAATTCACTCAAAAATGGTGCCAAACTGTTGCAAATTCTCCCCTGAAAAGTTTGGCGGTGGAAACAGAACGCTTTTTATCATAGGACATGAAATCAGCCCTCGACAACTTAACCTGTGAAAAAAAAATTTCTAAGCCCCGGGGTCACAATTTCTAAGCAAAAATCTGAAATTCTCCAATTCACTTAAAAATGGTGCCAAACTGTTGCACTTTCTCCCCTCAAAGGTTTGGCGGTGGAAACAGAAGCCTTTTTGTCATATGCCAAGAATTCAGCCCTTGACAACTTAACCTGTGAAAAAAAAAATTCTAAGCCCCGGGGTCACAATCTCAGCAAAAATCTGAAATTCTCCAATTCACTCAAAAATGGTGTCAAACTGTTGCACATTCTCCCCTGAAAGGTTTGGCGGTGGAAACAGAAGCCTTTTTGTCATAGGACATGAAATCAGCCCTCAACAACTTAACCTCTGAAAAAACAATTTTCTAAGTCCCGGGGTCACAATTTCAGCAAAAATGTGAAATTCTCCAATTCACTCAAAAATGGTGCCAAACTGTTGCAAATTCTCCCCTGAAAAGTTTGGCGGTGGAAACAGAAGCCTTTTTGCCATAGGACATGAAATCAGCCCTCAACAACTTAACCTGTGGAAAAAAAATTTCTAAGCGCCGGGGTCACAATTTCAGCAAAAATCTGAAATTCTCCAATTCACTCAAAAATGGTGCCAAACTGTTCCAAATTCTCCCCTGAAAGGTTTGGCGGTGGAAACAGAAGCCTTTTTGTCATAGGACATGAAATCAGCCCTCGACAGCTTAACCTGTGGGGAAAAAAAATTTCTAAGCCCCGGGGTCACAATTTCAGCAAAAATCTGAAATTCTCCAATTCACTCAAAAATGGTGCCAAACTGTTGCACATTCTCCCCTGAAAGATTTGGCGGTGGAAACAGAAGCCTTTTTGTCATAGGCCAAGAAATCAGCCCTCGACAACTTAACCTGTGAAAAAAAAATTTCTAAGCCCCGGGGTCACAATTTCTAAGCAAAAATCTGAAATTCTCCAATTCACTCAAAAATGGTGCCAAACTGTTGCAAATTCTCCCCTGAAAAGTTTGGCGGTGGAAACAGAACGCTTTTTATCATAGGACATGAAATCAGCCCTCGACAACTTAACCTGTGAAAAAAAAATTTCTAAGCCCCGGGGTCACAATTTCTAAGCAAAAATTTGAAATTCTCCAATTCACTTAAAAATGGTGCCAAACTGTTGCACTTTCTCCCCTCAAAGGTTTGGCGGTGGAAACAGAAGCCTTTTTGTCATAGGCCAAGAATTCAGCCCTTCACAACTTAACCTGTGAAAAAAAAAATTCTAAGCCCCGGGGTCACAATTTCAGCAAAAATCTGAAATTCTCCAATTCACTCAAAAATGGTGCCAAACTGTTGCACATTCTCCCCTTAAAGGTTTGGCGGTGGAAACAGAAGACTTTTTATCATAGGACATGAAATCAGCGCACCGACAACTTAACCTGTGGGGAAAAAAATTCTAAGCCCCGGGGTCACAATTTCAGCAAAAATCTGAAATTCTCCAATTCACTCAAAAATGGTGCCAAACTGTTGCACATTCTCCCCTGAAAGATTTGGCGATGGAAACAGAAGCCTTTTTGTCATAGGCCAAGAAATTAGCCCTCAACAACTTAACCTGTGAAAAAAAAAATTCTAAGCCCCGGGGTCACAATTTCTAAGCAAAAATCTGAAATTCTCCAATTCACTCAAAAATGGTGCCGAACTGTTGCACATTCTCCCCTGAAAGATTTGGCGGTGGAAACAGAAGCCTTTTTGTCATAGGACATAAAATCAGCCCTCAACAACTTAAAGTGTGAAAAAAAAAATTTCTAAGCCCCGGGGTCACAATTTCAGCAAAAATCTGAAATTTTCCAATTCACTCAAAAATGGTGCCAAACTGTTGCAAATTCTCCCCTGAAAAGTTTGGCTTTGGAAACAGAAGCCTTTTTATCATAGGACATGAAATCAGCCCTCGACAACTTAACCTGTGAAAAAAAAATTTCTAAGCCCCGGGGTCACAATTTCAGCAAAAATCTGAAATTCTCCAATTCACTCAAAAATGGTGCCAAACTGTTGCAAATTCTCCCCTGAAAGGTTTGGCGGTGGAAACAGAAGCCTTTTTGTCATAGGAAAAGAAATGAGCCCTTGACAACTTAACCTGTGAAAAAAAAATTTCTAAGCCCCGGGGTCACAATTTCAGCAAAAATCTGAACTTCTCATATTCACTCAAAAATGGTGCCAAACAGTTGCACATTCTCCCCTGAAAGGTTTGGCGGTGGAAACAGAAGCCTTTTTGTCATAGGCCAAGAAATCAGCCCTCGACAACTTAACCTGTGGGGGAAAAAATTTCTAAGTCCCTGGGTCACAATTTCTAAGCAAAAATCTTAAATTCTCCAATTCACTCAAAAATGGTGCCAAACTGTTGCACATTCTCCCCTGAAAATTTTGGTGCTGGAAACCGAAGCCTTTTTGTCAAAGGACATGAAATCAGCCCTCAACAACTTAACCCTTGAAAAAAAAAATTCTAAGCCCCGGGGTCACAATTTCAGCAAAAATCTGAAATTCTCCAATTCACTCAAAAATGGTGCCAAACTGTTGTACATTCTCCCCTGAAAGTTTTGGCGGTGGAAAGAGAAGCCTTTTTATCATAGGCCAAGAAATCAGCCCTGGAAGATAAAACTTGGGGGGGGGGGATTTCTAAGCGCCGGGGTCACAATTTCAGCAAAAATCTGAAATTCTCCAATTCACTCAAAAATGGTGCCAAACTGTTCCAAATTCTCCCCTGAAAGGTTTGGCGGTGGAAACAGAAGCCTTTTTGTCATAGGACATGAAATCAGCCCTCGACAGCTTAACCTGTGGGGAAAAAAAATTTCTAAGCCCCGGGGTCACAATTTCAGCAAAAATCTGAAATTCTCCAATTCACTCAAAAATGGTGCCAAACTGTTGCACATTCTCCCCTGAAAGATTTGGCGGTGGAAACAGAAGCCTTTTTGTCATAGGCCAAGAAATCAGCCCTCGACAACTTAACCTGTGAAAAAAAAATTTCTAAGCCCCGGGGTCACAATTTCTAAGCAAAAATCTGAAATTCTCCAATTCACTCAAAAATGGTGCCAAACTGTTGCAAATTCTCCCCTGAAAAGTTTGGCGGTGGAAACAGAACGCTTTTTATCATAGGACATGAAATCAGCCCTCGACAACTTAACCTGTGAAAAAAAAATTTCTAAGCCCCGGGGTCACAATTTCTAAGCAAAAATCTGAAATTCTCCAATTCACTCAAAAATGGTGCCAAACTGTTGCACATTCTCCCCTGAAAATTTTGGTGCTGGAAACCGAAGCCTTTTTGTCATAGGACATGAAATCAGCCCTCAACAACTTAACCCTTGAAAAAAAAAATTCTAAGCCCCGGGGTCACAATTTCAGCAAAAATCTGAAATTCTCCAATTCACTCAAAAATGGTGCCAAACTGTTGTACATTCTCCCCTGAAAGTTTTGGCGGTGCAAAGAGAAGCCTTTTTATCATAGGCCAAGAAATCAGCCCTGGAAGATAAAACTTGGGGGGGGGGGATTTCTAAGCGCCGGGGTCACAATTTCAGCAAAAATCTGAAATTCTCCAATTCACTCAAAAATGGTGCCAAACTGTTCCAAATTCTCCCCTGAAAGGTTTGGCGGTGGAAACAGAAGCCTTTTTGTCATAGGACATGAAATCAGCCCTCGACAGCTTAACCTGTGGGGAAAAAAAATTTCTAAGCCCCGGGGTCACAATTTCAGCAAAAATCTGAAATTCTCCAATTCACTCAAAAATGGTGCCAAACTGTTGCACATTCTCCCCTGAAAGATTTGGCGGTGGAAACAGAAGCCTTTTTGTCATAGGCCAAGAAATCAGCCCTCGACAACTTAACCTGTGAAAAAAAAATTTCTAAGCCCCGGGGTCACAATTTCTAAGCAAAAATCTGAAATTCTCCAATTCACTCAAAAATGGTGCCAAACTGTTGCAAATTCTCCCCTGAAAAGTTTGGCGGTGGAAACAGAACGCTTTTTATCATAGGACATGAAATCAGCCCTCGACAACTTAACCTGTGAAAAAAAAATTTCTAAGCCCCGGGGTCACAATTTCTAAGCAAAAATCTGAAATTCTCCAATTCACTTAAAAATGGTGCCAAACTGTTGCACTTTCTCCCCTCAAAGGTTTGGCGGTGGAAACAGAAGCCTTTTTGTCATATGCCAAGAATTCAGCCCTTGACAACTTAACCTGTGAAAAAAAAAATTCTAAGCCCCGGGGTCACAATCTCAGCAAAAATCTGAAATTCTCCAATTCACTCAAAAATGGTGTCAAACTGTTGCACATTCTCCCCTGAAAGGTTTGGCGGTGGAAACAGAAGCCTTTTTGTCATAGGACATGAAATCAGCGCACCGACAACTTAACCTGTGGGGAAAAAAATTCTAAGCCCCGGGGTCACAATTTCAGCAAAAATCTGAAATTCTCCAATTCACTCAAAAATGGTGCCAAACTGTTGCACATTCTCCCCTGAAAGATTTGGCGATGGAAACAGAAGCCTTTTTGTCATAGGCCAAGAAATTAGCCCTCAACAACTTAACCTGTGAAAAAAAAAATTCTAAGCCCCGGGGTCACAATTTCTAAGCAAAAATCTGAAATTCTCCAATTCACTCAAAAATGGTGCCGAACTGTTGCACATTCTCCCCTGAAAGATTTGGCGGTGGAAACAGAAGCCTTTTTGTCATAGGACATAAAATCAGCCCTCAACAACTTAAAGTGTGAAAAAAAAAATTTCTAAGCCCCGGGGTCACAATTTCAGCAAAAATCTGAAATTTTCCAATTCACTCAAAAATGGTGCCAAACTGTTGCAAATTCTCCCCTGAAAAGTTTGGCTTTGGAAACAGAAGCCTTTTTATCATAGGACATGAAATCAGCCCTCGACAACTTAACCTGTGAAAAAAAAATTTCTAAGCCCCGGGGTCACAATTTCAGCAAAAATCTGAAATTCTCCAATTCACTCAAAAATGGTGCCAAACTGTTGCAAATTCTCCCCTGAAAGGTTTGGCGGTGGAAACAGAAGCCTTTTTGTCATAGGAAAAGAAATGAGCCCTTGACAACTTAACCTGTGAAAAAAAAATTTCTAAGCCCCGGGGTCACAATTTCAGCAAAAATCTGAACTTCTCATATTCACTCAAAAATGGTGCCAAACAGTTGCACATTCTCCCCTGAAAGGTTTGGCGGTGGAAACAGAAGCCTTTTTGTCATAGGCCAAGAAATCAGCCCTCGACAACTTAACCTGTGGGGGAAAAAATTTCTAAGTCCCTGGGTCACAATTTCTAAGCAAAAATCTTAAATTCTCCAATTCACTCAAAAATGGTGCCAAACTGTTGCACATTCTCCCCTGAAAATTTTGGTGCTGGAAACCGAAGCCTTTTTGTCAAAGGACATGAAATCAGCCCTCAACAACTTAACCCTTGAAAAAAAAAATTCTAAGCCCCGGGGTCACAATTTCAGCAAAAATCTGAAATTCTCCAATTCACTCAAAAATGGTGCCAAACTGTTGTACATTCTCCCCTGAAAGTTTTGGCGGTGGAAAGAGAAGCCTTTTTATCATAGGCCAAGAAATCAGCCCTGGAAGATAAAACTTGGGGGGGGGGGATTTCTAAGCGCCGGGGTCACAATTTCAGCAAAAATCTGAAATTCTCCAATTCACTCAAAAATGGTGCCAAACTGTTCCAAATTCTCCCCTGAAAGGTTTGGCGGTGGAAACAGAAGCCTTTTTGTCATAGGACATGAAATCAGCCCTCGACAGCTTAACCTGTGGGGAAAAAAAATTTCTAAGCCCCGGGGTCACAATTTCAGCAAAAATCTGAAATTCTCCAATTCACTCAAAAATGGTGCCAAACTGTTGCACATTCTCCCCTGAAAGATTTGGCGGTGGAAACAGAAGCCTTTTTGTCATAGGCCAAGAAATCAGCCCTCGACAACTTAACCTGTGAAAAAAAAATTTCTAAGCCCCGGGGTCACAATTTCTAAGCAAAAATCTGAAATTCTCCAATTCACTCAAAAATGGTGCCAAACTGTTGCAAATTCTCCCCTGAAAAGTTTGGCGGTGGAAACAGAACGCTTTTTATCATAGGACATGAAATCAGCCCTCGACAACTTAACCTGTGAAAAAAAAATTTCTAAGCCCCGGGGTCACAATTTCTAAGCAAAAATCTGAAATTCTCCAATTCACTCAAAAATGGTGCCAAACTGTTGCACATTCTCCCCTGAAAATTTTGGTGCTGGAAACCGAAGCCTTTTTGTCATAGGACATGAAATCAGCCCTCAACAACTTAACCCTTGAAAAAAAAAATTCTAAGCCCCGGGGTCACAATTTCAGCAAAAATCTGAAATTCTCCAATTCACTCAAAAATGGTGCCAAACTGTTGTACATTCTCCCCTGAAAGTTTTGGCGGTGCAAAGAGAAGCCTTTTTATCATAGGCCAAGAAATCAGCCCTGGAAGATAAAACTTGGGGGGGGGGATTTCTAAGCGCCGGGGTCACAATTTCAGCAAAAATCTGAAATTCTCCAATTCACTCAAAAATGGTGCCAAACTGTTCCAAATTCTCCCCTGAAAGGTTTGGCGGTGGAAACAGAAGCCTTTTTGTCATAGGACATGAAATCAGCCCTCGACAGCTTAACCTGTGGGGAAAAAAAATTTCTAAGCCCCGGGGTCACAATTTCAGCAAAAATCTGAAATTCTCCAATTCACTCAAAAATGGTGCCAAACTGTTGCACATTCTCCCCTGAAAGATTTGGCGGTGGAAACAGAAGCCTTTTTGTCATAGGCCAAGAAATCAGCCCTCGACAACTTAACCTGTGAAAAAAAAATTTCTAAGCCCCGGGGTCACAATTTCTAAGCAAAAATCTGAAATTCTCCAATTCACTCAAAAATGGTGCCAAACTGTTGCAAATTCTCCCCTGAAAAGTTTGGCGGTGGAAACAGAACGCTTTTTATCATAGGACATGAAATCAGCCCTCGACAACTTAACCTGTGAAAAAAAAATTTCTAAGCCCCGGGGTCACAATTTCTAAGCAAAAATCTGAAATTCTCCAATTCACTTAAAAATGGTGCCAAACTGTTGCACTTTCTCCCCTCAAAGGTTTGGCGGTGGAAACAGAAGCCTTTTTGTCATATGCCAAGAATTCAGCCCTTGACAACTTAACCTGTGAAAAAAAAAATTCTAAGCCCCGGGGTCACAATCTCAGCAAAAATCTGAAATTCTCCAATTCACTCAAAAATGGTGTCAAACTGTTGCACATTCTCCCCTGAAAGGTTTGGCGGTGGAAACAGAAGCCTTTTTGTCATAGGACATGAAATCAGCCCTCAACAACTTAACCTCTGAAAAAACAATTTTCTAAGTCCCGGGGTCACAATTTCAGCAAAAATGTGAAATTCTCCAATTCACTCAAAAATGGTGCTAAACTGTTGCAAATTCTCCCCTGAAAAGTTTGGCGGTGGAAACAGAAGCCTTTTTGCCATAGGACATGAAATCAGCCCTCAACAACTTAACCTGTGGAAAAAAAATTTCTAAGCCCCGGGGTCATAATTTCAGCAAAAATCTGAAATTCTCCAATTCACTCAAAAATGGTGCCAAACTGTTGCACATTCTCCCCTCAAAGGTTTGGCGGTGGAAACAGAAGCCTTTTTGTCATAGGACATGAAATCAGCCCTCAACAACTTAACCTGTGGGGGAAAAAAAATTCTAATCCCCGGGGTCATAATTTCAGCAAAAATCTGAAATTCTCCAATTCACTCAAAAATGGTGCCAAACTGTTGCACATTCTCCCCTGAAAGATTTGGCGGTGGAAACAGAAGCCTTTTTGTCATAGGCCAAGAAATCAGCCCTCGACAACTTAACCTGTGAAAAAAAAATTTCTAAGCCCCGGGGTCACAATTTCTAAGCAAAAATCTGAAATTCTCCAATTCACTCAAAAATGGTGCCAAACTGTTGCAAATTCTCCCCTGAAAAGTTTGGCGGTGGAAACAGAACGCTTTTTATCATAGGACATGAAATCAGCCCTCGACAACTTAACCTGTGAAAAAAAAATTTCTAAGCCCCGGGGTCACAATTTCTAAGCAAAAATCTGAAATTCTCCAATTCACTTAAAAATGGTGCCAAACTGTTGCACTTTCTCCCCTCAAAGGTTTGGCGGTGGAAACAGAAGCCTTTTTGTCATACGCCAAGAATTCAGCCCTTGACAACTTAACCTGTGAAAAAAAAAATTCTAAGCCCCGGGGTCACAATCTCAGCAAAAATCTGAAATTCTCCAATTCACTCAAAAATGGTGTCAAACTGTTGCACATTCTCCCCTGAAAGGTTTGGCGGTGGAAACAGAAGCCTTTTTGTCATAGGACATGAAATCAGCCCTCAACAACTTAACCTCTGAAAAAACAATTTTCTAAGTCCCGGGGTCACAATTTCAGCAAAAATGTGAAATTCTCCAATTCACTCAAAAATGGTGCTAAACTGTTGCAAATTCTCCCCTGAAAAGTTTGGCGGTGGAAACAGAAGCCTTTTTGCCATAGGACATGAAATCAGCCCTCAACAACTTAACCTGTGGAAAAAAAATTTCTAAGCCCCGGGGTCATAATTTCAGCAAAAATCTGAAATTCTCCAATTCACTCAAAAATGGTGCCAAACTGTTGCACATTCTCCCCTCAAAGGTTTGGCGGTGGAAACAGAAGCCTTTTTGTCATAGGACATGAAATCAGCCCTCAACAACTTAACCTCTGAAAAAACAATTTTCTAAGTCCCGGGGTCACAATTTCAGCAAAAATGTGAAATTCTCCAATTCACTCAAAAATGGTGCTAAACTGTTGCAAATTCTCCCCTGAAAAGTTTGGCGGTGGAAACAGAAGCCTTTTTGCCATAGGACATGAAATCAGCCCTCAACAACTTAACCTGTGGAAAAAAAATTTCTAAGCCCCGGGGTCATAATTTCAGCAAAAATCTGAAATTCTCCAATTCACTCAAAAATGGTGCCAAACTGTTGCACATTCTCCCCTCAAAGGTTTGGCGGTGGAAACAGAAGCCTTTTTGTCATAGGACATGAAATCAGCCCTCAACAACTTAACCTGTGGGGGGAAAAAAATTCTAATCCCCGGGGTCATAATTTCAGCAAAAATCTGAAATTCTCCAATTCACTCAAAAATGGTGCCAAACTGTTGCACATTCTCCCCTGAAAGATTTGGCGGTGGAAACAGAAGCCTTTTTGTCATAGGCCAAGAAATCAGCCCTCGACAACTTAACCTGTGAAAAAAAAATTTCTAAGCCCCGGGGTCACAATTTCTAAGCAAAAATCTGAAATTCTCCAATTCACTCAAAAATGGTGCCAAACTGTTGCAAATTCTCCCCTGAAAAGTTTGGCGGTGGAAACAGAAGCCTTTTTATCATAGGACATGAAATCAGCCCTCGACAACTTAACCTGTGAAAAAAAAATTTCTAAGCCCCGGGGTCACAATTTCAGCAAAAATCTGAAATTCTCCAATTCACTCAAAAATGGTGCCGAACTGTTGCAAATTCTCCCCTGAAAGGTTTGGCGGTGGAAACAGAAGCCTTTTTGTCATAGGCCAAGAAATGAGCCCTCGACAACTTAACCTGTGAAAAAAAAATTTCTAAGCCCCGGGGTCATAATGTCAGCAAAAATCTGAAATTCTCCAATTCACTCAAAAATGGTGCCAAACTGTTGCACATTCTCCCCTTAAAGGTTTGGTGGTGGAAACAGAAGCCTTTTTATCATAGGACATGAAATCAGCGCACCGACAACTTAACCTGTGGGGAAAAAAATTCTAAGCCCCGGGGTCACAATTTCAGCAAATATCTGAAATTCTCCAATTCACTCAAAAATGGTGCCAAACTGTTGCACATTCTCCCCTGAAAGGTTTGGCGGTGGAAACAGAAGCCTTTTTGTCATAGGACATGAAATCAGCCCTCAACAACTTAACCTGTGGGGGAAAAAAAATTCTAATCCCCGGGGTCACAATTTCAGCAAAAATCTGAAATTCTCCAATTCACTCAAAAATGGTGCCAAACTGTTGCACATTCTCCCCTGAAAGATTTGGCGGTGGAAACAGAAGCCTTTTTGTCATAGGCCAAGAAATCAGCCCTCGACAACTTAACCTGTGAAAAAAAAATTTCTAAGCCCCGGGGTCACAATTTCTAAGCAAAAATCTGAAATTCTCCAATTCACTCAAAAATGGTGCCAAACTGTTGCAAATTCTCCCCTGAAAAGTTTGGCGGTGGAAACAGAACCCTTTTTATCATAGGACATGAAATCAGCCCTCGACAACTTAACCTGTGAAAAAAAAATTTCTAAGCCCCGGGGTCACAATTTCTAAGCAAAAATCTGAAATTCTCCAGTTCACTTAAAAATGGTGCCAAACTGTTGCAAATTCTCCCCTGAAAAGTTTGGCGGTGGAAACAGAACCCTTTTTATCATAGGACATGAAATCAGCCCTCGACAGCTTAACCTGTGGGGAAAAAAAATTTCTAAGCCCCGGGGTCACAATTTCAGCAAAAATCTGAAATTCTCCAATTCACTCAAAAATGGTGCCAAACTGTTGCACATTCTCCCCTGAAAGATTTGGCGGTGGAAACAGAAGCCTTTTTGTCATAGGCCAAGAAATCAGCCCTCGACAACTTAACCTGTGAAAAAAAAATTTCTAAGCCCCGGGGTCACAATTTCTAAGCAAAAATCTGAAATTCTCCAATTCACTCAAAAATGGTGCCAAACTGTTGCACATTCTCCCCTGAAAGGTTTGGCGGTGGAAACAGAACCCTTTTTATCATAGGACATGAAATCAGCCCTCGACAACTTAACCTGTGAAAAAAAAATTTCTAAGCCCCGGGGTCACAATTTCTAAGCAAAAATCTGAAATTCTCCAATTCACTTAAAAATGGTGCCAAACTGTTGCACTTTCTCCCCTCAAAGGTTTGGCGGTGGAAACAGAAGCCTTTTTGTCATAGGCCAAGAATTCAGCCCTTGACAACTTAACCTGTGAAAAAAAAAATTCTAAGCCCCGGGGTCACAATTTCAGCAAAAATCTGAAATTCTCCAATTCACTCAAAAATGGTGTCAAACTGTTGCACATTCTCCCCTGAAAGGTTTGGCGGTGGAAACAGAAGCCTTTTTGTCATAGGACATGAAATCAGCCCTCAACAACTTAACCTCTGAAAAAACAATTTTCTAAGTCCCGGGGTCACAATTTCAGCAAAAATGTGAAATTCTCCAATTCACTCAAAAATGGTGCCAAACTGTTGCAAATTCTCCCCTGAAAAGTTTGGCGGTGGAAACAGAAGCCTTTTTGCCATAGGACATGAAATCAGCCCTCAACAACTTAACCAGTGGGAAAAAAATTTCTAAGCCCCGGGGTCATAATTTCAGCAAAAATCTGAAATTCTCCAATTCACTCAAAAATGGTGCCAAACTGTTGCACATTCTCCCCTCAAAGGTTTGGCGGTGGAAACAGAAGCCTTTTTGTCATAGGACATGAAATCAGCCCTCAACAACTTAACCTGTGGGGGGAAAAAAATTCTAATCCCCGGGGTCATAATTTCAGCAAAAATCTGAAATTCTCCAATTCACTCAAAAATGGTGCCAAACTGTTGCAAATTCTGCCCTGAAAAGTTTGGCGGTGGAAACAGAAGCCTTTTTGTCATAGGCCAAGAAATCAGCCCTCGACAACTTAACCTGTGAAAAAAAAATTCTAAGCCCCGGGGTCACAATTTCTAAGCAAAAATCTGAAATTCTCCAATTCACTCAAAAATGGTGCCAAACTGTTGCAAATTCTCCCCTGAAAAGTTTGGCGGTGGAAACAGAAGCCTTTTTATCATAGGACATGAAATCAGCCCTCGACAACTTAACCTGTGAAAAAAAAATTTCTAAGCCCCGGGGTCACAATTTCAGCAAAAATCTGAAATTCTCCAATTCACTCAAAAATGGTGCCGAACTGTTGCAAATTCTCCCCTGAAAGGTTTGGCGGTGGAAACAGAAGCCTTTTTGTCATAGGCCAAGAAATGAGCCCTCGACAACTTAACCTGTGAAAAAAAAATTTCTAAGCCCCGGGGTCACAATTTCAGCAAAAATCTGAAATTCTCCAATTCACTCAAAAATGGTGCCAAACTGTTGCACATTCTCCCCTTAAAGGTTTGGTGGTGGAAACAGAAGCCTTTTTATCATAGGACATGAAATCAGCGCACCGACAACTTAACCTGTGGGGAAAAAAATTCTAAGCCCCGGGGTCACAATTTCAGCAAATATCTGAAATTCTCCAATTCACTCAAAAATGGTGCCAAACTGTAGCACATTCTCCCCTGAAAGTTTTGGCCGTGGAAACAGCAGCCTTTTTATCATAGGCCAAGAAATCAGCCCTCGAAGATAAAACTTGTGGGGGGGGGGTAATTTCTAAGCCCCGGGGTCACAATTTCAGCAAAAATCTTAAATTCTCCAATTCACTCAAAAATGGTGCCAAACTGTTGCACATTCTCCCCTGAAAGGTTTGGCGGTGGAAACAGAAGCCTTTTTGTCATAGGACATGAAATCAGCCCTCGACAACTTAACCTGTGAAAAAAAAATATTTTCTAAGCCCCCGGGGTCACAATTTCAGCAAAAATCTGAAATTCTCCAATTCACTCAAAAATGGTGCCAAACTGTTGCAAATTCTCCCCTGAAAAGTTTGGCGGTGGAAACAGAAGCCTTTTTATCTTAGGACATGAAATCAGCCCTCGACAACTTAACTTGTGGAAAAAAAAATTCTAAGCCCCGGGGTCACAATTTCAGCAAAAATCTGAAATTCTCCAATTCACTCAAAAATGGTGCCAAACTGTTGCTAATCCCCCCCCCCCCCATGAAAGGTTTGGCGGTGGAAATAGAAGCCTTTTTGTCATAGGCCAAGAAATCAGCCCTCGACAACTTAGCCTTTGAAAAAAAAAATTATAAGCCCCGGGGTCACGGTTTCTAAGCAAAAATCTGAAATTCTCCAATTCACTCAAAAATGGTGCCAAACTGTTGCAAATTCTCCCCTGAAAAAGTTTGGCGGTGGAATCAGAAGCCTTTTTATCATAGGACATGAAATCAGCCCTCAACAACTTAACCTGTGAAAAAAAAAAATTTCTAAGCCCCGGGGTCACAATTTCAGCAAAAATCTGAACTTCTCATATTCACTCAAAAATGGTGCCAAATTGTGGCACATTCTCCCCTGAAAGGTTTGGCGGTGGAAACAGAAGCCTTTTTATCATAGGACATGAAATCAGCGCACCGACAACTTAACCTGTGGGGAAAAAAATTCTAAGCCCCGGGGTCACAATTTCAGCAAAAATCTGAAATTCTCCAATTCACTCAAAAATGGTGCCAAACTGTTGCAAATTCTCCCCTGAAAGGTTTGGCGGTGGAAACAGAAGCCTTTTTGTCATAGGACATGAAATCAGCCCTCGAAAGCTTAACCTGTGGAAAAAAAAAATTTCTAAGCCCCGGGGTCACAATTTCAGCCAAAATCTTAAATTCTCCAATTCACTCAAAAATGGTGCCAAACTGTTGCAAATTCTCCCCTGAAAGGTTTGGTGCTGGAAACAGAAGCCTTTTTGTCATAGGACATGAAATCAGCCCTCGACAACTTAACCTGTGGGGAAAAAAATTTCTAAGTCCCTGGGTCACAATTTCTAAGCAAAAATCTTAAATTCTCCAATTCACTCAAAAATGGTGCCAAACTGTTGCACATTCTCCCCTGAAAGGTTTGGCGGTGGAAACAGAAGGCTTTTTATCATAGGACATGAAATCAGCCCTCGACAACTTAACCTGTGGGGAAAAAAATTTCTAAGTCCCTGGGTCACAATTTCTAAGCAAAAATCTTAAATTCTCCAATTCACTCAAAAATGGTGCCAAACTGTTGCACATTCTCCCCTGAAAGGTTTGGCGGTGGAAACAGAAGGCTTTTTATCATAGGACATGAAATCAGCCCTCGACAACTTAACCTGTGGAAAAAAAAATTTCTAAGCCCCGGGGTCACAATTTCAGCCAAAATCTTAAATTCTCCAATTCACTCAAAAATGGTGCCAAACTGTTGCACATTCTCCCCTGAAAAGTTCGGCGGTGGAAACAGAAGCCTTTTTCTCATAAGCCAAGAAATCAGCCGTCAAAAACAAAACCTGTGCAAAAAAAAAAAATTTTCTAAGCCCCGGGGTCACAATTTCAGCAAAAATCTGAAATTCTCCAATTCACTCAAAAATGCTGCCAAATTGTTGCACATTCTCCCCTGAAAGGTTTGGCGGTGGAAACAGAAGCCTTTTTGTCATAGGACATGAAATCAGCCCTCGACAACTTAACCTGTGGAAAAAAAAAATCTATTTCAGCAAAAATCTGAAATTCTCCAATTCACTCAAAAATGGTGCCAAACTGTTGCAAATTCTCCACTGAAAGGTTTGGCGGTGGAAACAGAAGCCTTTTTGTCATAGGCCAACAAATGAGCCCTCGACAACTTAACCTGTGAAAAAAAAATTTCTAAGCCCCGGGGTCACAATTTCAGCAAAAATCTGAAATTCTCCAATTCACTCAAAAATGGTGCCAAACTGTTGCACATTCTCCCCTTAAAGGTTTGGCGGTGGAAACAGAAGACTTTTTATCATAGGACATGAAATCAGCGCACCGACAACTTAACCTGTGGGGGAAAAAATTCTAAGCCCCGGGGTCACAATTTCAGCAAAAATCTGAAATTCTCCAATTCACTCAAAAATGGTGCCAAACTGTTGCACATTCTCCCCTGAAAATTTTGGTGCTGGAAACCGAAGCCTTTTTGTCATAGGACATGAAATCAGCCCTCAACCACTTAACCCTTGAAAAAAACGATTCTAAGCCCCAGGGTCACAATTTCAGCAAAAATCTGAAATTCTCCAATTCACTCAAAAATGGTGCCAAACTGTTGTACATTCTCCCCTGAAAAGTTTGGCGGTGGAAACAGAAGCCTTTTTGTCATAGGCCAAGAAATCAGCCCTCGACAACTTAACCTGTGGGGGAAAAAATTTCTAAGTCCCTGGGTCACAATTTCTAAGCAAAAATCTTAAATTCTCCAATTCACTCAAAAATGGTGCCAAACTGTTGCACATTCTCCCCTGAAAATTTTGGTGCTGGAAACCGAAGCCTTTTTGTCATAGGACATGAAATCAACCCTCAACAACTTAACCCTTGAAAAAAAAAATTCTAAGCCCCGGGGTCACAATTTCAGCAAAAATCTGAAATTCTCCAATTCACTCAAAAATGGTGCCAAACTGTTGTACATTCTCCCCTGAAAGTTTTGGCGGTGGAAAGAGAAGCCTTTTTATCATAGGCCAAGAAATCAGCCCTGGAAGATAAAACTTGGGGGGGGGGGATTTCTAAGCGCCGGGGTCACAATTTCAGCAAAAATCTTAAATTCTCCAATTCACTCAAAAATGGTGCCAAACTGTTCCAAATTCTCCCCTGAAAGGTTTGGCGGTGGAAACAGAAGCCTTTTTGTCATAGGACATGAAATCAGCCCTCGACAGCTTAACCTGTGGGGAAAAAAAATTCTAAGCCCCGGGGTCACAATTTCAGCCAAAATCTTAAATTCTCCAATTCACTCAAAAATGGTGCCAAACTGTTGCAAATTCTCCCCTGAAAGGTTTGGTGGTGGAAACAGAAGCCTTTTTGTCATAGGCCAAGAAATCAGCCCTCAACAACTTAACCTGTGGAAAAAAAAAATTCTAAGCCCCAGGGTCACAATTTCAGCAAAAATCTGAAATTCTCCAATTCACTCAAAAATGGTGGCAAACTGTTGTACATTCTCCCCTGAAAAGTTTGGCGGTGGAAACAGAAGCCTTTTTGTCATAGGCCAAGAAATCAGCCCTGGACAACTTAACCTGTGAAAAAAAAATTTCTAAGCCCCGGGGTCACAATTTCAGCAAAAATCTGAAATTCTCCAATTCACTCAAAAATGGTGCCAAACTGTTGCACATTCGCCCCTGAAAGGTTTGGTGGTGGAAACAGAAACCTTTTTATCATAGGCCAAGAAATCAGCCCTCGACAACTTAACCTGTGAAAAAGAAAATTTCTAAGCCCCGGGGTCACAATTTCAGCAAAAATCTGAAATTCTCCAATTCACTCAAAAATGGTGCCAAACTGTTGCACATTCTCCCCTGAAAGGTTTGGCGGTGGAAACAGAAGCCTTTTTGTCATAGGCCAAGAATTCAGCCCTTGACAACTTAACCTGTGAAAAAAAAATTTCTAAGCCCCGGGGTCACAATTTCAGCAAAAATCTGAAATTCTCCAATTCACTCAAAAATGGTGCCAAACTGTTGCACATTCGCCCCTGAAAGGTTTGGCGGTGGAAACAGAAACCTTTTTGTCATAGGCCAAGAATTCAGCCCTCGACAACTTAACCTGTGAAAAAAAAAATTCTAAGCCCCGGGGTCACAATTTCAGCAAAAATCTGAAATTCTCCAATTCACTCAAAAATGGTGCCAAACTGTTGCACATTCTCCCCTGAAAGATTTGGCGGTGGAAACAGAAGCCTTTTTGTCATAGGCCAAGAAATCAGCCCTCGACAACTTAACCTGTGAAAAAAAAATTTCTAAGCCCCGGGGTCACAATTTCTAAGCAAAAATCTGAAATTCTCCAATTCACTCAAAAATGGTGCCAAACTGTTCCAAATTCTCCCCTGAAAGGTTTGGCGGTGGAAACAGAAGCCTTTTTGTCATAGGCCAAGAATTCAGCCCTCGACAACTTAACCTGTGGAAAAAAAAATTTCTAAGCCCCGGGGTCACAATTTCAGCAAAAATCTGAAATTCTCCAATTCACTCAAAAATGGTGCCAAACTGTTGCACATTCTCCCCTGAAAGATTTGGCGGTGGAAACAGAAGCCTTTTTGTCATAGGCCAAGAAATCAGCTCGACAACTTAACCTGTGAAAAAAAACTTTCTAAGCCCCGGGGTCACAATTTCTAAGCAAAAATCTGAAATTCTCCAATTCACTCAAAAATGGTGCCAAACTGTTGCACATTCGCCCCTGAAAGGTTTGGCGGTGGAAACAGAAGCCTTTTTGTCATAGGACATGAAATCAGCCCTCAACAACTTAACCTGTGAAAAAAAAAATTTTCTAAGCCCCGGGGTCACAATTTCAGCAAAAATCTGAAATTCTCCAATTCACTCAAAAATGGTGCCAAACTGTTGCAAATTCTCCCCTGAAAAGTTTGGCTTTGGAAACAGAAGCCTTTTTATCATAGGACATGAAATCAGCCCTCGACAACTTAACCTGTGAAAAAAAAATTTCTAAGCCCCGGGGTCACAATTTCAGCAAAAATCTGAAATTCTCCAATTCACTCAAAAATGGTGCCAAACTGTTGCAAATTCTCCCCTGAAAGGTTTGGCGGTGGAAACAGAAGCCTTTTTGTCATAGGCCAAGAAATGAGCCCTCGACAACTTAACCTGTGAAAAAAAAAATTCTAAGCCCCGGGGTCACAATTTCAGCAAAAATCTGAACTTCTCATATTCACTCAAAAATGGTGCCAAACTGTTGCACATTCTCCCCTTAAAGGTTTGGCGGTGGAAACAGAAGCCTTTTTATCATAGGACATGAAATCAGCGCACCGACAACTTAACCTGTGGGGAAAAAAATTCTAAGCCCCGGGGTCACAATTTCAGCAAAAATCTTAAATTCTGCAATTCACTCAAGAATGGTGCCAAACTGTGGCACATTCTCCCCTGAAAGGTTTGGCAGTGGAAACAGAAACCTTTTTATCATAGGCCAAGAAATCAGGCCTCGACAACTTAACCTGTGGAAAAAAAAAATTTCTAAGCCCCGGGGTCACAATTTCAGCAAAAATCTGAAATTCTCCAATTCACTCAAAAATGGTGCCAAACTGTTGCACATTCGCCCCTGAAAGGTTTGGCGGTGGAAACAGAAGCCTTTTTGTCATAGGCCAAGAATTCAGCCCTTGACAACTTAACCTGTGAAAAAAAAATTTCTAAGCCCCGGGGTCACAATTTCAGCAAAAATCTGAAATTCTCCAATTCACTCAAAAATGGTGCCAAACTGTTGCACATTCTCCCCTGAAAGATTTGGCGGTGGAAACAGAAGCCTTTTTGTCATAGGCAAAGAAATCAGCCCTCGACAACTTAACCTTTGAAAAAAAAAAAATTCTAAGCCCCGGGGTCACAATTTCAGCAAAAATCTGAAATTCTCCAATTCACTCAAGAATGGTGCCAAACTGTTGCACATTCTCCCCTGAAAAGTTTGGTGCTGGAAACAGAAGCCTTTTTCTCATAGGCCAAGAAATCAGCCCTCGACAACTTAACCTGTGAAAAAAAAATTTCTAAGCCCCGCCGGGGTCACAATTTCTAAGCAAAAATCTGAAATTCTCCAATTCATTCAAAAATGGTGCCAAACGGTTGCAAATTCTCCCCTGAAAGGTTTGGCAGTGGAAACAGAAACCTTTTTATCATAGGACATGAAATCAGCCCTCGACAACTTAACCCTTGAAAAAAAAATTCTAAGCCCCGGGGTCACAATTTCAGCAAAAATCTGAAATTCTCCAATTCACTCAAAAATGCTGCCAAATTGTTGCACATTCTCCCCTTAAAAGTTATCGGTGGAAACAGAAGCCTTTTTGTCATAGGACATGAAATCAGCCCTCGACAACTTAACCTGTGAAAAAAAAAAAATTCTAAGCCCCGGGGTCACAATTTCAGCAAAAATCTTAAATTCTCCTATTCACTCAAAAATGGTGCCAAACTGTTGCACATTCTCCCCTGAAAGGTTTGGCAGTGGAAACAGAAACCTTTTTTTCATAGGCCAAGAAATCAGCCCTCGACAACTTAACCTGTGAAAAATAAAAATTCTAAGCCACAATTTAAGGTCACAATTTCAGCAAAAATCTGAAATTCTCCAATTCACTCAAAAATGGTGCCAAACTGTTGTACATTCTCCCCTGAAACGTTTGGCGGTGGAAACAGAAGCCTTTTTGTCATAGGCCAAGAATCAGCCCTCGACAACTTAACCTTTGAAAAAAAAATTCTAAGCCCCGGGGTCACAATTTCTATGCAAAAATCTGAAATTCTCCAATTCACTCAAAAATGGTGCCAAACTGTTGCAAATTCTCCCCTGAAAAGTTTGGCGGTGGAAACAGAAGCCTTTTTATCATAGGACATGAAATCAGCCCTCGACAACTTAACCTGTGAAAAAAAAAATTCTAAGCCCCGGGGTCACAATTTCAGCAAAAATCTGAAATTCTCCAATTCACTAAAAAATGCTGCCAAATTGTTGCACAATCTCCCCTGAACGGTTTGGCGGTGGAAACAGAAGCCTTTTTATCATAGGACATGAAATCAGCCCTCGACAACTTAACCTGTGAAAAAAAAATTCTAAGCCTCGGGGTCACAATTTCAGCAAAAATCTGAAATTCTCCAATTCACTCAAAAATGCTGCCAAATTGTTGCACATTCTCCCCTGAAAGGTTTGGCGGTGGAAACAGAAGCCTTTTTGTCATAGGACATGAAGTCAGCCCTCGACAACTTAACCTGTGAAAAAAAAAATTCTATTTCAGCAAAAATCTGAAATTCTCCAATTCACTCAAAAATGGTGCCAAACTGTTGCAAATTTTCCCCTGAAAGGTTTGGCGGTGGAAACAGAAACCTTTTTATCATAGGCCAAGAAATCAGCCCTCGACAACTTAACCGGTGAAAAAAAAATTCCTAAGCCCCGTGGTCACAATTTCAGCAAAAATCTGAAATTCTCCAATTCACTCAAAAATGCTGCCAAATTGTTGCACATTCTCCCCTGAAAGGTTTGGCGGTGGAAACAGAAGCCTTTTTGTCATAGGACATGAAATCAGCCCTCGACAACTTAACCTGTGGGAAAAAAAAATTCTAAGCCCCGGGGTCACAATTTCAGCAAAAATCTTAAATTCTCCAATTTACTCAAAAATGGTGCCAAACTGTTGCAAATTCTCCCCTGAAAGGTTTGGCGGTGGAAACAGAAGGCTTTTTATTATAGGACATTAAATCAGCCCTCGACAACTTAACCTGTGGGGGGAAAAAATTCTAAGCCCCGGGGTCACAATTTCAGCAAAAATCTGAAATTCTCCAATTCACTCAAAAATGGTGCCAAACTGTTGCACATTCTCGCCTGAAAGGTTTGGCAGTGGAAACAGAAACCTTTTTATCATAGGCCAAGAAATCAGCCCTCGACACCTTAACCTGTGAAAAAAAAATTTCTAAGCCCCGGGGTCACAATTTCAGCAAAAATCTGAAATTCTCCAATTCACTCAAAAATGCTGCCAAATTGTTGCACATTCTCCCCTGAAAGGTTTGCCGGTGGAAACAGAAGCCTTTTTGTCATAGGTGGGTCGGGGCTGCTGATTCTTCTAGATCTGTCCGCAGCTTTTGACATGGTCGATCACGAACCTCTGGACCACCGCCTTGCCGACGTGGGGATCCAGGGCATAGTCCTTCAATGGCTGCGCTCGTTTCTCTCTGGTCGGGGACAGAGGGTGGCGCTTGGGGGGGAATTGTCATCGAGCCACTCCTTGGTGTGTGGAGTACCTCAGGGTGCGATACTCTCCCCGATGCTTTTCAACATCTTTATGCGCCCCCTCACCCAGCTTGTCCGGAGTTTTGGGCTGGGTTGCCATCAGTATGCTGATGACACCCAACTCTATCTGTTGATGGATGGCCATCCTGACTCGGCCCCAGACACACTGAACAGATGTTTGGAAGCTGTGGCTGGATGGTTACGTGGGAGCCTGTTGAAGCTAAATCCTTCGAAGACAGAGGTCCTGTGGCTGGGACGGGACGATATGGGATTGGGGGGGCAACTCCCATCTCTTGCGGGGGCGCAATTAGTGCCAGCACCGTCCGTTAAGAGTTTGGGTGTAATCTTTGACACCTCCCTTTCCATGGAGGCGAAGATTGCAGCTACAACAAAGGCGGCATTTTTCCATCTCCGCCAAGCTAAGCAGTTGGCTCCTTACCTCTCTCGCCCTGACCTAGCCACTGTGATCCACGCGACGGTCACCTCCAGACTGCATTATTGTAACTCGCTCTACGTGGGGCTGCCCTTGAGACTGACCCAGAAACTCCAGCGGGTGCAGAATGCTGCAGCGAGACTCCTTACGGGGTCTTCGCTGCAAGATCACATTCACCCGGTGCTATACCAGCTGCACTGGCTGGAGTGCAGGATCAGGTTTAAGGTGCTGGCTCTAACCTTTAAAGCCCTATACGGCCTGTGATCCTCGTACCTACGGGACCGCCCTCTCCTGGTATGCCCCACAGAGAAACTTACGGTCTTCAAATAAAAACATCTTGAAGGTCCCACGACACAGAGAAGTTAGGCTGGCCTCAACTAGAGCCCGGGCTTTTTCGGCCGTGGCTCCGATCTGGTGGAACACTCTGTCACAAGAGACCAGGGCCCTGCGGGACTTGACATCTTTCCGCAGGGCCTGCAAGACAGAACTGTTCCACCAGGCCTTTGGCCAGGGCACAGCCTGACCCCCTCCATCGGCAATCTTCGCAGAGCTCTGGCCCAATAGTTGCCAGTGGCTTGAATTAATTAATTTTATAATAAATGATTTTAGAGTGTTGTTTGTACAGTTTTATTGTTGTTAGCCACCCTGAGCCCGGCTTCGGCTGGGGAGGGCGGGATATAAATAAAATTTATTCTTCTTCTTCTTATTATTATTATTATTATAGGCCAAGAAATCAACCCTCGACAACTTAACCTGTGAAAAAAAATTTCTAAGCCCCGGGGTCACAATTTCAGCAAAAAACCGAAATTCTCATATTCACTCAAAAATGGTGCCAAACTGTTGCAAATTCTCCCCTGAAAAGGTTTGGCGGTGGAAACAGAAGCCTTTTTGTCATAGGCCAAGAAATCAGCCCTCCAAAACAAAACCTGTGCAAAAAAAAAATTCTAATCCCCGGGGTCACAATTTCAGCAAAAATCTGAAATTCTCATATTCACTCAAAAATGGTGCCAAACTGTTGCAAATTCTCCCCTGAAAGGTTTGGTTGTGGAAACAGAAGCCTTTTTCTCATAAGCCAAGAAATCAGCCCTTGACAACTTAACCTGTGCAAAAAAAAAAAAATTCTAATCCCCGGGGTCACAATTTCAGCAAAAATCTGAAATTCTCCAATTCACTCAAAAATGGTGCCAAACTGTTCCAAATTCTCCCCTGAAAGGTTTGGCGGTGGAAACAGAAGCCTTTTTATCATAGGCCAAGAAATCAACCCTCGACAACTTAAATTGTGAAAAAAAAAATTCTAATCCCCGGGGTCACAATTTCAGCAAAAATCTGAAATTCTCCAATTCACTCAAAAATGGTGCCTTTAGGAAGTTCGTAAATCTAATTAGCAGAAGCACTAGAGACAACTTGTGTATTTAGCAACCAAGAAAGCTAATTGTTTATTAGAAACATTTATGCTTATGTTTGTATATTATTATTATTTTTTTAAAAATGTATCAAACCTCTTTATTCTATCCTTTTATTTTTAAAAGTTCAGTAAGCAATGTTTTTAAACCACTTGGATTGAAAACTTGTGAACTTTGCAGAACAGAATGTATCAATTTTTATAAGAAATACAAAGTCATACCTTCGATTTCGAGAAGCACTATTTTCGGTTAGCGGAGTCTGTAACCTGAAGCGTATGTAACCTGAAGCATATGTAACCCAAGGTACCACTGTATTTAGATTTCGGTCTGTTAGCAGTACAGTGGTATCTCAGGTTACAGATGCTTCAGGTTACATACGCTTCAGGTTACAGACTCCGCTAACCCAGAAATAATACCTTGGGTTAACAACTTTGCTTCAGGATGAGAACAGAAATTGTGCTCTGGCGGTGCGGCAGCAGCGGGAGGCCCCATTAGCTAAAGTGGTGCTTCAGGTTAAGAGCAGTTTCAGGTTAAGTACAGACCTCCAGAACGAGTACTTAACCCGAGGTACCACTGTACATCATTTTTTGACCCAGCAGGAGGAGGAGACCCAATCCTTTACCAACAATCATTCTGATTCTTCGGTCACCCAGAAGTGTGTGTCTTGATTCTTCCTGGTTTTGGTATAATTTCCTACATCGTTGCTTATTATGCAGGGGGAAAAGAACCATTCGGCTATATGGGTATAGTGTGAGCCATAATGGGTTTCTAGCTTTTGTTGCATGTATGAGCCCGCCACATATTTACCGTGGGCGACCTTCAGCTCTTGAGTTCCAGGCAGAGAAACAGATAGGAAACAACACTTTCTGAAATCCAGCAAGAGCTGCAGCGACAAAAAACAAACAAAAACGCGCGCACCCAGAAACGACCCATCCCGGTGCGCTTCTCTGCACCGAGGCGGTGTTTTGGTTTGCATTGAACTCGATCCTGCGCGCAGCTTCCCCGCGCGCAATCATTTCCCCATTAAGATCCTGCTACGTTGGGCAAGTGGGGGGGAGGGAAGGACTACAAGTCCCATAATGCAGCGAAAGTGGCCGCCCCTTTGGGGCAAAGCATGTCGGTTTGAAGCCGGGGAGGAGCTCCATGGAAACATATTCCGCGCGCAGCGGCGCGGGGCGGAGAGAAGGAGGAGGAATCCGCGGCCGCTGCGTTCCGGAGGGGAGACGGAGAGCCGGGGCGCATCCCGCCGCCTCTAGGGAAAGCGGTAAGTTGCAAAGAAGGAAGAAAGTGAAGTGGATCCGGAGTGTGCAGGGCGAGGCGAGGAAAAGGAGGATCAGCTGCACATCTCGGAGCCGATGCGATCATTAATCAGTAATCCATCAATTAGGCCAACTGGGACGCAGACCTCGTTTATTGACCGTTGAGGGGCACCGTTTCTATACAGATTAGCTTTTGTTTTTAAAAAAACAACCGGTGGTTTTTTTGCTTTTGGATTTCCAAGAATCCTATCGTTTCTGGTTTTTTGGGAAATTAGCAATTTTTTTTATTCTCCCCCCCTCCAGGTTGGGGTGTGTGCAAATAAGTTAGCCTCCCCTAGGGCGCAAAATAGCCAGGCACCAGCAGACTGAGTGCGCTGCTTAGGGGTTGCTAATAATAATAATAATAATAATAATAATAATGGTGATTTAATTAAGGGGTGGGGATTAGGGATAGGTGGGGATATCTGTTTTGTTATCATTTGTATTAGCCTTTTGCAGCAAGTCTTGGGGATTTGAAAACGGTGAGCACTTTCACTTCTTAAGTGACGGTTTTGTTGTTTCTGCATCTTGCCAATACCGGTTTTGTAAGCATGGGCGTAGCTAGGGGGGTGGGGGGCAGCTGCACCCCCTCCCCAATCAAGTAAATAAATAAAAATAACTAACTGATCAATCTTGTTGCAGATAGCTCAGTTCCACATAAATCCTGGCTACACCCATGTTTTCAAGTTTATATTAATAGTATTTTTTTCAAAACTAAATGATTATATACTGGAGTCTCAGCTGCAGGGAATGGTTGGAAGGAGAAGGAAGAACACAGGGGAAAATGATATCACTGGGATGGATTGAAAATGATAATTCTTATTAGTTTTCAATTACAGTCCAATAATAGCCTCATTATAACAATGCCAAATTATAATACAGTGGTGCCTCGCAAGACGAAATTAATCCGTTCCACGAGTCTCTTCGTCTTGCGGTTTTTTCGTTTGATTGTTTTCTTTGTTTCTGCATCCCAAAATCTTATTAATTTCAATTACACTATAGTCAAGATAATCCCCTATGCAACAACTGCAATATTAACAACTTCCATTCTTATTGACGCATTAAATGATTTATGAAACTACAAGTGCGGCACGCAATCTATAACCTGTGTTTGGCAATTATTCTGTCCGTGATGTTTCTTCCTGATATCGCTTCTGCCTGCAAACAGGGGCCAACCAGGTGACCCTGGAAACCCAAAACACAAAGGCATCAAGGTGATAGCAGCTGACTTCCACTCAGTTGTTTCTCCCTGGGGTCTGTTTTGTAAGGAACATGTGAAGCTGCCTTTGAACACCTAGGATGTTTCAGCTGTATTGTCTGCTTTGACTTGAAGTGTGTGTCTCTCTCTCTCTCTCTCACTCACTTAGAGCCATTGCCACCTGCTTAACTAGTCCTTTTCAGTGGAAACATCTGGGATTGAAAGGTGGGGGGGGGGAGCTGTCAGCAGATGAAAAGTCTGCCATGAAGCCTGTCCCATTCCTCCGATAAATGGGAGGTGTGCTGCTTCTGCAGCAGGTTTTCCAAATCACAGCCACTGATTTAAATGAATTGCATGTTGTCGGAAGAAGTCATTTCTTTGGTTCATTATGCTCCATCTACTGCCAATCAGTTCTAGTGTTTAGAGAGACCATTCATTTTGTGAAAGTGGAGACTGGGATTTTAAATAGAGAATTTTTAGCATCTTCACCAGATTCAAAATTCCCAGGATTCTTAAGGGTAAGCCATGGCATAGATAATCCTCTGGGCCCTATTAGAGATGTAGTACCTCGTACCTACGGGGCCGCCTCTCCTGGTATGCCCCACGGAGGACCTTAAGGTCAATAAATAGCAACACCTTAGCGGTCCTGGGCCCTAAGGAAGTTAGATTAGCCTCAGCCAGAGCCAGGGCCTTTTCAACACTGGCTCCGGCCTGGTGGAACGCTCTGTCTCATGAGACCAGAGCCCTGCGGGATCTGATTTCTTTCCACAGGACCTGTAAGACAGAGTTGTTCTGCCTGGCCTTTGGCTTAGAATCAGTTTGATTCCTTCCCCCTCTTTTCTTTTTCCTTTCTCCTCCTGTGAAGAGGCTGCATCTTAATGTTTTAATGTTGTATTTTAATCTTGTTTTTTTAAAATTGTATTTTAATCAACTTATTTTTATTATTGGTTGTTAGCTGCCCTGAGCCCAGTCTTGGCTGGGGAGGGCGGGGTATAAATAAAATTTATTATTAGTAGTAGTAGTAGTAATCTCATTGACTCAGTTCTCTTCTTTTGATGTTCTGCTTCTCTCTCTTTCCATTGGACGGTCAAGAGGTATCTCTGACTTTATGTTTGCAGTTAAATGTTGAATGCTGAGACCGTGATGGCAAGGCCAATAATCTTCCCAGTGAGTGTCCATTCAACAGCTCCTGAAACCTTTGTGGTGCTCACTCAGAGGATGAAAGTAGTTGAAGAGCAAACAAATGCGCTTTTGAAGGAACTGCATACGCTGGGCATTGATGGACAAAGGTATAGTCAAAATAAATGCTTTGAAGCACAAATGTATGAATGTTTACATGGAAGTAAGTTCCACGGTAATTTCCAGGGATGTAAACACAGGACTTCAACCTTCGTTCTGCATTTTCCTTTATTTGTGTGATCTTCCCTCTTTCTGAACGTCTGACTGGCCTTTGCAACCAGCATCCAAGTTATTAAGAAGTTAATGTATTCTGATTTTAATCAGTCTTCTGAAACAATACCGGATTGTTTTGAGTCGATGTAGTTAAGTTTTGTTGCAGATGAAGGGCACTGAAGTGAATGAGGTATTGACATAAAGATCAGACCTTTTTATTTACAGTCATGGGGGAAAAGAAAGTGCACCCTCTTCAAATTCTGCGGGTTTACATATTGGGACGTAATAGCAATCATTTGTTCCGTAAAGGTAAAGGGACCCCTGACCATTAGGTCCAGTCGTGACCGACTCTGGGGTTGCGGCGCTCATCTCGCTTTACTGGCCGAGGGAGCTGGCGTACAGCTTCCGGGTCATTTGGCCAGCATGACTAAGCAGCTTCTGGCGAACCAGAGCAGCATAACGGAAATGCTGTTTACTTTCCCGCCAGAGCGGTACCTATTTATCTACTTGCACTTTGACATGCTTTCGAACTGCTAGGTTGGCAGGAGCAGGGACCGAGCAACAGGAGCTCACCCCGTGGCGGGGATTCGAACCGCTGATCTTCTGATTGGCAAGTTCTAGGCTCTGTGGTTTAACCCACAGCGCCACCTGCGTCCCTATTTGTTACTTAGCAGGTCTTAAAATTAGGTAAATGCAACCTCAGATGAACAAAAACAACACATGACACATACCGTGTCATGATTTATTTAACAGAAATAAAACCAAGATGGAGAAATCATGTGTGAAAAAGTAAATACACCCTTACTGCTTCCATAGGAATTAAGAGACTAAGTAGCAGACAGGGGCTGCTAATCAAATGCCCTTGCTTAATTGATCACTGGCAGGTGTGCCCACCAGTGGTCCTGCCCGCTAGGGATGATGGGAGTTGTAGTCCAACAACAGTTGGGGATCCAAGTTTGAGAAACGCTAATGCAGGGTTTCCCAAACTTGAGGCTCCAGCTGTTTTTGGACTACAACTCCCATCATCTCTAGGTAGTAGGACCACAGGTCAGGGATGATGTCAATTGTAGTCCAAAAACGGCTGGAGACCCAAGTTTGGGAAACTGCCCTAGTGCAATGGTGGTGCCCTACTGATGTTGCTGGACTACAACTCCCATCATCCCTGGCCATTGGCCATGCTGCCTGGTGCTGATGGGAGTTGGAATCCACACGTACCTGGACATGGTGACTCCTGCCATAACCTATAAGAGTTGGCTTGTTTCAAGAAACCATAGCTGAGACTAACCACAGTTTTACCATGTTTGGATATGTCAGAGCTGGCTCCAGGTCCCAGCTCACAGAGGACCAACGCTAGCCGGTAGTAATGTACAAAAGTCTTTATTGAAGTACAGTTTCCATTTTCAAGCCGGAGCGCCCCAGCTCTACGTCTAGGGTTTAGACCGGCGAAGCTCCATCTGAATCTCCGCCCCCTGTACACCAGTTTAAGACTCTAGCCTTACTCCACCTCTTCCGTCTCTCCTTTCTCCTCTGGGTCCTGCTACCCCCCGGGGTCCCTTCCTTCCTGGATTCTTCCGACGCAGACGTAGACCCCCCTGACTCCTCCCGCTCTTTTCGGCGGGCTTTGGGACCTGGCTCCCTATCCGAGCTGTCAACTGTGCCGCCCTCCTGTACATTTGAACTTGGCGCGCGCGCCCAGCCTTCAACCTTCCTCTCGACCGTTTCCTCGCTCCCCGATGGAGGCGTGGCCAATCCTGCCTCATGTCCTCCCGCTGGCAGTGCGCCGCCTGATCCCGATGCCTGGGACTCCTCCCCCCTACTGCACTCTGGTGTGGACGCTGGTCCTGATTTCCAACTGCTGCTCTCTGAGTCCCCTCTGGCCCCTTCTTCCTGGGGTGTCCCCCTAGGCACCCCCCCTTGCCCTGACCATGGGAGCCCCTTTCTGTGAATCTTCCGATTCGCTGGAAAGACTCAGAGACCTCGGACCGCTGTCATCGCTGACATTTCCTTCGGACTCCTCCCCCTCGCTCTCCATTTCCTCCCTTTCCTGTGCCTCTGCTCCTGAACCCCTGACATCCATCCCCCCCTCGAAGCCCCCCCTTCCCCCCTCCCCTCCTTCAGGTGTGGGTGCTGGGTGCGCCGTCGTTGTGGGGGTGAATGGCGGATACAGTTCGTCCCCCTTGGCGTGCATCCAGCCGGATAAGTCCGGCTCGTCCTCCGTGCTCTCGCCGACCTCGATTTCCTCTGCTTCCATCTCTGTGCCGCCGTGCTCGAACCCAAGGTCCTCCCCCAACACGTCCATGTCCGTCTCTCCCCCGGTTACCTCTGGGGCCGTTGCCTGCCAAGGACCCCCCAGCCACTTCCTGCTCCACTGCTCCTCTGGTCGATCGTCCCACCAATAAGAGCGGTCTGAGGCAGACCCCGAGGGCGATCCCTCCGGGGAACGTGTTTCTAGTGCCGGTTCTTCGTCCGAGGTGAACCCCTGGAACGTTCTGGCTGAAAGTGTGGGTGTGAAAAGCCAGTCGTCGAAATACGCGGCTGGCATGGGCCTGTGTGGGAACAAGGCATGAAACTCTTCCTTGAGAAGAGGCTCGTCCAAGGCATAGTCCGGCACCCAACGGTTGGCGCTGGCCGGGGTACCTTCGCAGGCGAGAAAATATTCTACTCCCTCTTCCCCCCATCTCAAGTCTAAAATCTCTGTGACCTCGTTGATGGGTTCCCCTCTTGGCGACCCCCGCCTTGTGGGCTTCTCCCTGAGCGGGTCTGGTGCCGTGCCCGGCTCCTGAAATCTGTAAGGTGCTTTGTAGGGCGTGAGTACTGATCTATGGAACACTGGGTGCATTCTGGATCCCTCCGGAAGTGTCAACCGGAAGGCCACTGGATTGACCTGTGCCTCGACTTGGTAAGGTCCTAGCTGCTTATGTCCGAGCTTCTTCTTCGCTAACGATCTGGTCGGCACTGCCTGGGCTGCTAACCAAACCCAGTCTCCCACCTGTATGTCTTCCCCAACCCTTCTGTGCTTGTCAGCCTGCAGTTTGTATGCGTGCTTTGCTAGTTCTAACTGCCTCCGAAGCTGTTCGTGAACCTCCTGCAACTCTGACACTAAGGCTTCCGCTGCCTGTGGCTCCCCCTCCCCTAGTCTCTCTAATCCCGGGAAGGTTCTGGGATGCCTCCCGTTGTTGGCGAAGAACGGTGTCACCCCCGTGGACACGTGCTTCGTGTTGTTGTAGGCGAACTCAGCGAGCGGCAGGTAGTCCACCCATGTTGCCGGCTGCTGATTTGCGTAGCATCTCAGGTACTGCTGCATGATGGCGTTGACTCGCTCCGCTTGTCCGTTGGTCTGCGGGTGTCTTGCCGACGCTAGGTTGATCTTGACGTTCAGGAAACCCATCAGCTTCTGCCAGAAGTTCGAGATGAACTGTCGCCCCCGGTCGGACAGGATAGACTGTGGCAGACCTTGCACCCTGAAGACGTGGTCTATGAACAGTTTGGCGGTCTGTTCCGCCGTGGCCACCTTCGCGCACGGAATGAAGTGGGCCATTTTGGTGAACATGTCCACCACCACTAGCACTGCCGTCTTGCCCCTCGAGCTGGGTAAATCCGTGACAAAGTCCAGGGCCACCCTCTCCCACGGTTCGCTCGGTGTCTGCAGCAGTTCGAGCAATCCCGCCGGCGGTTTGTGCACTGACTTGGCCCTTTGGCAGGTGTCGCACCTCGAGACGTAATCCGCTACTTCCCCCCGCATCTTGGGCCACCAAAAATCTCTGGCTACTAATTCTACCGTCTTCTCTTTGCCAAAGTGCCCGGCGGTGGGTGCGTCGTGCAACTGCTGCAGTACTTTCGCGCGGAGGTCGTCTCCCGGTATGTAGAGGGCCCCTCTGCGGATGAGCAATCCGTCGCGTATCTGGAACTCGTCGTCCTTCGCCGTGCCCCTGTGCACCTCCTCCATCTTGGCTTGTGCGAAGGGGTCCTCCTGCAGCGCTCGACGGACAGCATCCAGGTCCACGGTTGCTGAAGCGCACGCCCACGCTTTCGGTGTGAAAATGTGCTTGGCCGCTGCTGGTGCCGCCTCTTCGAGGTATTGCGGCTTTCTGGACAGTGCATCCGCCATGATGTTGTTGTCGCCTGGGATGTACTCTATCCTGAAGTCGAAATCCGCAAAGAACTCCGCCCATCGTATGTGCCTCTGGTTCAGGAACCTTGCCATACGCCAGTACTCCAGGTTCTTATGGTCCGTGCGGACCTGCACTGTGTGTTTGGCTCCGATGAGGAAGTGCCGCCACGCCTTGAATGCTGCATGAATGGCCAGCAACTCCCTGTCCCAGATGGTGTAGTTCTGCTCTGACTTGCTGAGCTTTCTGGAGTAGAAGGCACACGGTCTCCAGTCCCCATGCGGGTCTTGCTGCAACAGTACTGCTCCCACAGCTCTGTCCGAGGCGTCCGTTTCAACTCTCATCGGTCTGCTGGGATTCACATGCAGTAGCTGCTCTTCGGACGAGAAGAGACGCTTGAGGTTCTGAAAGGACTGCTCCGCTTGCTCCGTCCAGATGAACTTCTTCTTCTTGGAGCTGAGCGTGTCGGTAATGGCCGCTGTCTGCATCGCGAACCCCTTGATGAACTTGCGGTAAAAGTTGGCGAAACCAACAAACCGCTGGACCTCCTTCCGATTGCGCGGGCTCTTCCAGTCCAACACTGCGCGAACCTTGGCGCTGTCCATGGCGAGCCCCTTGTCCGACAACTTGTAGCCCAGGAAATCTACCTCCTTCATGTTGAACTGGCACTTCTCCAGCTTGGCGTACAGCCTATGCTCCTGCAGTCTCTGCAGAACTTCCTTGACGTCTCCCTCGTGGGTCTCCTCTGATTCTGAGAATATCAGGATGTCGTCCAAGAAGCAGACGCATTTCTTGTAGAGGAGACCCGCCAGTACGTGATGCATGAAGGCTTGAAAACAGTGGGAGCCATTTTGTAATCCAAAGGGCATAACTCTGTATTCATAAGTGCCCAGGGGCGTGAACATGGCAGTCTTCCACTCGTCGCCCTCCCGTATGCGAATCAGGTTGTACGCCCCTCGCAGATCCAACTTTGTGAAAACGCGTCCTTTCCTCACCGTTGCGAGCAGGTCGTCTATTTTGGGCATGGGAAAGGCCGTGGGCTTGGTTTTGGAATTTAAAATTCTAAAGTCTACCACAAGTCTTTTTTGGGGCGTGTCCTTCTTCTTCACAAAGAATACAGGACTGCCCCCCACTGCCTTCGACTCCCGGATGAAACCGCGCTTCAAGTTGAGGTCTATGAACTCCCTGAGTTCCTGCAGCTCGTCTTCAGACATGGAATACAGTTTCCCGGTTGGCAGCGTCGCCCCTGGCAGGAGGTCAATCTTGCAGTCATAGGGCCTGTGGGGAGGCAGCTTGTCCGCTTCTTTCTCGCAGAAAACCTCCAAAAACGCTGCGTACTTGAGTGGCACTGCTTGCAGCGTGCCTAATTGTAGCTGCGGGTCATCCTCTTCCCCTTCCGGGCTAGGCAGAATGCAATGTTCCGCACAATAGGATGAGCCGAAGGTCAGTTGGCGCTGGTACCACGCCAATGCTGGGCTGTGCCTGTGCAGCCAACTCATGCCCAATACTACAGGCGTGTCCGACAGGTGGGTGACATTGAAGCTGATGACTTCTCGGTGATTCCCAATTTGCATTACCATCGGAGGCGTTTGCTGCACCACCTGCCCCCCCAGCAATTCCCTGCCATCCACCGTGACAACCTTCAGAGGCAGCGTGGCTGGCAGTAGTGCTATATTGTGCTGTTGAATGAAATCCAGTCCTATGAAGTCTGCGTTGCTGCCAGAGTCAATGGTAATCGGCACTTCCATAGTGAGTCCATTGGGTAGTTGGAGCGATGCTGTGAGCTGCACCACTGGTTTGGGCGGGAGGGGGTCTGTGGGCTGCAAAATTTCTGGGGATTGTTTCACTGACTTGTCTGGCTGGACCCCAGCGCCTCTTCCTCCAGCCAGACTCTGTCGTTTCCCTGCTGTAGTTCTCTCTGCTGAGTTGCGTCTGTTACTGTTGCTGAGGCTGCAGTGTGCTTGTGGAGCCTCTGGGGACACTCTTTCGCCATGTGCTGAGCACTTTCGCAGATGTAGCACTTCCTGTTCCCTCTAGGAGGCTTCGCTTTGACTGCTCCCGGTGTTAGGGCTCTGGTAGCTGACTGAGCCCTGGCGCCTCCAATCTCCATCGGTTCCTCTCCCCCTCCCTGCGGAGGTGTGGATTGCGCATGCGCTGCATCCTTGGGAAAGAGGGGAGGTGCTCTCGCTGGCGTACGTCCCCAACGTCCTTCTTCTCTGTTCCATGGACGTTCTTCCAGACGCACCCCAATCTCCAGCGCCCGCTGGACCACCTGCTGAGTGCTCTTTGGCCTCTCCCCCCTTGCAATCTCATCTTTCACATTTGCATTCAAGCCTTCCCAAAAAAGGTCTCTGACGGGAGCAGAATCCTTCTCCCATCCCAGCGCATGGACTAATCCAAAAAAGCGAGAATGGTACTGCCTCACGCTGGCTCTGCCTTGTTTGAGCCCATGTATGTCTTTTCTGGCGATATCGATGTCTATCTTTGATAAAAAACACGAATCCATCGCTTTAAGGAAAGCACTCGCATTTAGAAGCGCCGGATCCTTATCTCTCCACAAATTGCGCAGCCACGCTTTAGCTTCCCCATGCAAATGGGACAAGATAAACCCCACTTTCTCTTGCTCATCTCTAAAGTCTTTCTCCAGCAGTTCCAGCGCAAACAGCAGGTCTGCTCGGAAGTTAGGGTACTGCTGTAAACTCCCATCGAAATGCGATACAAGGCTGCCTCCTCTTCTCCCCAGCCAATGCCCTCTGATTTGGGTCCCGGTTGCCCCTGTTTAGAAAGCACTTCCAACCTGGTTTGGAGATCCCTGCAGGCGGTAGCCATTTCCTCCTCCCTTTTCCTGGATGCAAGTACCTCCGCGTTGAGTTGTGTCACTGCATTTTGCAGGTCTGCTAGTTGCTGTTCTGTAGTCATCTTGCCTGACTGTTGTGAGCTCGCGAAGCACCAATCCTCTTCCCTCGCTGCGTCCACTCACGTTACGAGGTTCTTGGTGCAAAACTTTTCTTTGAGATGGAGCTTACTGTCAGAGCTGGCTCCAGGTCCCAGCTCACAGAGGACCAACGCTAGCCGGTAGTAATGTACAAAAGTCTTTATTGAAGTACAGTTTCCATTTTCAAGCCGGAGCGCCCCAGCTCTACGTCTAGGGTTTAGACCGGCGAAGCTCCATCTGAATCTCCGCCCCCTGTACACCAGTTTAAGACTCTAGCCTTACTCCACCTCTTCCGTCTCTCCTTTCTCCTCTGGGTCCTGCTACCCCCCGGGGTCCCTTCCTTCCTGGATTCTTCCGACGCAGACGTAGACCCCCCTGACTCCTCCCGCTCTTTTTGGCGGGCTTTGGGACCTGGCTCCCTATCCGGGCTGTCAACTGTGCCGCCCTCCTGTACATTTGAACTTGGCGCGCGCGCCCAGCCTTCAACCTTCCTCTCGACCGTTTCCTCGCTCCCCGATGGAGGCGTGGCCAATCCTGCCTCATGTCCTCCCGCTGGCAGTGCACCGCCTGATCCCGATGCCTGGGACTCCTCCCCCCTACTGCACTCTGGTGTGGACGCTGGTCCTGATTTCCAACTGCTGCTCTCTGAGTCCCCTCTGGCCCCTTCTTCCTGGGGTGTCCCCCTAGGCACCCCCCTTGCCCTGACCATGGGAGCCCCTTTCTGTGAATCTTCCGATTCGCTGGAAAGACTCAGAGACCTCGGACCGCTGTCATCGCTGACATTTCCTTCGGACTCCTCCCCCTCGCTCTCCATTTCCTCCCTTTCCTGTGCCTCTGCTCCTGAACCCCTGACATCCATCCCCCCCTCGAAGCCCCCCCTTCCCCCCTCCCCTCCTTCAGGTGTGGATGCTGGGTGCTCCGTCGTTGTGGGGGTGAATGGCGGATACAGTTCGTCCCCCTTGGCGTGCATCCAGCCGGATAAGTCCGGCTCGTCCTCCGTGCTCTCGCCGACCTCGATTTCCTCTGCTTCCATCTCTTGGCCGCCGTGCTCGAACCCAAGGTCCTCCCCCAACACGTCCATGTCCGTCTCTCCCCCGGTTACCTCTGGGGCCATTGCCTGCCAAGGACCCCCCAGCCACTTCCTGCTCCACTGCTCCTCTGGTCGATCGTCCCACCAATAAGAGCGGTCTGAGGCAGACCCCGAGGGCGATCCCTCCGGGGAACGTGTTTCTAGTGCCGGTTCTTCGTCCGAACCCCTGACAGGATATAATAATAAACTGCTGTAATTAAAAACAGAGTAGAAAGCCTCTGATCTCCTCTTTGCGGCTGTGCTGGAAGCGGGAGGTGATGGCGAGGAAGCAGTTGAGCCTGTGACACTTTTGCCTGTGGTGCTAAACCGAAGTTGAGCTTTGTATCCAAATGAGGGACCTCTGTGTATGTACATCTTCCATGGGTTCCCTGTTGGTGAGGGTAGATTGTCTTCTTTCAGGGCATGGGCGTAGCCAGGATTTTTGTTGGGGAGGGGCAGAACTTTTGTTTTGGCGGGGAGAACCGACCTGATTGGTCAGTTAGGTAAGTATTTCTATTGTTTTACTTGATGGGGGCTACACCCACGTTTTAGGGGTGATGAGTAACTATAGTCCCCAACTGTGGGATTTTCCACAGTTCACTTGTATGGCAAAAAGGGAAGGAGGTGAATTCAGGGACCCCTGCCCTACGCAATTTGCAGCGAGAAATGGGTTTTGCCTCTTAGCTGTGTTCCAGGTTGCAGCCATGCAGGCAGATAATGTGCGCATAATACCAAGGATATTATATGCACATGTGGAATCGCAGCAACGAATGGGCATCTTATTTCTTCCAGCATGGAACTTTTCCCTTCGAAACCCACAGAGAACTCTGAAGGCCACCAGACCATCAGCCCCGTCCGTGCCAGAACGGCATTTGGTGGAGCAAAGGACACACTGTGGCAGACTTGCGAAAGTCTCGTGAATCGGATGTGCCGGCTCGAAAGCGTTGTGCAGACCATGAAGCTGAGTATGTTCCGGCTGCAGACGGAAAAAGAGCTGAACCCAAAGCATGCAGGTAACTTCAGAAGGTGGGAACCAAAGGCTGGTGCATGCAATGACGTTAGATTCATGGGTTGTTGTTTAGTCGTGTCCGACTCTTCGTGACCCCAATGGACCAGAGCACGCCAGGCACTCCTGTCTTCCACTGCCTCCCGCAGTTTGGTCAAACTCATGCTGGTAGCTTCGAGAACACTGTCCAACCATCTCGTCCTCTGTCGTCCCCTTCTCCTTGTGCCCTCCATCTTTCCCAACATCAGGGTCTTTTCCAGGGAGCCTTCTCTTCTCATAAGGTGGCCAAAGTATTGGAGCCTCAGCTTCAGGATCTGTCCTTCCAGTGAGCACTCAGGGCTGATTTCCTTCAGAATGGATAGGTTTGATCTTCTTGCAGCCCATGGGACTCTCAAGAGTCTCCTCCAGCACCATAATTCAAAAGCATCAATTCTTCAGCGATCAGCCTTCTTTATGGTCCAGCTCTCACTTGCTCTCTCCCATGAAACTGTTCTTAACCTGAAGCACCACTTTAGCTAATGGGGCCTCCTTCTGCCGCCGCGCTGCTGGAGCCCGATTTCTGTTCTTATCCTGAAGCAAAGTTCTTAACCTGAAGCACTATTTCTGGGTTAGTGGAGTGTGTAACCTGAAGCATATGTAACCTGAAGCGTATGTAACCCGAGGTGCCACTGTATTTCTTCCGCAGCGATGCTGCCACTGATAAAATGAATGAGGGGCTCGCGAGCCACTCAGGCAGTCTCATTAGGCTGATTCCACGTTCAAAATTTTTCACCTGGCTATTGGCCACTTGCGGCACCAGGATGGCGCCAGATGTTTCCATCATCTGGAGGTGCTTGCCTGGGGTTCATTGTGTCTTGACTGTTTTCACACACTAGCAATACATCCTGTAGAATTCTATCCATCACATTTTTATCTGCACAATCAGAATGAATTTCAGGAACCTGAAAGTCGAATTGAAAAACAGGACTTTCGAGCCGCCCGGCACCAAAATGGCAACTAGGCATTACGTTTTGGCGACTGTAACCCTTGTTTGAGGAGCCATTTGGCACCTAACATATATCTGAGAAATAATAATAATAATAAATAATATTTATTATTTATACCCCACCCCTCTGGCTGTGTTTCCCCAGCCACTCTGGGCAGCTCCCAACAGAATATTAAAAACATGCTAAAACATCAAACATTAAACACTTCCCAAAACCGGAGTGTCTTCTAAAAGTCAATAGTTGTTTATCTCCTTGACATCTGATGGGAGAGCGTTCCACAGGGCGGGGGCCACTACCGAGAAGACCCTCTGCCTGGTTCCCTGTAACCTCACTTCTCGCAGGGAGGGAACCGCCAGAAGACCCTCGGAGCCGGACCTCAGTGTCCGGGCTGAATGATGGGGGTGGAGACGCTCCTTCAGGTATACTGGACCGAGGCCGTTTAGGGATTTGAAGATCAGCACCAACACTTTGAATTGTGCTCGGAAACGTACTGGGAGCCAATGTAGGTCTTTTAGGACCGGTGTTAGATGGTCTCAGCAGCCACTCCCACTGGCTGGTTTGAAACGGCAGGCCACCAGTCCCCCACCTTTGCTCTGAACCATTTTGGGGTGCGGCATTGAAGCATACTTCACATTTCAAATCGGGCAAAGAAACCTTTAACATGGTGTCTGCTCTCGGAAGCCTGAGAAGCCGGGCTCAGTGCAATGCGCCTCTGTTTCTGCCTTGCTGTCTCGCAGCCAATTTAGAGCAGCGCCTGAACGCGATACAGGAGGAGCACATCGCAGAAGTGAAGGTGCTTCAGATGGAGGGAAGAGTGCTTTGCCAGCAGCTGAGGGAGTCCCGGGAAGAGGAGGAAAAAGCCAGAGGTCAAGTTCAAAAGCTGAGCACCGCTCTGGAGATTGCAACTGCCACAAAGGTACTGAAACTTGTGGTGATCTAGTCCTGGCGTCCTCAACTTCGGCCCTCCAGATGTTTTGGGACTACAATTCCCATCATCCCTGACCACTGGTCCTGCTAGCTAGGGATCATGGGAGTTGTAGGCCAAAAACATCTGGAGGGCCGAGGTTGAGGAAGCCTGACCTAGTTTGTTAACCAGGGTAGATTTGATTTAAATCAAATCGATTTAAATTACTAGTCATTAAGACTTGATTTAGATCTCTCTTTTTTTACTGTAAGGCTTATTCTTGCTGGTATAATCTTAATATTTACAACCAGATGAAGGTTTCATTTTTGGAATAATAAATTTTCAGGGTAGTTTTTACAGTTATATAAGAAATTACTCATTAGGTTATGCTGTTAGAAATACATAGACAGATAATTATTAAATTATTGTGAGGTTTAATAAGTTAACTCTTTATATTTGGACAACTTTTCTGCTGCACTTTATTGGAAGGAGAAAAATAATCATTTCCTTAATAACAATTTAAACAAACTATTTAACTAAATAAACCCACATCATATCATAGGTATCTATGTTTGCTAACTGATGTGGTTAAACATTTAAAAAAAAACAGTCTGAGTTTTAGCACACATGAAAAACTTAAAACAAATCCTTAAAAATCCAAATTAAATTTTAAAAAATCTGATTTTTTTTAGTGTTATTTTTAAAAAATAATTGATTTTTATCCACCCTGCTGTTAACAGATCTGCCGTTTTGTAGATCACTGTTGCTATACTGCGGACTTCGAAAGGATTGCTAAATGTTAATATGCTGTAAGGTTTAGACGTGCGTCTTATACCGAAAATGGGAACGATTGAGAGTTGCTATTATTTTGCTGTATCTCTCAAAATGGGCTAGAAATCATATGGCGGCAGCTGGACCAAAGAGTAGATTGCAAATCTCACGCTCTATTGGTTTGGTTGCTTATATGGAAAGGATTGGGGGACGGGACGGGACATTCTACAGTTGGAAAAGAGCCCGAGAATCATCTAGTCCAACCCCCTGCAGTGCAGGAATCTCAACATGTGGTCCCCCATCCAGTACTGCAACCATACCAGACCCTGCTTAGCTTTTCAAATGTTCTAGCTGTTATTAGGAAGGTAGGATTCCTCTCTTAAACAGCATTCTGGGTTAGCTCCTCTTATCTCACAGCACCAGTCCCAATTATTAATCCTATTTTATTTTCCGGGGAGCTAGACTTCATTCTAGTTCCAAATTCGGGGCGGGGGGGGCGCGCACAAGGGGATTGCCCTTAATGTTAAACATAGGGACGCGGGTGGCGCTGTGGGTTAAACCGCAGAGCCTAGGACTTGCCGATCAGAAGGTCAGCGGTTCGAATCCCCGTGACGGGGTGAGCTCCCGTTGCTCGGTCCCTGCTCCTGCCAACCTAGCAATTCGAAAGCATGTCAAAGTGCAAGTAGATAAATAGGTACCGCTCTGGCGGGAAGGTAAACGGCGTTTCCGTGCGCTGCTCTGGTTCACCAGAAGCGGCTTAGTCATGCTGGCCACATGACCCGGAAGCTGTACACCGGCTCCCTCAGCCAATAAAGCGAGATGAGCGCTGCAACCCCAGAGTCAGCCACAACTGGACCTAATGGTCAGGGGTCCCTTTACCTTTACCTATTACGAAAAACTTATCCTCAGACTTATATATACAGTGGTGCCTCGCAAGACGAAATTAATTCGTTCCGTGAGTTTTTCGTTGTGTGAGTTTTTTCGTCTTGTGAAACACCACTGCATTTAAACACTAACAACGGCGGGGAAAGGTGGGGAGAAGCAGGGCAGCTGCCGCAGCCGGTACCTCAGACTCACCCGCGCGTTGTGGCCACCGTGCGACGTGGCTGCTGGAGGGCGGCGGGGCTCAGGAGCGCGATTCTGGCTGCAACGGCTCTCTGAGGGGAGCGGGCAGCGGCGCGAGGCAGTAACCGTCAGCCGGAAGGTCGGAGGGAGCCGGAGGAGCCGGAAGGTGGGAGGGAGCCGGAGGAGCAGGGAAGCGTGCGTGCGTGCAGTGACCGTTGCCATGACACGAGAGGCAGGGCCGTTTCGTCTAGCGAAGCAAGCCCTTAGGAAAATCCGTCTTGCGAAGCACCTCAGAAAACGAAAAACCCTTTCGTCTAGCGAGTTTTTCATCTTCCGAGGCATTCGTCTTGCGGGGTACCACTGTATATTATAAACTTGGGGGTAGAGGGAAGTGTAGTCTGATAACTGCCTTTCCCATTTCTAAGCTGTCTGATGGTGTGGCTTAAGACGCCAGGCTCTGAGCGCTGCAAAAGTTGTTTACAGCCACATCAAGTGTCGGAAATGTTTGGTAGAAACGCAGATCAGTTGAAGAGCAATCGGGATGCGTTACAAAGAGCCCAGCTTTGAAAACAACCAAAAACATTTGCACATCCAGCCCCCCCCCCATGTACTGTTGTTGGTTTTTGCAGAGAGATGTAACTGTTGCTGCAGATGAGCTGAGGGCAGCGAAAAATAAGATGAACCGTAAACTGCAAGAGGTAAGGGCAGAAGGGTATTTGGGTTACCACGGGGGGACGGGAAGTGAAGAAGATGAGCTCCCTAAAAATTCAAGAAGGCATGGGAATTGAAACAAGGAAATAAATCTGCTGGCGATGCTCAGAACATTCTCCATGAGGTGCCCCTCTGTCTGGAGAGGTTGCATCCGTTTCGAAGGCCAGCGCGTGTTTTGAATATTTGAGATGAAACTGTTTCAAGCTACGGACAGGTGTAGAATGCAGTTGTACCTCTGGTTACGTATTTAATTCGTTCTGGAGGTATGTTCTTAGCCTGAAACTGTTCTTAACCTGGAGCACCACTGTAGCTAATGGGGCCTCCAACAACAGGTTATACTTTTTAGACATATTCTTAAAAAAAAAATAAAAAAATTCAAAGTTATAACAAAACGTATTATCCAAAAACATATCCTTATTCCCCCCCATTTTTCCTCCCCCCCTCCCCCCCACAGAACCCCCCGACTTCCCTCAGTTCCAGTCTTTGGTTTCTCCAATAATGCTATTTTCTGCATGTTACAAAGTTGTATAGATCCTCAAACTGTTTAGCTGATTATTATCAGTAAAAAAATTGTGACTGTTTATTCGAAACCTGCCAAGGAGTCCAGTTCGCTTTGTTGCATCTTCAGATACTTTGTGAAAGCTTCCCATTCATCCTTAAAGTCACAGTTATCCTTGTCCCATAGCTTCTATGTCAGTTTTGCCAGTTCTGCATAGTCCATCAATTTTTCTTGCCATGATTCTTTAGTTGGGGTTTCTTCAGTCTCCCATCCTTGTGCTACCAGAACTCTCGCGGCCGTTGTCGCATACATGAAAATGTTTTTCAACCTTTTTGGCAGGTTTTTCCCTACGATCCCCAACAAAAATGCCTCTGGTTTTTTAACAAATGTTAAATGGAACATTTTCTTCAATTCATTGTATATCATTTCCCAAAAATTTTTAATTACCTTACAATCCCACCACATATGATAAAATGTTCCCTCCTTTTCCTTACACTTCCAACATATATTTGAACTAGTTTCGTACATTTTCCCTAACTGCACTGGTGTTGTGTTTTTTAGACATATTCTTAACTTTCGTGTCTAACAACTCCATTTCCAATTTGGATCTGAAGCAAAGTTCTTAACCCGAGGTACTATTTCTGGGTTAGTGGAGTCTAACCTGAAGAGTATGTAACCTGAGGTACCACTGTATTTGCTAAGAGTGTTCTGCCGTCATCCACGTTGCGTTAGGCAAATAGAGCCGTACCTTGGAACCTGAACGCCTTGCGACTCGAACGTTTTGGCTCCTGAACGCGGCAAACCTGGAGTGTTCCGGTTTGCAAACGTTCTTTGGACCCCGAACGTCCTGCGCGACTTCCGCAGCTTCTGATTGGCTGCAGGAAGCTCCTGCAGGCAATCGGAAGCTGCGCCTTGGTTTCCGAACGTTTTCGGAAGTCGAACAGACTTCCGGAACGGATTCTGTTTGACTTCCGAGGTACCGCTGTAGAGACGATTGCACACAGCGTGGCCCTCAGGCTCGCGTTTCCAGTGCCCCTCCCAGCACCAAGCAAGTTGTTTATCCTATAAAGAGAAGCTTAGAATCTCCCACTCTTGTGGCGCTGGTTTGAAACGGAACCGGTTTTCCAAACGCCTTCTTTGTCGCTTGCAGCTGACGGAGAAGCTGTCCAAGGAATCCAACATGCGGCAGTCCTTGGAAGAATCCCAAGCAGTCCTTCTTTATCGGATGCATGAAATGGAAGCGACGGTGGAAAACGAAAGGAAGCAGGTGGGTGAAGCGTCCGTTCTCGTTTTAGGATTCCACCAGAACAATACAGTTTTGCAGGCTATTGACAGACTACAGTGCTACCTCGGGTTAAGTACTTAATTTGTTCTGGAGGTCTGTTCTTAACCTGAAACTGCTCTTAACCTGAAGCACCACTTTAGCTAATGGGTCCTCCTGCTGCTGCCGTGCTGCCGGAGCACAATTTCTGTTCTTATCCTGAAGCAAAGTTCTTAACCTGAAGGTCCCAGGGCAGGTTACAGCATTAAAAGCAATACAGTGGTACCTCAGGTTACATATGCTTCAGGTTACATACACTTCAGGTTACAGACTCCGCTAACCCAGAAATAATACCTCAGGTTAAGAACTTTGCTTCAGGATGAGAACAGAAATCGTGCTTGGGTGGCATGGCGGCAGCAGGAGGCCCCATTAGCTAAAGTGGTGCTTCAGGTTAAGAACGGTTTCAGGTTAAGAACAGACCTCCGGAACGAATTAAGTACTTAACCTGAGGTACCATTGTATTAAAAAAAACTTTTTGGTTGCCGAAATGGCAAAAAGAGCCGGAAGAATCAGAAATCAGGAAGATTAAAATTTTAAATAAAGAGTGGGGGAAATCTATAACTTATTTTAAAGACCATTGTAAACAGTTAAAATTGTTAGCAGGATTGGAGTAACACTTTTACTTTAATGGTGAATTTTGGACAAAACGGAGAGGTAAAAGATTTGGATTATCGTAAAAGATGCAGGAGGGAATGGCTAGCAATAGGACCCACAAAGGGGAGGAGGGAAGTCCAGGAGATTCTTTGGAATCTTGTTTTTATCTTGTATGTTGGATATGGGATTGTAAAACTCTTAATCTGAAAAACCAAATAAATGAAATTTAAAAAACTTTTTGGGTTGCAAACAGTACAGCTATAGCTTGTTCATTCTTCAGCTGTCTAGCTCAATGAAAGGCTTTGCTGGTGGTTATTTTTTATTTTTAAAAAGAAATTACTGAATGTGTTATTTGGATGCCATTACAGGTTCACATTCTGCAGGAGGACTGTAACAGCCTCCGCCAAGATATTGAGATATCTCGGGAGAGGCTGCAAAGGGAGGAAGAGAGAGCTCTTCGGCTGGAACAGCAGTGTACACAGCTTAAATCAGACCTAGGTATGCAAGTATTTTTGGATCTTCTTCATGCCTTAAGACCAGTCCATGCTCCATGCGCTCCACCTGTAACAATCAGAAGAAGAAGAAGAGTTTGGATTTGATATCCCGCCTTTCACTCCCTTTAAGGAGTCTCAAAGCGGCTAACATTCTCCTTTCCCTTCCTCCCCCACAACAAACACTCTGTGAGGTGAGTGGGGCTGAGAGACTTCAAAGAAGTGTGACTAGCCCAAGGTCTCCCAGCAGCTGCATGTGGAGGAGCGGGGAATCGAACCCAGTTCACCAGATTACGAGTCTACCGCTCTTAACCACTACACCACACTGGCTCTCTGTTTAATGTGTGAAGTGACTCGCTAAAAACCATTGCATTGTGTAAGCTCTGCCTGTGGTATTAAATCTGCAATGGCCTGTTCCCGTGTGAAAGGACTGTGAGACCAGCTCAAGTCTTAAGAAGGGGCCTTTTGGATGTCTTCCCAGCCTGCTCGACGAAATAGGAAAGTGTGTCTTAGCAGGTCTGGAGCCCAAATGTAGGGTGGCCTACAATTGTGAATAATAATAATAAATTTATTATTTATACCCCGCCCATTTGGCTGGGCTTCCCCAGCCACTCTGGGCGGCTTGCAGCAAAAGATTAAAAATACATTAAAACATCAGTCATTAAAAACTTCCCTAAACAGGGCTGCCTTCAGATGTCTTCTAAACATCAGATACAGTAGTTTATTTCCTTCACATCTGCTGGGAGGGCGTTCCACAGAGCGGGTGCCACTACCAAGAAGGCCCTCTGCCTGGTTCCCTGTCACCTTACGTCTTGCAGTGAGGGAACCACCAGAAGGCCCTCAGAGCTGGACCTCAGGGTCCAGGCTGAACGATGGGGGTGGAGAGGCTCCTTCAGGTATAATGGGCCGAGGCTGTTGAGGGCTTTAAAGGTCAACACCAACTAAAACATTAACATTGGAGTGAAGTAACTGCAATAATAGTGGGACGCGGGTAGCGTTGTGGGTTAAACCACAGAGCCTAGGACTTGCCAATCAGAAGGTCGGTGGTTCGAATCCCCACGACGGGGTGAGCTCCCGTCGCTCGGTCCCTGCTCCTGCCAACCTAGCAGTTCGAAAGCACGTCAAAGTGCAAGTAGATAAATAGGTACCACTCCAGCGGGAAGGCAAACGGCGTTTCTGTGCGCTGCTCTGGTTCGCCAGAAGCGGCTTAGTCATGCTGGCCACATGACCCGGAAGCTGTACGCCGACTCCCTTGGCCAATAAAGCAAGATGAGCGCCGCAACCCCAGAGTCAGTCACGACTGGACCTAAATGTCAGGGGTCCTTTTACCTTTACGTAGGCATTGACAAACTGAATGAGAATAAATACATTTAGAGATGACACAAAATGTAGAAAGCGGCTATCCAGCCGACTCCTAAGGATGTTGTAGTAACTGTTGGAGATGCTGAAAAGAGAGTTGATTGAGCTTTGAGGGAATTGTTTCTTTGCTGTCTGCATAGCTATTGGGACATTTCGACAACAAAAAATTACAGATGACGGTTTCATCTGCAGTAGCTGTTACGGATTTTCATCAACACTTAGCAGGGCCAGGTAATCTTTTACATGATAAACCGCAGTACTATCGGAGAACGCAACAGAATTAGTCTCACCGGGTTCATTTTATGAGTTTAAAGACCTCTTTGTTAAAAAAATGAAATACACAAACTACAGTGGTACCTCGGGTTAAGTACTTAATTCGTTCCGGAGGTCTGTTCTTAACCTGAAACTGTTCTTAACCTGAAGACCACTTTAGCTAATGGGGCCTCCTGCTGTGCCGCCGGAGCACAATTTCTGTTCTCATCCTGAAGCAAAGTTCTTAACCTGAAGCACTATTTCTGGGTTAGCAGAGTCTGTAACCTGAAGCGTATGTAACCTGAAGCGTATGTAACCCGAGGTACTACTGTACTGCTTTGGCTTCTGTGAAAGCATTAACAGTCCACAGCCCAGCCCTGTAGCTCTTACTCAGAAGGAATTCCCTCCGAGTTTAATGGAAAGTATTTGCACATAAGCCTGCATAAGGTTTCAGCAGCTAATCCAGAGGTTGGCAAAAAAATTTAGCTGTGGGCTGGTCCACTGGAAGAAGAGGTGAGGGGGGCAAGTAGCCCTCCTCCCCACCCTCAGCCGCTGCACTTACCTTCCCTGGGGCTGCTGCCGCCGCTGCTTCCCGTGGGTAGGCAAAGCAAGCTCGTTCGCTCCCCTCTCTGGCCCACAGGAGCACCAGGGTGGCGGCGGCAGAGGGAAGATGAGTGGCGCAAAAGGGCTGGCTCCGGAGAGGGGCTGCTTAAAATGGCGCTCAGCCAGCTCAGCCCAGCCCCCTTCCTCCTCTAGGCAGAGCAGGAAGAAGCCAGGAGGAGGGAGGGAGGAGGCGCTGCCGCAGTGTGTGTGAGGGAGAGGGGGGAAATGGCGCAGCCCAAATGAAAAGAAGCCCCACGCCGATCCACGGACGGTCCGCAGGCCGGATCCTGAAGGCAATTGAGCCTGATCCAGCCCCTGGGCCTTAGTTTGCCGACCCCTGAGCCAATCCTTTCTTAGGTTTACCATAAGAAAAGTCATCTATCTTAATATTTGTCCTTGCTTGTCAGTCCGAAACAGTATTTTAGGAAAAAAAGAGCCTGGCGCAGCAGTTTCTGTAGCAGAGTTCTATATTTGGTGTTTTTATTTGGGGAAAAAAACCAACAACATCTAAGTGATGATGGTTAGCATTTTGATTAATAGCTTCAAAACCCGATGACGCTTTCTTTCTGTGGGTTCTGTTCTAGACTCCCGTGAGAATACCATCTCCAGGCTCAGCGAAGAAGGGAAAGTAAGTTTAAAAACAGGAATTGTGGAATTTGGCAGGATTCTCTCCCTCCCCCCTTTTAATGTCTTGGCCCCATATATACCTACAGTTCAGGTAAGTGCGGCTGATACAGCAAGGGCATGAGGCTAATTATTCAAGAGCTGTACTAATTTAACTGGACTGCCCCATTACATGAAAAATGAGATGGAAAAACGGGATGTATTGACACACCTGGTTTAACTACCTGCAGTTCTTTGCCTGTTTGAAGCATCTTCCCCCAGGGAATCCTTTGTTTCCTCTTCTTTTCCTTTAGGCTGCACGGCTGTCTCTGAGCAGGGAACATGAGGAGAACACGCAGCTGCGATCAGAAATAGCCTCTCTGCGAGAGGTGGCAGAAAAAGTGCAAGTAATGGGATTTTTTTAAAAAAAATTTTTTTAAGGACTCTGTTCAAAATTGTGTCTAGCAGAAAAGAGAGATAGCTTTGCCAAGGTCTGGATAAATTTTGCATGTGCCATTTTGTATGTGTGTGGAATATGGGTGCTGAAGAACTAGAGGCTGGGGAACCCAGGAATATCTGGTCGCGGTCTTTCCTTGAGGGCAAATGTGGTGCTACCCCTACAACCTCCTGTTTAGTCTCAGTTCTGCCCGTGTTGAACTTGGCAGCGAGGAGGATGGGGACAGAGCCAGAACAAGTTGAATCCTGCCTGACATTGGCTGTAGGACCTAGCTACCTAAGGCACATAGAATCCCCCTTCATCATCATCATTATTATTATGATTTCCATTACAATATTTTCCTGGTTTTTTCCATATTACATCACAATATAAATAAACCAAAGCCATCACCACATCCTCCCCATCCCCATATACAGTGGTACCTCAGGTTAAGTACTTAATTCGTTCCAGAGGTCTGTTCTTAACCTGAAACTGTTCTTAATCTGAAGCACCACTTTAGCTAATGGGGCCTCCTGGTGCTGCTGCGCCGCCGGAGCACGATTTCTGTTCTCATCCTGAAGCAAAGTTCTTAACCTGAGGTACTATTTCTGGGTTAGCAGAGTTTGTAACCTGAAGCGTATGTAACCCGAGGTACCATCAATCAAACCTAATATTCTTTTGTCCCTCCCCCCGCTTCCCTCCGCCCCCACTTGATTTCCACTTTATTACGGTCACAGACCAAATTTCCTCTACATTCTGAGATTACACTTATCTTTGCATTTACAGACTCCTCAAATCTTCTATATATTCTTATTGTCTTTCCTTGCTAATTTACCTTCCCTCAGATACTTTACATTTTAATCTAGGCATATTAGCATATCTTTTTTTGAGCAATATTTTACCATATATTCTTAAGGAAGAAAGCTGGGAATAATGAATTGATAGACACTTCTTGTGACTCTTGTGTCCTTCCTCAAGGCGCTGAATGAGCAGTTGACCCAACAGTGTGCAGAAATGAACGACACCCTTCGAAGTGTTACCGTGGAGAACGCTCAACTCATCTCGGATCACCAGGCCGCCCTAAAGGTGTGGAGCCATTTTCACACGTTTCACACGTTTCAGAAACCGTCCTATTAATCTGCGATGTGTATGCCATACACAATTTCCATAGGTTGGTGAGGGGTTGGGTTCTATATCTGAGCATGTGGCAAAGGTAGGAGCAAAGAATTGTGGGAGGCAAGCCCGTTCTCCTCAGTTTCCCCCCTTCCTGACGGACTTTTGTACCAACTAATATTTTGTAATATGTCAAGTGGGCTTCGTGTAACAGTGTTTCCTCAAATTTAGGTCACCAGAATTTGTCGGACTACAACTCCCATGATCCCTAGCTAGCAGGACCAGTGGTCAGGGATGCTGGGAACTGTAGTCTCAAAACATCTGGAGGCAACACTGTGGAAGCTCAATAGCCTGAGTCTGCACTAAGAAGCAGCCAAGGTGGTCTGGCCTCTTCACTAGCCTTAGCTTTTGTAGCTGGAGTCAGTCTGGGCCCTGCCCTCTCAGGCCAGGTGGAAAGAGGTCTGCAAAGCAGTGAGCGGCACTTCCAGCTCTTCCCAGCCAAGATTTTCACGCTGAAAACGTTGGGTCTTCATTTTATCATTATAAACGCCTTCATAATTCCTTCTTTCTTTTTTAGGTGGAGCAGGATAAAATCAATCAGAAGCTGCAAGAGCAAGACTTGATTCTGGATGCTGCCCGGGCCAGTATTACGGCGGAACTGCAGATTGTGCAGAATGAAAAAGCTCAGCTTCAGAGAGAGATGTGAGAGCCAAAGTATTGCTTTCCTATGCATGGCCTGGCTTCCTTTTATGTCATATTCCATATGTGTGTGTGTGTGTGTGTGTGTGTGTGTGTATATATATATATATATATATAGTATGTATGTATATATATAGGGACGCGGGTGGCACTGTGGGTAAAAGCCTCAGCGCCTAGGGCTTGCCAATCGAAAGGTCGGCGGTTCGAATCCCTGCGGCGGGGTGAGCTCCCGTTGTTCGGTCCCAGCGCCTGCCAACCTAGCAGTTCGAAAGCACCCCCAGGGGCAAGTAGATAAATAGGGAGCGCTTACTAGCGGGAAGGTAAACGGTGTTCCGTGTGCTGCGCTGGCTCGCCAGATGCAGCTTGTCACGCTGGCCACGTGACCCGGAAGTGTCTTCGAACATCGCTGGCCCCCGGCCTCTTGAGTGAGATGGGCGCACAACCCTAGTACGGGCAGGGGTACCTTTACCTTTACCTTATATATATATATGTGTGTGTGTGTGTGTATGTATGTATGTATACACATGTATATAAAATCTTAACACAAGCTCTACTTCAGTCTTAAATGCAAGGTGTCTCATTCTGTGGCATACATTTGCTGTCTGAAATGTGAGACCTTTGGCTGCTTTTGAAGGTTGCAGAAGTAATAATAATAATAATATATTATTTATACCCCGCCCATCTGGCTGGGTTTCCCCAGCCACTCTGGGTGGCTCCCAACAGAATATTAAAAGCACAATAAAATGCCAAACATAAAAAACTTCCCAGTACAGGGCTGCCTTCAGATGTCTTCTAAAAGTCAGATAGTTATTTCTCTCCTTGATATCTGAAGGGGTGGGTGCCACTACCAAGAAGACCCTCTGCCTGGTTCCCTGTAACCTCACATCTTGCAGGGAGGGAACTGCCAGAAGGCCCTCGGCGCTGGGCCTCAGTGTCCGGGTTGAACGATGGGGATGGAGATGTTCCTTCAGGTATACTGAACCAAGGCCGTTTAGGGCTTTAAAGGTCAGTACCAGCACTTTGCATTGTGCTCGGAAATGTACTGGGAGCCAGTGTCGGTCTTTCAAGACCAGTGTTATGTGGTCTTGGTAGCCACTCCCAGTCACCAGTCTAGCTGCCGCATTCTGGATTCGTTGTAGTTTCCGGGTCACCTTCAAAGGTGTGTAATGTATTGGTGTTTGCTGCTTTGCTCCACAGAGAAGCCTTGCGTGTCGCACACGCTGCCTGCGGGCATGAGGCATCCGAACTCCAGGAGACCACAACCGCTCAAAAGGAGCTCCTGGAGTCCACAGTTGCCAGGATCCGAAGCGAACTGGAGGCAGCTCTGCAGGAGAGGGACTCTCTGCTGAAGGAGAAGGAGAGGCTAGAGGAACAGGTACCATGAACATTTGCCAAGTTATTTTAAAAATACTGGGTTGCATCTTAGGCCTACCCAGAGTAAACCCGCTGAATTTAATGGGCATGGCCGACTTAGGTCTGTTTAATCTCAGTGGGCCTACTCTTGGTTTGAGACAAGTCACTATATTAAACGTCTGTTTGGGCATTAAACACTCTTTAGAGAAATGTGTGGCGTTCCCCCAATAGCAGCCTACAAGGACCAAGATGTACCACTTAGTACCACAGAATGCTATGGTTTATAACGGAGAGGGGAACATTTCTGTACTAACTCCGAGATCATATAACGCCGAGACCACATAACACCGGTCTTGAAAGACCTACATTGGCTCCCAGTACGTTTCCGAGCACAATTCAAAGTGTTGGTGCTGACCTTTAAAGCCCTAAACCAGGGGTCTGCAACCTTTAAGACAAAAAGAGCCACTTGGACCCGTTTCCGAAGAAAAAAAAACTGGGAGCCGCAATACTCGTCATTGTAAAAATAACTTTTTTGTCACTTTTTTAAAAATTATTTCTTTGTTTGACCCCTCAGAATTACTCCTCCTCATAGAAATAAACGTTAAATTAACAAGTTACCTTTTTGTGTGTGTGTGTTCTTCACTCCCCTTCAAAACAGTGACCAGCGTACATGCCCCCTTTCAATGCAGTGACCAGCGTACATGCCCCTTACAATGTAGCGGGTGGGCGGGCGGGAAGGTGACATCGGGACGGTGCGTGACTAATGCACGCACCGCCCCCATGCGACGTCACAGCCAGTACAGCGCCCGCCACAGTGGGGAGTGTCGGGGCGCACAGTGCGCCTCCTCCCCTCGCTAGTATCCGCCCCGGAGCCGCGGCAAAGGTGTAAAAGAGCCACATGCGGCTCCGGAGCCGCGGGTTGCAGACCCCTGCCCTAAACGGCCTCAGCCCAGTATACCTGAAGGAGTGTCTCCACCTCCATTGTTCTGCCCAGACACTGAGGTCCAGCGCCAAGGGCCTTCTGGTGGTTCCCTCACTGCAAGAAGCCAAGTTACAGGGAACCAGGCAGAGGGCCTTCTCGGTAGTGGCGCCCTCCCTGTGGAACGCCCTCCCACCAGATGTCAAAGAGAACAACAACTACCAGACTTTTAGAAGACATCTGAAGGCAGCCCTGTTTAGGGAAGCTTTTAATGTTTGATGTATTACAGTATTTTAATATTTTTTTGGAAGCCGCCCGCCCAGAGTGGCTGGGAAATCCCAGCCAGATGGGCAGGGTATAAATAATATATTTTTATTTTTATTTTTATTTTATTTTATTTTATTTTAACTCAATTTTGTGCAGCCTGTCGCTGAAAGCAGCACAAAGACCTGGTATATTTAGCACATCAGTTTATGAGCTGTCAGTGGTATCTGGGAGTCGCCCCACCCCTGGGAAAGGAAGACTGACATGAATTTGACAAGTCATTAAAGATACACGAATCGTGTGTTTCATTTGCACAATTGTCTCTGTTCCTTCCCAGTAATATGCCCTTCCTTGTTACTGTCCTTTCTTAACCAAAAAGCTAGCTTTTTGCCAAATGCACCCTTTCATAATAGCTGTTAGGGAAATTTCTACACTAGTACTTTTTTTTTTTAAAAAAGTTGCTTTTAATTTAAAAAAATTACTTCAGAGTTATTGATTGCTCACATGAGACCTACAGGTGTGTCTGCAGAGTCTTTCCCTGACACCCCCGCAGGGTCGTGTCCCCCCTCCCCCTGAAATTAGGCCGGAAAAAAGCATTCTGTATTAATGTCTTAATGTATTGTATATTTTGATGTTAGCCGCCCTGAGCCCCGTTCTGGCCGGGGAGGGCAGGATATAAATAAAAATTATTATTATTATCAGCCAGTAGAGCTAGGTTGCTGTGTGTATTTGGTGTGCACATGGCAGTTTTTCTTGTTAACCTTTTTGGGGCTTTAGGCATATTGGTAAGCAACCCTTGATGCGGGGAGGGCAACATATTTAATTTCACCAGTTCAAGATTATTTTGTAAAAGTGCAAGGGGAGCCCACTGTCCTCCAGGGAGGAAGTGCAGGCAAATGGATCGTGTGTGTAGATCAATAGCGGAGCAATGAGGAATAAAAGGAAATGTAAGGAGCTGTGCCTAGTACAGAGTTAGAAGCTGGCAGGCTGGGGTTTGGTAAGTTTATTTTCTCTCTCTCAAATACCTAGGGAGGTAAAATAGAGCAGCTTGGATCCTCCTTTGGTGAGGTTGATGATGGAGCTGTTTTTTAATCCTTGGTGGCAGATGCAGAAAACAATACATGAAATAACGGAAGAGAACAAAAGATTGGAAGCGGAACTAACAGAACACAAGGTATGGTGGTCATTCATACCACGGCTGCCGACAAGACTGGTTTACACTCTGTTGGTACTGGGGATGCATCAGAATTAACTGGATTGTAGCGGTCCGTTCTGGATCCAGTATGGTTCTTCTGAATAAATTCAGTCAGAATAACTGAAGTTAAAATGAATACAAAGCCATATGTGACCTCACTTGGCTTGGGACATCAACAGCCTTTGTTGGTGGTGTACCAGCAACTGGGATGCGGATGGCGCTGTGGTCTAAACCACTGAGCCTCTTGGGCTTGCCGATCGGAAGGTTGGGAATTCGAATCCCCGCAACGGGGTGAGCTCCTGTTGCTCTGTCCCAGCTCCTGCCAACCTAGCAGTTGAAAAGCACGCCAGTGTGAGTAGTTAAGACTATTTTTTGTGTGTGATCTGCCTTGAATTCGCCTGGTGAAATAAAGAAGCAAGCAAATAATAATGGCAATTTCCCTTCTTTTTTTCAAGTTGGAAATCGGTCCTCTCAAAGATACCGTGAAGGTGTTGGAAGAAGAAAACAAGAAATTAATGGAGCGGGAAGCTGCCTTGGAACACCAACATGTAATTTTCAGTCTCAGCAGAAATAATTTCAGAATATTTTCATAATATTAGAACAAGCTTCTCCCTTAAAAAAAGAAATCTGTAAAAAGAACGAATAGTAAGCAACATAGAACCAATATGCTAAGAGTTTTGTTGTTTCTTTGGGAAACCAGTCTTTAATATCCATGTTCAATATATCTTTAATTAGTTAAGGTGGGACAGCCCAGATGTTGGTGGCCCCAGATGTTGTTGGACTACAGCTCCCATTATCCCTGACCATTGACCATAATACAGGCTGGGGTTGATGGGAATTGTAGTCCTACAACATCTGCAAGGCCCGCCCCACACTGGCTGCTTCTGAGCTAAGGCAAATGGCCTGTTTCATTTGGCTTGCTTCTGTTATTTCAACTGTTCCGCCGTGATGGTGGACCACAGTGAAGATCTTGGTTTCTCCATCTCTGTCCAGCAAGAGAATCAGAACCTGAGATCTGAGGGCTCTTAACAGGCCCAGGAAGTGGCCCTTTAGATGGCTCTTGACCAGGCTGCTCACAAATTATTGAACAATGCTACTGTTAGGATTCCCTTTTTGAAAGGGAAAGAGAACGACCCGGTAATGGCTTCTTCTCCCATTCCTTCTTCTCCCATTCCTTCTTCTCCCATTCCTTCTAAATGAGCAATGCAGACATCAGTGAGTGAACGAGAATGACCTCTGCTTTTGTCTTCCCCCAGAATGCCCAACAGCAAGTAAAGCAAGTTCTGGAAGAGCTGACGGACACCAAAAATAAACTGGCTTACGAGAAAGGGAAACTTCAGGTATGTCAGCCTTGTGGAGTGAGGCCGGCCACTGGCTGTTTGCCTTCTCTCAGTTCTTCCCCGCCGATAGAGCTTTGCTCTTTTTAGTGCTGCTGTTTCCTGGGTGGGGATAAACAACTATCACCACTCCCCGCTCCCACCCAGCTTAAAAGGACTCAAGAGTAGAATGCATCAGAATACTAGAGCTTTAGTCTTTTGGTGTTAACGCAGCCCAAGTAGTGCTGACCATGCAGCCATCCTTTTGTCTCTTGAAAGGCTGCTGAGTGATGACTACGCAGAAGAGCAGCAAAACCCTGGGGCCAACTGTGGTTTTATTGCTGAGGGCCACTTGGCTGTTTCGTTTTAGTTCTCAGGCTTTTGTACCTTATCAGGGCTTTTTTTCAGCCGGAACTCACCGGAATTCAGTTCCGGCACCTCTCAGGTGGGCGCCATTGCCATTCTATTTTTATAAAAAAATTAATTTTATTAAGATATAAAACACATACATACACATTTACACAATACACATACACAACCCACTACCTTATTTTCATAACATAAAACATACCTACATTACTCTTTATAATACCTACCTGTACTGTACATATCAACATACCTACACACCTAACCCACACGGACACCCACCAAGTGACTTCTAGCCATTCTTGTTACGCTATTTTATTTTTCTTTAATCTCTTCTTCTATCTTGACTTTACTCTCCTTTCACTCTAATCATTTTCTGGATTAACTCAATATCTGTCAGAAATTCTACTTTTTCCACATAAATTTTGATGTATTCCTTAAGGAATTAAGGAGCACCATTGCCATTCTAAGAGAACAAGGGAGGCTTTCAGGTTGAGTTCCGGCACCCTTTTTCTAGAAAAATGGCACTGTTTAGTATGATATTATTATTATTATTATTATTATTATTATTATTTATTATTATTATTAAAATTTAAATTTATATGTTGCCCTTCTTCATAAGATCTCAGGGCGGGTCACAGAATGAAATACAGGATATGAACAAGTAAATAATTAAAACCCAAACAGCAATAATTTGCAGAGAGGGGATTTGTAAGTGCATGTGTGCATTGTTAAAAAGGCTCTTCATCCAAGCAAAATGGCAGATGGTACCTCTGAGGTAGCTTTGTATTGTTACGAGATAAAATTATTATTTTTAAAGAAAGGAAAAGGAAAGAAGGCTCCATCATGCTGAATGCATTTGAGCTTGTTATTTTGAACGCGGTGTGCGCAGGGACCCTTTAAATCGGGGAGCCTGTGGCTCTCGATGGTGGTGGACTACAACTCCCATCATCTCTGCCCGTTGGCCATGCCAGCTGGGTTTGATGGGAAGTGGTGTTAAACAGCACTTGGAGGCTCCTCAGCCCTGCTTCAAAGCATTACAGGAGTACCATGTAAACTACTTTTCGGCAATATCCAAGCCAGGTGGTGCTTCTATGGTAAGAAACAGAGCAGCTGGTCCTTCTGATGTGGTTTTTGATACTTGTTTAACATTGGAGCAGCGTCTGGAGTGGATCAGTGGGAACCTTGCCTCCATGGCACCCCTGAAGCTTTCAAAGGGAGCCTGAAATTTGATTTTGGCTCTAGCCAGACTGCACTGGCATTCCGCTATGGGTTTTTTTTCCTTTTTCAGTTCCAAGTGTGCCAATAAACAACAAAGCAACCAGATCCCTCCTCCCTTTTTGCCAATTATTTTTATTGATGTTCCATTATTTTTAACGAATTGTCACCAAATCAAGACAAATTCAATACAGATTTGAAAGTTGGGCTTCCCTCCCACCCCAGGTGCCCCCTCCGTTTTCCTCCCTCCTTTGCTGCTTCCAAAAAAAATAACTTTTTTCCAACTATCATTTCAAAATACATTCATCCCTTCTCCCTACACATCACCTGTCCAGTTACCAATTTCTGCTATGCCTTTTTATGCCTGTCCTCAAAACAGTCAAGTGTGGAATAAATCCTCTTCTATCTATCTATCATAGTCGTTCGTAAGTTTTCAAACATTTCCTTCTGATACCTCTTGAGTAGCACTTTGCCTGAGAAAAAACAGATCTTGCATACACACATTCCTCCTTAACATGACCTTGGACGTTGCTCTTCTGACATCTGGCCCCAGTAATCAACAACTCGGCCTCACTGGTGTGGCATGGAGAGGGTGAAAAGGAAACCCCTAATGCTGGTGGGGTTTTTTGTATAACTATATAATATACATAAGGGACGTGGGTGGCGCTGTGGGTAAAAGCCTCAGCGCCTAGGGCTTGCCGATCGAAAGGTCGGCGGTTCGAATCCCCGCGGCGGGGTGCGCTCCCGTTGTTCAGTCCCAGCGCCTGCCAACCTAGCAGTTCGAAAGCACTCCCGGGTGCAAGTAGATAAATAGGGACCGCTTACTAGCGGGAAGGTAAACGGTGTTTCCGTGTGCGGCTCTGGCTTGCCAGATGCAGCTTGTCACGCTGGCCACGTGACCCGGAAGTGTCTTTGGACAGCGCTGGCCCTCGGCCTCTTGAGTGAGATGGGCGCACAACCCTAGAGTCTGTCAAGACTGGCCCGTACGGGCAGGGGTACCTTTACCTTTATAATATACATCCCACACACACTGCCAATCTCACAGCCTCAGAAATTAACAGGTAGGCTTTACAGAGGCAGAAGGAAGGGGGAAAGTCTTAATTTAAACCAGGCATAGGCAAACTCTGGCCCTCTGGATGTTTTGAGACTACAATTCCCATCATCCCCGACCACTGTTAGCTAGGGATGATGGGAGATGTAGTTCCAAAACATCTGGAGGGCCAGAGTTTCCCTATGCCTGATTTAAACGATGCCTTGCATTTGGAGTCTTTATGACTACAGTGGTACCTCGGGTTAAGTACTTAATTTGTTCTGGAGGTCTGTACTTAACCTGAAACTGTTCTTAACCTGAAGCACCACTTTAGCTAAGTGCCTCCTGCTGCTGCCGCGCCGCCGGAGCACAATTTCTGTTCTCATCCTGAAGCAAAGTTCTTAACCTGAAGCACTATTTCTGGGTTAGCAGAGTCTGTAACCTGAAGCGTATGTAACCCGAGTACCACTGTATTTAGACAGGAAGGCGAGGATGGAGACAGAAATAAGTGACCAGCTAGGAAGCATACATTTTCAGGATCACAGGCAGCTGCCAAGTATCGCGTCAGACCCCGTTCACTTGGAAATATGTCTCATTCATTTAAATGGGTCTTAGCTTTCATGCAAGTATCTTTAGGACAGCATTCATAAAATAGCTTTTCTCAGTTGAAAACAAGGTACCTGCGCAAACTCGCAGAAAAGTAGCTGTAAGCGGCCGGTGTGGGTTTTATCTCAATACCACCCGGATTGTGCCTTTTTTCCTCTGAGTTTGGCAAACGCCATTCCTGTTTCCAGATCGCAGGCTTGTATTTTAGAAGGCTCTGGAACACGTGTCGTCTTTCGTTTATCATAGACCAGAGTGAAGCAGCTGGAAGAAAAGGCGCAGTCCCTCCAGGACACACGCTCGGAAAACAGCCGGCTTCGCAAGCTGAACACCGCCTTGGAGACAAAGTGTAACCAGGTACGATCCGGTTATATTGACCTACAGCATGGGTTGCCAGTCTTTCTGGGCTGAAGGACAAGCTGGGGAAATTCCTCTTTGTGCCATGACATAATTAGATTCTGTACTCAGAAAGTCAGCGCAAAGATTTCTGCTTGTCCAACAGACCTTCCCACTCTTCTCCTCCCCCTGTGTGCCCCCAAAATCTGTCCTAGGGGTTCCCCCAATCATTTAGAGCAGATTTGGGAAGGGTGCAGCGTGCACTCAGGAGATGCGGTGGGGAGTCCCACTGTGCTAGTGGAAATCCTTGCACTGATAGTAGAATACTGCCCATTATGCTTGGTGCATATTTACATATTATCTGCATTAATGAAACAGCAATATTTTGGCTTTCCTGGCATTTGGAAGCAGAGTGCTAGAAGTCTTAATCAAGCTTTCTGAGCATTGGTCAGGTATTGTTATTCTATTTTGCAGCTACTCTACACTAGTATTAGGAATGGAAAACAATACAGTGGTAAAGGTAAAAGGTAAAGGGACCCCTGACCATTAGGTCCAGTCGTGGCTGACTCTGGAGTTGCGGCACTCATCTTGCTTTATTGGCCGAGGGAGCCGGCGTACAGCTTCCGGGTCATGTGGCCAGCATGACCAAGCCGCTTCTGGCAAACCAGAGCAGCGCACGGAAACGCCATTTACCTTCCTGCCAGAGCGGTACCTATTTATCTACTTGCACTTTGACGTGCTTTCGAACTGCTAGGTTGGCAGGAGCTGGGACTGAACAACGGGAGCTCACCCTGTCACCGGGATTCGAAGTGACGACCTTCTGATCAGCAAGTCCTAGGCTCTGTGGTTTAACCCACAGTGCCACCCGCGTCCCTAGAATACAGTGGTACCTCGGGTTAAGTACCGTATTTTTTGCTCTATAAGACTCACTTTTTCCCTCCTAAAAAGTAAGGGGAAATGTGTGTGCGTCTTATGGAGCGAATGCAGGCTGCGCAGCTATCCCAGAAGCCAGAACAGCAAGAGGGATTGCTGCTTTCACTGCACAGCGATCCCTCTTGCTGTTCTGGCTTCTGAGATTCAGATTTTTTTCTTCTTGTTTTCCTCCTCCAAAAACTAGGTGCGTCTTGTGGTCTGGTGCGTCTTATAGAGCGAAAAATACGGTACTTAATTCGTTCCGGAGGTCCGTTCTTAACCTGAAACTGTTCTTAACCTGAAGCACCACTTTAGCTAATGGAACCTCCTGCTGTCGCTGCGCCACCGGAGCACGATTTCTGTTGTCATCCTGAAGCAAAGTTCTTAACCTGAGTTACTATTTTTGGGTTAGCGGAGTCTGTAATCTGAAGCGTGTGTAACCTGAAGCGTACGTAACCCGAGGTACCACTGTAATTCAGTTTTTAAAAAAAACTAAATTCTGTGCCAGTGTCCAGATTCCATGGGTGTTAATGGATGCATGGAATGCTGAGAGCTCAGGAAAAATTGCTGGTGGAAACGAGCTGTCTTTGAAGGGCTTCGTTTCAGCTTTTTGTTGCCTCGCTTTTCAGATGAATGCCGAACTTGCCTCCATTAGGATCAACACGCAGAGGATAGAAGCAAAACTAAAACAGGTACTGGACCAATGGCAATGTCTTTCAGTTAACACCCTCGTGTTTTGGGCAGCAAAGGGTCCACAGCAAAGGACTCTATTCTTTCTGACAAATATACAGAACAAGAACAAACGGTGGCTGTTCAGATCATCGTTCTGGCGTTGTAAGGCCTGCCAGACTCTCCTTTCGAAATGCATTACCTGTGCTGGGACTTTGTATTCAGCCTCACCTGAATATATGATTTCTCGGTACGGCTAGTAAGTGAAGAAATACTGCAGGGGGAAGGGGAGAAACTCGGCCAAGGAAGACAAGACTTTCCACCTTGTCCTTCCTCCAAGTCCACTGTCTTCCTGCATGATTGCCTCTGGGCCAAAGAGATGGCTTGAGGGTTCATCACTTTCTATAGCTCGCAAAGCCATAGGGAAGGCTTGGGCTTGCTTGGGCATCCCCAGAGTTGTCATGAGGACTAGAGCGCTTGAATGCGAGGCGCTACTGCCTCCAGGATAGCTGTGGTGCCAAAGGGGGGGGGGGTTAGCTTGTTCTGACACACACATAACTTCCTGCCCAGAAGCTGTTTCCCACTTTAGGGGGGGTGTGTAAAGGTAAAGGGACCCCTGACTATTAGGTCCAGTCGTGGCCGACTCTGGGGTTGCGGGGCTCATCTTGCTTTACTGGCCAAGGGAGCCAGCGTACAGCTTCCGGGTCATGTGGCCAGCATGACTAAGCCGCTTCTGGCAAACCAGAGCAGCGCACGGAAACGCCGTTTACCTTCCCGCCGGAGCGGTACCTATTTATCTACTTGCACTTTGACGTGCTTTTGAACTGCTAGGTTGGCAGGAGAGGGACCGAGCAATGGGAGCTCACCCCGTTGCGGGGATTCGAACCGCCGACCTTCTGATCGGCAAGCCCTAGACTCTGTAGGCCAATAAAGCGAGATGAGTGTCACAACCTCAGAGTCGGCCACAACTGGACATAATGGTCAGGGGTCCCTTTACCTTTACATTAAATTTTAGGAAGAAACACAGTGTGGGATTAATTGCTCAAATGCACCTTGTCCATGTGTAAGAATTACAGAGGGTGATTTTAAAAGCTAGTCCTACTCACAATAGACCTATTGAAGCTAATGAGCACAACTCACTTAGGTTCATTAATTTCAGTGAGTCTGCTCCACATAGGACTTGGTTAATACAATCCAGGAAAATTGTAAGGTACGCCGTTGTTGTTCATTCCTAAGTAATCAGGTGAGTGGTGTTGATACAAGATGAGGAGAGGAGCATCTATGCTCTCAAGGAGTCTAAACCAAGCATCCAACGAAAAAGACATTAGGTGTAGAGGTAGTTTTAAAAACACAGAATCAGGAGTGGAATTCAGGTCTACTTCAGAGCTGTCAACTATTCCCTTTTTTTAAGGGGAATTCCCTTATTCCGAATAGGATTCCTCACAAGAAAAGGGAAAAGTTGACAGCTACGGTCTACTTACCGGTCTGTGCAACTCCTCCCCCTAATTTAAATGGAAGAAACCAGATTGGTGGGCTGTTCTACTCTGCTTGGGTCACACTCTGAGCTCAGAGGTTAGGCCTCATGACATCACAAACAGAGCAGGGTGATGTCTTGGTGACTTCAGAGAGAACACATGTTGATTTATCTTTGGATAGGAGGGGTTGTTGAGCATTTAAACTTCAAACAGCCACCAAGAAGCGCAGATTTAAAATGGCTTCCTTTAGACTCCCTCAGTGACGCAACAACTCTTATAAATTGACTCGTCGTTGGGCTGAGAGGCAGGATTTGCAAATGGAGCCCTTGCCAACCATTAATTTGCCAGACGTTAGGGGCATCTGTTTTCGTCTCGCGTTGCCTTCTCCAGTTGTTTGGTTTCCTCTGCTCGGGCAGCTAGTGCTATAGTAAAAATGCCTCTCCAAAAAAGAAAGTCATCTGAGAATTGCTGGCCGCAGAAATCCAATGAGCGTTTTAGATCATGCCTGGCCTGTGAGACCAAGGGACTTCGTGGGCGACCTTCCACTGCATGCTCCCCTGAGCGCAGAGTTCGTTTCATGATAGATCTGCCCGGAAGGGAGGCTGCCTCCGAGTGTGGGGATTGTCCCCCTGCCTCTCCAAAGGTTCTCTTCAAGGCTATAAAGGCCATGAAAGAAAAGCTGGACACTAAAAAAGATACCAGCGACTTAGAAGCTGAGTGGGATATAACCAGTGAGGGGACAGATCTTCAAAGGGTGAGTGCCAAGCCTGAAAATGGTGAAGATGGAGAGGTAAAGGTAAAGGGACCCCTGACCATTAGGTCCAGTCGTGGCCGACTCTGGGGTTGCGGCGCTCATCTCGCTTTATTGGGCGAGGGAGCCGGCGTACAGCTTCTGGGTCATGTGGCCAGCATGACTAAGCCACTTCTGGCAAACCAGAGCAGCGCACGGAAACGCCGTTTACCTTCCTGCCAGAGCGGTGCCTATTTATCTACTTGCACTTTGACGTGCTTTCGAACTGCTAGGTTGGCAGGAGCAGGGACTGAGCAACGGGCGCTCACCCTATCGCAGGGATTTGAACCACCGACTTTCTGATTGGCAAGTCCTAGGCTCTGTGGTTTAACCCACAGCGCCACCCGCGTCCCTAAATGTATAAAATGCATAAATGTACAAAATAAAAGGCATAAAATGTAGCTGAACCTAATAACTGAGGCTGTGCACACAATTCCCGTTTTCTCTGCGTTCACTGTGTCCCCAGTGGTTTGGGAAGCGGCGTACTTATCCTATTGTTACTTACTAAATACTGTGTTTCAATGGATGAGTTCCCCCCATCTCCTTAAACCAGGAGGTCCGATCCAAATTGAGAAACGTGGCAGTATGTTAAAAGATGGTCCATGTACTGTGTGCACCTTAGATCTAATATGAACTGGGGAAATGGAGGTCCTGGAAAACTGGGATGTGGGTGGTACTGTGGTCTAAACCACCGAGCCTCTTCGGCTTGCCGATCAGAAGGTTGGCGGTTTGAATCCCCGTTATGGGGTGAGCTCCCGTTGCTCTGATAACCTAGCAGTTCGAAAGCATGTCAGTGCAAGTAGGTAAATAGTTAATGCTGCAGTGGGAAGGTAAACGGTGTTTCAGTGCGCTCTGATTTCCGTCATGGTGTCCCGTTGCGCCAGAAGAGGTTTAGTCATGCTGGCCACATGATCCGGAAAGCTCTCTGTGGACAAACGCTGGCTCCCTCAGCCTGAAAGCGAGATGAGCGCTGCAACCCCATAGTCGCCTTTGACTGGACTTAACCGTCCAGGGTCCTTTAAAGGTAAAGGTACCCCTGCCCGTACGGGCCAGTCTTGACAGACTCTAGGGTTGTGCGCTCATCTCACTCTAGAGGCCGGGAGCCAGCGCTGTCCGAAGACACTTCTGGGTCACATGGCCAGCATGACAAGCTGCATCTGGCAAGCCAGCACAGCACACGGAAACGCTGTTTACCTTCCCGCTGGTAAGCGGTCCCTTTTTATCTACTTCACCTGGGGGTGCTTTCGAACTGCTAGGTTGGCAGGCGCTGGGACCAAATGACGGGAGCGCACCCCGCCGCAGGGATTCGAACCGCCGACCATGCGATCGGCAAGTCCTAGGCACTGAGGTTTTACCCACAGCGCCACCTGCGTCCCCCAGTGTCCTTTACATTTACATTTTACTGGAAAACCTCTGAGCAAATAGCTCGTCAAAGCCCTTACGACGCCGTGGCACACAGGTAGGAGAATGGGCTGGTCAGTGTTTAGGGTTGCCGTATTTCAAAAAGCAAAAACTGGGGCATGCGATTCTTTGATTGAGTTGTCTAAGATCCAGGACGAAGCGCCGCCTTTCAGAAATTACTGGTTGTATGGCAGCCCTATCAGTGTTTTTAATGGGCCTGGTCAGGCCATTTGTCTTGTACCATATTTTTCGCTCTATAAGACGCATCAGACCACCAGACGCACCTAGTTTTTGGAGGAGAAAAACAAGGAAAAAAACATTCTGAATCCCAGAAGCCAGAACAGCAAGAGGGATCACTGCGCAGCGAAAGCAGCGATCCCTCTTGCTGTTCTGGCTTCTGGGATAGCTGCGCAGCCTGCATTCGCTCCATAAGACGCACACACATTTCCCCTTACTTTTTAGGAGGGAAAAAGTGAGTCTTATAGAGCAAAAAATACGGTACTTTTATCTACAGGGCTGAAACGACAAGGGTGCCCAAATGCTCTGAAAATCTTTTCTGTACTCTTTGAACCATTTCTCCTCCCCTCCCCCTCTGTTTTTGCAAAAGACACAGTCTGCCCTTGTCTGCAGAGAGGACGATTTTTCTGTGACCGTCAAAACCCGTGATGAAGCGCTGAGAGAGAACCAGAAGCTCAAAGGGCAAATAAGTGCAACTGAAGAGAGAGAGAAACACAAGGTAGAAAATGTTCTTTGGGTGCTTTAGCTTTGTCCGGACTTCGTTGCAGCAAACCTGCCACAATGTGTGTTTTGAAATTTCTCCTCCACATCACCTGTCACTCCCGTCCTGAGATACGGATGCTTTTCAAGTGCTAATTCCCCAAATAGAAACCTTGTCTTATTTCTGCGTAGGAATCATTATTAGAGATTGGAATCATTATTAGAGTTGGCCCCACCTAAGAAGTAAAAAATCAACATGGTGTAAGAGGAAACAATCACACTCAGGGCCAATTTAGAGAGAAGATGGACTGGATTTTCAATTAACAATCCTCTTTGTTTTAAATTATTTTTAAATTTTAAATCATTCTGTCATTCCTTGTATTGGTTTGCTGAGCTCATTGATGCTGTTGTGTTAGTTTTTAATACAGTGGTACTTCTGGTTACGAACTTAATTCGTTCCGGAGGTCTGTTCTTATCCTGAAACCATTCTTAACATGAGGTACCACTGTAGCTAATGGGGCCTCCCACCGCCGCTGTGCCGCTGGCACACAATTTCTGTTCTCATCCTGAGGTAAAGTTCTTAACCCAAGGTACTACTTTTGGGTTAGCAGAGTCTGTAACCTGAAGTGTTTGTAACCCAAGGTGTTTGTAACCTGAGGTACTACTGTAGTTTAGATATTGATGCTTGCTATTTAGGGGGAAAAATGTTTTTAATCGTTTAGATATTGTTTGCTATTTGAAAATTGTTTTATATTTCTTGTGAGCTGCCTTGAGAAAACGTATGTCTTGAAAGCCAGGATAGAAATCTCTGGAATGAATGAAATGAATCAGCCGTTGAGGCCTCATTTTTGTTTTTCATATTGGTCTGCGAGGTACCAAGGTACAAAATTGGGGGCACAAAAAATAATTTGAGGGGAAGCGGTGCTGTCAATCTTGTTAAAGCCAAGTAGGTCTCCTTTTTGGTGCCTGGATGGGAGAATACCTTGGCAAACTTTGTGTGAGCTTGGTGGAGCTTCTTGAAGGAAGATATAAGTCTTATCCAGTTTTTTTAAAATTAAATGTCTCTGTATAAAACGGGGAAGGAGGAGAAAAACTGACCAATTTGTATGTTTACCCATGCAAACATTTGACAAACAGACAGCACGCAGCTGCCAATCTCATTGCCATTGATCTTGGCTGCGCACTACAGTTCAATTTTCAGGAGAGCCCAAAGTACACCGGTCCCTCAGAAGTCGAACAGAATCCGTTCCTGAAGTCGGTTCGACTTCTGAAACGTTTGACTTTCAAATTGTGGCTTCTGATTGGCTGCAGGAAGCTCCTGCAGCCAATCGGAAGCTGCGTCAGACGTTTTGGGTTCCAAAGAACATTCTCAAACTGGAACACTTACTTCCAGGTTTGCGGTGTTCAGGAGCCAAAACGTTTGACTCACAAGGCGTTTGGGATCCAAGGTACGACTGTAAAGGTGTTTGTCTGGCCATCCAGTGTTTCAAAGGTCTTGCCAAGGATACCTGATATATCCTTGAAGTAGAAATGTCAGGAGTGGAACCTGGGGCCTTCAGCAAGCAAAGCAGGCCCTCTGCTGTCGCTTGTGACCCAATACCACCCCAAGTAATCGTGATTGGGGCCCCCTGCTCTTTTGCGTTCCCCTTTCGTACCCGGACGCGGGTGGCGCTGTGGGTAAAAGCCTCAGCACCTAGGGCTTGCCGATCGAAAGGTCGGTGGTTCGAATCCCCGCGGCGGGGTGCGCTCCCATTGCTCGGTCCCAGCGCCTGCCAACCTAGCAGTTCGAAAGCACCCCCGGGTGCAAGTAGATAAATAGGGACCGCTTACCGGTGGGAAGGTAAACGGCGTTTCCGTGTGCTGCGCTGGCTCACCAGATGCAGCTTTGTCACGCTGGCCACGTGCCCCGGAAGTGTCTCCGGACAGCACTGGCCCCCGGCCTCTTATGTGAGATGGGCGCACAACCCTAGAGTCTGTCAAGACTGGCCCGTACGGGCAGGGGTACCTTTACCTTTACCTTTACTTCGTACTTCAGATGACAAATCTGCGACGCAAGCTGGAAGAGTCGAAGGAAGACAATGCCAAAGTGACAGCCATGTTGGAGAATGTGTTGGGCTCTCATAACAAAATGCAGGCGGCCCTGGAAAAGATTCAGACTGAGCTGGGACGCAAGGATTCCGAGGTGGCTGAGCTGAAGAAGGACAGGTAACTTGGCTCCCTGCTTTGTATGGCATTCCAGGTACATGGTGGAACAAAGCTTAAAGCAAAGCACACATTTAGTGGGAACTTTAAAAAAAAGACTGAGTTGGATAATATAAGGGGGGGGAGATAATTGCAGACAATAATATAAGGAATCATTTCAGGGGGGGAATCATTTCAGACTATCTGCTTTTTTTACAAATGGTCTTCCCCGAAACACTGTGCAATTTATGGTCTCCATTTAAAAATAAGAAACTGGCTGCAGAGTGGGTAGAAATTGTGAGAGAGGTACTTAACTTCAGCTAGATCAAGATCCAATGAGGGAATGATGATAACCATTGACTAGGCTGAAAATGAATGGAAGAAAGACAAGGGACCGGAAGGGGTCTCTCAATACGTTTGAAAAAAAGAAAAGAAGAAGAAGAAGAGTTTGGATTTGATATCCCGCCTTTCACTCCCTTTAAGGAGTCTCAAAGCGGCTAACATTCTCCTTTCCCTTCCTCCCCCACAACAAACACTCTGTGAGGTGAGTGGGGCTGAGAGACTTCAAGGAAGTGTGACTGGCCCAAGGTCATCCAGCAGCTGCATGTGGAGGAGCGGGGAATCGAACCCAGTTCACCAGATTACGACTCCACCACTCTTAACCACTACACCACACTGGCTCTCACACTTGGGAAAAGGAATGGGTGGAGCAGTTACCTTGAATGCTGTTTGTACTGATGCCGCTGGGAAAACCAGGAGTAATTAATTTGGATGCTTTATGTAAAATGCGAAGTATTTGCTTTGGAAGCAAAACAGTACAAGCCATTGCTTATCTAAATGACAATTGATTAAACCATAACCTAGCGCTGTGTGTGAACCCTGCCCAGCAGCCTAACGTGCTTGTTCAGCACCATGAAACCACAGTCTGGTGCCATGGTGTGTTGCTGACGTATGAACCATGGTTTGCTTTAACCACGGCTTGGTGTTACGGCATTAGTCCTAGCCTTTGGTGTGTCTCCCCACCTCGGAAGCTTGGCAAACTACAAAGGCACGAAGAGGGAGCAGCTGGAAAACAATGCAAACTTTGAAGAACAAGCTGTGGTTTGTTGGATCGTCTGTTGGACAACTCGTGGTTAAAATGTGGTTTGCTAAGCAAACCACGGCTTAGGATTATGTGCAAACCAAACCATTCTCTGAGAATATTCAAGGAGTCTTTCAACTGTGTATGCCTCGAGAGCAGAGTGGAATTAATTCAGTCATAGTTGAGGCTCTTTTTTGATGGAAGAAAACATGAAGGAAGCTTCCCTATCGCCCTTTGCCTTTGTGTGTTCTCTCTCGCATCGTCTCTTTGCTTCCTTTTGCAGGACCCAAAGCCAGCAAAGAATTCTGATGCTAGAGGCAGAGCTGGAGGAGTGCCACAGCAAAATGACCTTGCAATCTCAACACAGCTTTAAGGTAAAAATCAGCATCTTCCAGTGGCTATAATAGACTAAAACCAGCAATACATTCAGCGTGGGTGGCCTGTCTGGAAGGATCGCATCCTGCATAGCAGGAACAAAGTTCATTTGTCCGTAAATAATTGGTGTAATTAGTTTGAGCATAATGTATATTTGGCAACTGACTATTCATTTTACTGGGTTTTTTCCCCATCCATGAAGCCATTCCCAGATTAAGATTCATAGCGACAGCTGCATAAGTTGTTTAAAATTGTTGTTTCACAGCTGTATGTTTCATAAAGAGAATCATTGCTACCCTGTGCTTTTCTCCCCCTAAAAGATGGAAGCTCTTTGTAAAATTCTGGAGGCCTCCAAAGCAGACAACAAGAAACTTGCCCAAAATTTAGAGCAAACTTTGCAGACCAACAGTGCTCTGCAAAGCAAGCTTATGCTTATTCGAGATGAACTGGAAAGCAAAGAAGCCGAGTGTCAGGAACTAATGGAATGCAGGTAAGACTTAGATAGGCAGGAGATTTTGCCTTTCCAGTCTGAACAGCTGAATTCCGGATCTGACCTTTAAGGCAGTAGAAACTTAGAATCATAGAATCATAGAGTTGGAAGAGACTACAAGGGCCATCGAGTCCAACCCCCTGCCAAGCAGGAAACACCATCAGAGCACTCCTGACATATGGTTGTCATATACTTGCTACCTGCTGAGCCGTCAGCTTTGCAAGGCAGGGCCCTAAATGTGCAGAGGGGGTCTGCAGCTTTGAAATTTGTCTGAGGAACCCAGAGTCTCGATGGGGAATGAATTGCAAAGGGGGGAAAAAGGATTTAACCTCCTTCCGTCTGGCCTGTAAGACAGAGCTATTCCGCCTGGCCTTTAATTTGAATTCAGCCTGATCTTTTATTTCCCTTCTCTTCTCTTCCCTCCCCCTCCCCTTTTATGAAGATCACCCGCTCTGGGACCCTACAGCTAATTCTCCCCTGGCATCCTCACTGGCCCAAGTAGGAGCAATTCAGCCAGCTAGCCCTGGGGATTATCTAATTGATTTTTGAATTTTATTGTTATTCATGTTTTTATACTGTATTTTATGCTGCTTTTATAATTAAGTGTTTTAAAGTGTTTAAAATTTGTTGTTAGCTGCCCTGAGCCCAGTTTTTGAACTGGGAAGGGTGGGGTATAAATAAATTATTATTATTATTATTATTATTACATTTGGGAAGCATCAGTGCTGCATGTTTTCAGACTTTACTTTCCTGAAAAAGTGAGCGACCTCCTGTTAATCTATTTCCCTCTGCCTTGCTAAAGGGACCAGTTAATTGAGGAAACTAAGTTGGAAGTAAAGTTGTATGCAGATCGCCTTGAGACTCTGAAGAAACAGTTTCAGACGGAACGGGAAGTAACCAAGAAGGCTGCTCAAAAGGAATCGGCTGAGGTGTGAGGAGGTGGAAGAGTTTTGAGTTTTTCTCGGTGGTCACGGTTGCACGTAAATGCTAAGGTGAAAATCCTGGCTTCATAAGCCAGGATATGCACGGGCTCCCTTTGGGCAAGTAGCTGAACAAGCCAGGATTCAGCACTTAGACATTGCTTCCTGTTACGTATGAACCTGGAAAACTCTGGCTAATGGCTTCCAAGCAAGCCAACTTTAAATCATGGATCATTCTCCCCACCCTCACATTCAACTTTTCATACTCTCTCGATATGTTGTTCCTTTCCCTTCACTCTTCTTTCCACCTTCTTACCCAAATTGATGGTTTTCTTTGTGTGTTCTCTTTTTAATTCTCCTAGAATTGTTCTTCCTTTCATTCTCCCTTTATCTCCCATTCTCCCTGCATTTTCTTTATATTAAAGAAATGAAAAGCTTTTATCCTATCGAGAAACTGAATATTTCCCCATATATATGAGTTTCCAACTCTCAATAAATAAATGTGCTTAGCTGAGTCCAAGTTAATAAGTTAATTTCAGCGTAAGTGCCATGGCTCTGATTTTCTTTTCCTCTTTGGTCAAGGTCCTTTAAACCTAGTTTGCACATAATGCTAAATTGTTGTTTCTTAAGCTGTGGCTGAGCATTTGTTAAACCATGGCAGCTGGGCAGTATTCACACATAACTGGTTTGTTTACTGTCAACAAAACAATAATTCGAAGCGACAGTTTGCTGTTGGCTTGTTTGAACTGTGGCTTGGAATTGTGAGAACCCAGCATTGCCTCTTAAGACGTGATGAAAGAGCAGGCGGAAAACAAAACAAAGTTGGAGAAGTAAGCTATTCACTGGAATTTTTGTGAGACGGTTCAAGGTTAATTCATGGTTTGTAAAGCAAACCACAGCTTAAACAACCATGAGCAAAATGTTTGGATGGAAACTGCTCCTAGGGAAGCAAAGAGGGCTATGAATAGAAGCAATGCCCCCCCCCCCGACTTAACAGCCAGTTATTTTATTTTCTAGGTTTTGTGGGGTTGTATAGAGGAAGATGGGATGCGGGTGGCGCTGTGGGTTAAACCACAGAGCCTAGGATTTGCCGATCGGAAGGTCGGCAGTTCAGATCCCCGCGACGGGGTGAGCTCCCGTTGCTCAGTCCCTGCTCCTGCCAACCTAGCAGTTCGAAAGCATGTCAAAGTGCAAGTAGATAAATAGGTACCGCTCTGGCGGGAAGGTAAACGGCATTTCCGAGTGCTGCTCTGGTTTGCCAGAAGCGGCTTAGTCATGCTAGCCACATGACCCGGAAGCTGTACGCTGGCTCCCTCGGCCAATAAAGCGAGATGAGCACCGCAACCCCAGAGTCGGTCATGACTGGACCTAATGGTGAGAGGTCCCTTTACCCTTTACCTTATAGAGGAAGATCAGACACGGATGGCACTGTGGTCTAAACCACAGAGCCTAGGGCTTGGCAATCAGAAGGTCGGTGGTTCGAATCCCCGCGACGGGGTGAGCTCCCGTTGCTCAGTCCCTGCTCCTGCCAACCTAGCAGTTCGAAAGCACGTCAAAGTGCAAGTAGATAAATAGGTACCGCTCTGGTGGGAAGATAAACGGCATTTCCGAGTGCTGCTCTGGTTTGCCAGAAGTGGCTTAGTTATGCTAGCCATATGACCTGGAAGCTGTCTGTGGACAAACGCTGGCTCCCTCGGCCTATAGAGCGAGATGAGCGCCGCAACCCCAGAGTCGTTTGCGACTGGACCTAACGGTCAGGGTTCCCTTTACCTTTACAGAGGAAGATAAAATGTGTGTTCTTTCCCTGGGGGGGGGGGCATTTTCATTCAGAGCTGACCTAAAGGTGTCAACCAAGGTTCAAATGGCAGACTTACCACTTTTCAATTCCTTTTGGCATGATGGATATATGCACCCCTGTGAATTTTCATGAGGCTGCAGCTGGCTAAAATCACAGGAACATAGACAGCAGCTTGAGACTAGGTCAGAGTTTGTGTCCATCTAGCTCAGGGTTCTCCAGATGGTTTTGGACTACAGTTCCCATCTTCCCTGACCACTGGTCCTGCTAGCTAGGGATGATGGGAGTTCAAAAACAGCTGGAGACCAAAGTTTGGGAAACCCTGATCTAGCTTACCCGGAGTTTTAACCAGGGACTTGTCTTACTCTCAAGAAATAATAATAGCCCTAGACCAGGGGTGAGGAACCTGAGGCCCATGGCTGTCCAAGCCCCACCCCCCTGGTCTGGCAACTCTCCCTGAGCAACACCTCTTCACCCAAGTCCTGCCTTCTCTGGCCACACCCATGTTTGCTTCTGGCCCTATTCATGTGGCTGAAAATATTCCCCCTTTCCACCAGCAAGCCCTGGACAAATTGCCTTCAGGATAGGAAACCAAGACCTGGAAAGCCCTTGGGGTGATGGGAGCAGAACCGTCGTTTAGAAGTGCGTGTTGAGCACCCTTTTTTCTTCTTCTTGAAGTGAGCATGAACTTGCCCTTTCTTGGTGCCCTGTAGCTGAAGAAAGCCCTGGAGGAGGCCTGCACTAAATCTGGAGAAATGTCACGCCTTAACAGGGAACTGCGGGCCAAGGTAGCCGAGCAGGAGGCAGCTCTGGCCAGCCAGAAGGAGAAGCTGAAGAGACAGAAAGCGTTAATCACGCAGTACTTCAATGCCAGGACTAACAACGCGCAAAATGCAGGAAGGATAAAGGTGAGCCGTTTTGCGGGGGTGTGTGTGTGTATGTTTCATGCAAATGATTTTAACACATCCTGCAATCTACCATTTTGAAAGTTGCCCTCTCCACTCCTCAGTATCAACCTGATACCAGATAGAACCGAGACTTCAAATGGAACTGTTCACTGTGTTCCGGGAGGAAAATGTGCTTAGCCAAGTTTCCATTGCAAATGCAAACCAACTGGCTCCTGCTGAAGTAGATTAGTGCTTGTTGTTGTTTAGTCGTGTCTGACTCTTTGTGACCCCATGGACCAGAGCACACCAGGCACCCCTGTCTTCCACTGCCTCCCGCAGTTTGCGCTACACAGTGCTAAATTGCATTGATCTCTTAAGTTTCCTTTGCATTTTCAGCACAGATAAAAGCTGGCAAGTCAGTGTCTTCTATTAGATCAGGGCCGGGGAGGTAGGAGTTTGGGTTTTTCAGTTATATATTCTGTTTGGAAACAGGCAAAAGGTGTGTGCATAGAAGCAGGTTTGACAGGGCCAATTGTGACTGATTAAAAAATTGCTGTATTAAATAATAGAACGTGGATCATCATTACTCTCATTACTACAAACCACTGCCACTTGTCAAATGATTTTGAGCGAGTAGGAAAATGTAAGGATAAGTTATGGATGTGTGCCATATTGATATATCGTCCCAAACCAGTTTGAAGCCCGTATTGTGGTATCGGTTTCATAGTTTTTGACCTAGCAATGTATCGCGAAATATGATGTGTGTTAGAGCTGGGTGGTACATTGCCCCAAACCAGTTTGAAGTCTATATCATAATACTGGTTTTATAATTATTGTGAATCAAGATGCGTGTGTGTTTTCCAAAAATCACAATGTGGGGAAAACGGTGAAGTCAGCCAGTGCCTCTACATAGCTCCATTTTCATTTCACACATTGTGATATGTCAGTATATCGCGATGTTTAGCTGGTGATATATCACGAAGCTGAAAACCAGATATTGCCCAGCCCTAAGTACAACAAGGAATTTGCTTAGGGCCATCAATGCTAGCGCTTAAAATTCCTGGGCCTTTAGTTGACTGTCCCCATAATCTGCCTTTGCTTCATAACCCTTTTTGCTGCCCAACACTCTGTCCCACTTTTTATGTCCAAGGGGAAGCAAGACAACAGCTGTGCAACATTGCTTTATTTTGGAGGGCAGTGCTATAGCCTCTCCCTCCTTGGCTTACTATTTGTGGGCACAATCCAGTGAGATTTATTTTATTTATTTTAAATAATTTTTATTAAGTTTTCCATTGAACAATCCAATCACATCACATTAATTATTCCAAATTATACCAATGCATATCATAAAGTCCAAATATTTTGCCAAATTATAAATTTTTGTTGGGTGTTCCCATGCTTCAAGTTCAGTAAGGGTCCAGTCATCTCATATTTCTACTGCTTTTAGTGTTCACCAATCCCGTCTTTCGATCTTGTTGTTATCCTTTTTCTTCTTAATAGCCTCTGAGTTAATTCCACAGGCGAGTTAAAGTAAACATATACTTCTGTGTGAACTTTGTAAGGCTCTCCTGCAATAAATCTTCACACGCTGATCCAAAAGTCCTGCTCGGGCGCCGGGCGCCATCTTTCTCAGTTCCGATGAAATAAAATCTAAGCGTCTGCTCGTTAATTTTCCCAGACAAGTTGCACCATAAATCAGTCTTTCCAGGGAAGATTTGCCATCGAACTTAGAATACAAACATGATAACAGAACAACGGCTCACCTCCCCCTCACTCAATCCTGTGAGATTTAACTATGCTTCCTGTTGTTGAATGGCATCGGAACAAAACTTCAGGAGAGAGGCAGGCGCCGCTTAATAATAACTTTGTTCTGTCACGGAAGCAAGGTGTTTTCTCGGGACGTTCCTCTATTCGCTTTTGTGATTTATTTCCAGGAGATTGAAACGGAATTGAGGCAAATGGAGGAGATGAAGCAGCAGTACCAGAAGAAAAACCACGAGCAGGTAGAATCTCTTTTCTGTGGAGCAGGTGGGAGAGTGGAAACCAGATTTGAAACGTGTGCCTGGGGTCACGGGATCTGATTTCTTTTTTAAAAAAAAAAAATTATTAAGTTTTCCATTCAACAATCCAATCACATCACATTAATTATTCCAAATTATACCAATACATATTATAAAGTCCAAATATTTTGCCGAATTTTAAATTTTGTTGGGGGTTCCCATGTTTCGAGTTCAGTGAGGGTCCGATCATCTCACATTTCTGCTGCTTTTGATGTTCACAAATCCCATCTTCCAGGCTTCTTGTTGTTATCATTTTTCTTCTTAATAACCTCTGAGTTGTTTCCGCAGGCAGGTTAAACCAAGCATTATTATATTTCTGTGTGAACCTTGTAAGGCTCTCCTTAAATCACCACACGCTGATCCAAAAGTCCTGCTCGGGCGGCAGGCGCCATTTTAGTCTGTTCCGATGTAATAAAGTCCAAGCCTCTGCTCATTAATTTTCCCAGACCAGTTGCGCCATAAATCAGTCTTCCCAGGGGAGGGTTTTCCAAATCAAACACACAATCCAAACACGATAACAAAGCAATGGCTCACCTCCCCCTCTGACTATTAATCTCGCAACTTGGTCTGTCTCATAATGGGATTTGATTTCTTTTCATGCCGTAGTCCCTTAGGATCAAAGAATTTGTCGCTGAGTTAACAACCCTGCAAGGCGAGATGCAGCAGCTAGCCAGAAATCAGCAAGCTATGGAAACAGAAAACAGAAACCTTGAGAACCAGCTGGTCGCAGAACAGAAGCAAAGGCAGCGGATTCAGGAAGAGTGTCAGGTAATGGCACCACGGCCCCACCAAGCTAAAGGGTTGTGGCTGCTGAGCACATTTTGGCATTTGCCTCCATGGCAGCGGCTGCTTAGGCCTCCATCATCGGCTCTCTTCCCCAGCCTCCTAGCTCTGTACAGGTGAAACTCGGAAAATTAGAATATCGTGGAAAAGTTCATTTATTTCAGTAATTCAACATAAAAGGTAAAACTAATATATGAGATAGACTCATGGCATGCAAAGCGAGATATGTCAAGCCTTTATTTGTTATAATTGTGATGATCATGGCGTACAGTCATCCCATGGGCATTGAACCAGGTTTTGGTATTTTTGGCAGTGTGGGCAGGTGCCAAAGTCCTGCTGGAAAATGGAGTCAGCATCCCCATAAAGCTCATCTGCGGAAGGAAGCAAATCTCTTTTCTGATGAGAGCAGCTTTTGCATCTCATTTGAAAACCAAGGACCCAGAGTCTGGAGGAAGAATGGGGAGGCACACAATGCCAGATGCTTGAAGTCCAGTGTGAAGTTTCCACAGTCTGTGTTGATTTGGGGAGCCATGTCATCAGCTGGTGTTTGTCCACTGTGCTTCATTAAGTCCAGGGTCAACGCAGCCGTCTACCAGGAGATTTTGGAGCACTTCATGTTTCCTTCCACAGATGAGCTTTATGGGGATGCTGACTTCATTTTCCAGCAGGACTTTGGCACCTGCCCACACTGCCAAAAGTACCAAAACTTGGTTCGGTGCCCATGGGATTAGTGTTCTTGATTGGCCAGCAAACTCGCCTGACCTGAACCCCATAGAGTATCTATGGGGCATTGCCAAGAGAAAGATGAGAGACATGAGACCGAGCAATGCAGAAGAGCTGAAGGCTGCTATTGAAGCATCCTGGTCTTCCATAACACCTCAGCAGTGCCACTGGCTGATAGCATCCATGCCACGCCGCATTGAAGCAGTAATTGATGCAAAAGGGGCCCAAATCAAGTACTGAGTACATATGCATGCTTCTACTTCTCAGAGGTCCAATATTGCTCTATTTGCAATCCTTATTTGCTGATGTCATTTAATATTCTAATTTTCTGAGATTGTTAATTTGGGGTTTTCATCAGCTGTACGCCATGATCATCATTATTTATAACAAATAAAGGCTTGATATATCTTGCTTTGCATTTCATGAGTCTATCTCATATATTAGTTTCACCTTTTAAGTTGAATTACTGAAATAATTGAACTTTTCCACGATATTCTAATTTTCCGAGTTTCACCTGTACATCGTAAGAAGCCCATAGCAAAGAGGTCCATAGAAGTGAGCTTCTGTTTTCCAGGTTGGGTGTGGGGCATCAGTTAAGAATCTAGACCTAAGAGCAAACTGCTCTGCAGAAGAATGGCAAATGATTTCATTCTGACTTTTCCGTAACGTTCAAGGCTTTGGAAGACACAGTCAGGCACTTGAAGAAATGCAAAGAGGAGACTGAACAGAAATTGAAAGAAGCCAGCAAAGAGTCAGAACATGTAAGTATTGAAGCAGAGATGGAGAGGGATTGCCGTGTCCGTATAACACAACAGTATTGCAGCTGATCAGTGAGAGGTATAACCGTATCAAAGAAAAAGAGAGTTTGGTATGATAGCTGTAGAGACTTCTGAGCATGCGAGGGGGAATTCACACAAAATACACACACACTTGTATGAATGTTGCTGCAAATCAGCTGGAGGTGACACATTCCTAAGAGTTGTGCCTCAGATTACAGCACTGCTCTTAAATCCTTACTGTGCAAAGGATGGGTGCACAATTTCTCGTATTCTAGGCTACTCTACACACGACTATATTCACTTTACCCAGTCATGCCTAACCTTAACATTACAAAATATTAGTTACGCATTTGCGTGCCAACATTGTAATTTGTCCACAAATGTGCACTCTGGTTTTCACAAAACCTATTTAATGGTCTTGCTTTCATAAATGATATTATTGTTTTGTTAATTAAGTTGCAAGCAAGATATTTAAGAGGCCGAGCTCGGTAGGTACAGTAAGAGGGGTCTGTTGGGATACTGCCAGGGAGACAAAGTCCATCTTGACCTCCACGTCGTCTCCGGACGTCCATTGATCTCCCGTAGACATGCAGTATCAGCAATTAGCGACACAAGCTCTAGAAATAGCTTCCCACATTCTAGAGCCGATGTACGCTCTTATCAGCAGATAAAGCACAGCGAAAGATACACTCAGGAGAGCATGATTTACAAGTTTATTCAGCGTTGATCAGAACAAAGAAAAACATGATTGCCTGCTTGAGAGTTTCCGGCAGAGAGATAGAAACGAAAGCAAAGACACAACAGAAACATCCTGTGAGACTGGAAATGTGCAGGCTGTGACACAAACATCCTGCTCCCTTTTAAGGTGGAACAGAAATATCCTAACAGGGTCCTTAAAAGATGATAAGCATTTATTTTGCTTTATATAACAATAATACAAAACGGGATCCGATCCTGTTTTGGGGAGTACGATATATGTCTGATCCTTATCAGACTTGTACTGATGACTGGGAGCAAGGATGAATTAACCTTATGGATTAGTCTTTACAGAAAGACGTTCAAAGTTGTAAAAACCTTTTGACAAGGTGATTTGTGTCAAAGGATCCCTGGACCATGAGGCTGGAATGTAACTGAGCTTGAATGCCTTCCCTGCTGCAGATAACTGCTAACCTTGAGGAAGCGCACCACTGGTTCAAGTCTAAGTTCGATAGTCTGCAGCGTGAACTGGTGAAAAACAGGCAGAAGAACCTTGGAGAATACTTCTGTGAGGAGTATGAGAAAGAGGTCAGTAAGGGAACACCGTCCACAAACAAAAAAGGTGTCGTGACACAGGCTCTCTAATGGTTTGTTCCCTTGTTTGTGCTGCTGCTGAGAGTAGCAGTATACTGGGAGTGCCTGTAAAAATTCAGTTTTATGCGCTATGAAGATGGTTGCAATCAATCTTTATGCCTGTGCCAAGAGACCTCAAGATTTGTTCGTTTTTAAAATGGCAGTGTGAAGAATTCATGAGAGAGCGCCCTTTTTTTACTCATGGCTCATTATACTAGCTGTCCAACAGGTGAAGCTTTCTTAAGGTGGGCTGCCAATGTCTTTCATTTCATGTGCCTTCCGGAGGCATAGAGGCTTCCAAGAGGAAGGAAGTTGGTACCTTAATTGGAAGAATAATCATAACAAATGGAAAGGATTGTAGACGTTGAAACTTTTATCAGCTTTCTTCCTCAAACCCTTCAGCCTTCATCCTCCATGAGAGACTGTCCCTCACTGAAAACTCACCTCTGTTCTGAACTTAACAGATTATCTGGCTGTTCCAGATATTTCTTGCTGGACTGACTTTCCTCTGATAGATGAAGGCATCCGCTTACTAGATTAGTGGATCTTAGAGGTTTGTGTTTTAGGCTTAGCCAAGAGTTACAACCTGGCCCTATCAATCTAAAAGGCTGATCTGCTCGCCTTACATCAATATTTTCTCTTGCATGTTCTGTGAGTTACTTGCAGCTCTGACTAAGCATCCTATGTGTCAACAGGAAAGGCCGACCAAGCTTCCTTCTCAGGCATGCCTGAAGCGCTGGGAGACCAAGAACCACCTGCAGTTCATCAAGAGGAAATATCTAAGTGAGCTGAACAAGTGAAGGGCTGCTTTGCCAGGAGGTTCCAGGCTGCAAGGTATAATCCTGTACCTGTGAACACCACTTCTCAGGCTGCCGGTGATGCTATACCTAGGCGGAGCCTAAGGCTGGACCTATTATGTGAGCATCTATCTCCTTCCTGAAGCTAGCAGAGAAAGACCTCCTGTGTGACTAGCTGTGCTCTATAGGAATGAAGAAAAAGTCCTTTTCAAAAAGTGTATATATATATACACACACAAACTTGACTGGCAGCTAGGAATCCTCTAACTCTTTGGGTTCAACTTTCTGATTCTTATAATGCCTCTGGGGAACTTTCAAACTGTTTTATTAAAAAAACTGTTTCTACAGCCCCCCCACCCTGCTAAATGCTTCCCCCTGGGGTCTCTGCAATTACAATTAGTGAGGGGCAAGCTTGTGCCAAATACATGCACAAGCAGCCCAGAGGGTGTAACTGCTACAGGATAGGCTTGTAGGTAAAGGCCTTGGGGACTTTTGGAAAAATAGCAGAGCTGAATCCTAAAACGGGGCAGTGTCGTAGATTATTTAAATGCACCAATGCTGGTTTCCGAAATGTCTATGTCTCCCTTCATCAGCTTGCCATGTTCCATGGGATAGGACTTGTGCTTGCTCAAAGCTACCCTTCAACATACATCTCCTGCTGTTGTAAAAGTGCAGTGCTTGCGGAAAATGCTTTCCCTCTAACATAACAACTCAGACAATAACAGTCCGCACCTATATCTTGCAGGGGGAGCAAATATGATGTTGTCAGGATGGTGGGCTTGAATCCACATCAGCCTCAGGCGGCATGGACGACAGGGCAGGAATAATGGGAGCTGTAGCGTAAAACATCTGAACAGCACTATGTTGGCTATTCCTGCTATGTACTGAACCTTATCCTCTTCCCTGAGTATCAAGAGGTGTGGGTGCCTTGCTCTGCTCATTAACTATTAGGTAAGGCAAACCCAAAGGCACAAAACAATCCGGTATATCATTGGTGATGAAATATTATGCAAACTGTGATTATTCTAGAATCGTTAAAGTGGAAGGGGCAGGTGACAAATTCACAGAGCTAGGAACAGTTGCTTGGGCCTCCAAAAGGAAGCTTGGGTACCAAGCAGAACTAGCCTCAGAGCCACCCTAAATCATGGGCAAGAATGTACTGTCCTTCTGGTATCTTTCCTCTTATTTCTGACCACTACTGTGTAATATATAAATCTGATGTGTGTGTGTGTAGGGAGGAGGGGTGTGTGTGTATTTAAAAATTAAAGCATACTTCTTGTTTTCTACAACAGTCTGTGTTTCTCTCCCTGATGAACAACCTCTTCTTCCTCTTTAAGCTGCAATACACGAAGATGAGGTGAGCTCACCTGTAGGAAGACATGTTGCGTATACGAGAAGTAATGACAGTTGCAAATATAGTAATGTATGAATTTAATCAAACAAGGTTTAACTGCTTTCTGGAACCACAATTATTTTAAAGCAGCCAATAACTCATTTATAATATATATATTATATATATATTATATTATATAATATATATATATATATATATATATATATATATATATATATATATATATTATATGCAAAGGACAGGGGAGGGAATGAGAGCTTGTGACTGCATAGTTAAAGACTGCAGTCCTGTGCACAGGAATGGTTGCGGATACCCTTAATAATAATAAAAATTATTTATATGCCACCCATCTGACTGGGTTGCCCCAGCCATTCTGGGCAGCTTCCAACAAGCTGAAACACATTAAGACATCAAATATTAAAAACTTCTATACACAGGGCTGCCTTGTTGATTGTGTTTCTGAAGGGTAACTAGACAGACACGTCTTTGCAGTATACTGGCAATCAAGCGCGGCTTGGCAGAGTGAGCACCTTACAGCACAATCCCGTATAAGTCTGCTCAGAAATAAGTCGCAATGGGTCTTACTTCAAGGTGAGCAGGTATAGCTTTAGTTCAAACCATCTCTGTCTCTCCGGTTTCAGAAAAGCAAGAAAATGGTTAGATTTCACAGACAAGTTCACATTCGTACAAGCAAACAATACAGTAACTTCAGAATCTCCTTAGTAATGAACTGTTGGACAACCACACACAGAGAACAAGGATCCAAAGGTTTCGCTAGGTTCGTCGATTATGGGGTATTCCAGACACAGAGGACTAATGTATGTTCAAATATCCTTGAAAGCAGGCAGCTGATCTTCTTCCACTGAAGAGGTAGAAGCCTTTTTGCTGGTGAGTTATCTAGCACATTTCGTTTGTTCGTGCTCTCTCCTAATTGTACATTCTGAGCAAAATGTCTCATGTTCCGTGTGCTTGGCTGTTAAGACGTGCGACTTACTCAGTTCACAATTTGTATGGAACACTGCACGTTCCAGCACACCTGTCAGGCTGGGGTCAGTGTCACGCCTCAGATCTGCTCAATCTTTAGCAGGGATCCTCTTTGTGAAAACTTGCACCATCTACTTGGCTGCTTCACGTTCAGCCAATCTGGAGAAATCTGTAAGCATAGTTTTGCCCGGTGTCACAAAGCCTCAGATCCATGAAAGGCAGCAGCGTATTTCCAGGTTCCTCGAAAGCAAGGAAAGTAATCCATCTTAGTTCATTCGATCAGTTTTCGATGCCGGCTTTCACCTCACACAATTCCATACGTGTACAGCATTTTCCGAGCCATTCTAATATTTCCACTGCTCTGGTAGATGAGCGATAAATTGAAGGCAATATCCCTTCGCAAGTCTGTCTGGTCTGCTTCTATTCCCTGGTTGAGAGAAGAAAAACAACTTGCCTGAACAAGCGCAACAAAAGGGGTACTTGTCTCATATTGCATACATGACAACCCAGCAGACATTCCAGCCTGCCAAAGCTCGCATTCTGAAAGGTCTCAAATCCTCTTTCAGAAGGCAAGTGCTGGGAGGCATACTCTTTGTTAACACAGATTTTGAATTTGCTACACTTCTCGAGAAATTATAAAGTGGTACGCAAGCAAACCCCTGGGGTGACTCTGAAACTGTGTGTCAAGATGGTCAAACTTATTTTTTAAAGCCCAGCAACATAGCTGAGTCTTTGTGTGGCGGATGAAGTTCTGAAGCAGCAAGCTCCTCCTTAGTGTACAACCTCCTAGGGAAATGGAAGGACAGGATTTTTCCTAGGAAATGTCAACTGTCCCTTTCCTTCCAGCAGCAGCAACATAAAGGCCACTTCAGATGGGACTAGTGGTCTACTCATCTCAAAGCAGTGCAACATGCAAACTGAAGCCCGGCAGCTTCCATGAGATGCAAAAATCAACTTTTCAATGCAGACAAGAATAGATTTCCTGTCGGTGGAGGGCGGTATCGTCTTAATTCCTCATACGTTTGTGCAAGACTTAACAATGATCGGAATTATGTGCTGTTTTAGGAGGCAGGTTTGCTATCTTTAAAGCCAGTGCTGCCGGTGGGGGAGAGAGAGAGAGCTGGAATTTGCCTGCATTTGCTTGGTATAGTCATGATTTTCAAATACAATCAGGCAACTAGGCCTGGCCCGGTCATGAAATGCATCAAGGGGCACAATTTATCGATAACCCATTTCGAATGGAGTCCCTTGGGCACAAAACTCAACCTTGCCGTCTCTTGGGGTTGGCGGTGTTAGCATTTTTAGCTGCCTGGGGAGTGTAAGCACACTTCCTACAAAAGCTCTATTGTTGGTGTTTTGCACTATTTGTCCTGCTTTTTCAGCAAGAAACCTTCCAGCTACCCACCCAAAATTATGTTTTGTGCTTCAATTTTATTTATTTATTTTGCAAATCTTTAACATCTCTTATTAAAAGCAGTACCACTTTGGATTACCTCCCTTGGCCTTCCACAATGTCAGGAAATGGAGCATAGTATGCTAAAACCGTTAATGGAAAACCCTGCACTTTGCAAGCATGGCTCAAATGTCTGTTTCAATTGTAATGGGCTAAGATTTCCATAAAAGGAACGCGGCTGGCGCTGTGGGTAAAAGCCTCAGTGCCTAGGACTTGCCGATCGAAAGGTCGGCGGTTCGAATCCCTGCGGCGGGGTGCGCTCCCGTTCCTCGGTCCCAGCACCTGCCAACCTAGCAGTTCGAAAGCACCCCCGGGTGCAAGTAGATAGATAGGGACCGCTTACTGGCGGGAAGGTAAACGACGTTTCCGTGTGCTGTGCTGGCTCGCCAGATGCAGCTTTGTCACGCTGGCTACGTGACCCGGAAGTGTCTCCGGACAGCGCTGGCCCCCGGCCTCTTAAGTGAGATGGGCGCACAACCCTAGAGTCAGACACGACTGGACCGTATGGGCAGGGGTACCTTTACCTTTAAGATTTCCATACATTACCTCTAGGACCAGAGGGGGGAGCTCCAGTGCCTTCTGGTAATAGTGAATTGCCAAATGTACCAATCCCAACTGATGAAGGCCATGGCCTAAGTTGTAAAAAGATTCTTGGCAGGAACCACGGAGGCTCAGATATTGCTGGAGGAACGAGAAGCCCTGTGTACAAGGTGGGAGAGGGAGAAAGGTCTCGTGTGAAAACCAGAAATTCTAAGGAACAAGGAGGAGTGAGTCAAATGTAGAGCCGCCTTTGCCCCCAATAAGATTTTGAAGCTGGGGCAAGAAAACACCCACACCTTGGAAGTCAAACGGAATCCGTTCAGCTTCCAAAACGTTCGGAAACCAAAGCCTGGCTTCTGATTGGCTGCAGGAAGCTCCTGCAGCCAACTGGAAGCCCCGTCAGACGTTTGGCTTCCAAAAACAGTTCGCAAACTGGAAAAGTCACTTCTGGGTTTGCGGTGTTCAGGAGCCAAAAGGTTCGGGAACTAAGCTGTTCCGAAACCAAGGTACGACTATACTTGGAATGAGAATGGAATTTTAAAACCATCCATTCCCATGTTGTTTAAAAATGTCATCCAAGATGACAAACAGAACTGGATTAAAGAAAACACAAGAGAAGGAAAAATACACACTCCTCTGCCAAGGTGACAGACAAGCAGCAGAACAGACTTGCACAGCAACATTTAAAATCCTTTGCTCATACCAGCAAGATCTCAGAGTGAGGATTTAGTGGCCAGAGTTTGATATAATGTACAGTATTTTGTTCTGTTAGCTATTCCACTCAGAGAAGGCTAAAAATCCAAACAGGTAAATAGTTTTCAAGCTGCATAAAGGTAGAATACAATCCAGTCAAGGCATAGACGTTTTCATTCTTGTTAGCTGGAATGGGAGAGAGTTAAGCTCACATTCATCAAATCGTCTCCCCTAAAAATCAGTGGGACTTAAAAAGTGTTTCACTGGGACTGGATTGCATTCCATCTCTATATATGTTAACTTAGTCTTTAGGCAGTAAGCTAGGAATCTTAAACAGCAGCAACATTTTGTACATATCAGTCCTAAGTATTCTGTACTCGGAAGTAAATCCCACTGAGTTCAATGAGATTCATTCCCAAGGAAGTGAAAATAGAACTGCAGCCTTAATCTTAGGGCTTTTAGGAGTTATAAAATCAATATAAGGGAAGAAAATTCTGCTTTGGTTTTGAATGGGGAAAAGGCAGAATAAAATTATTATGTACATAATAACTACATAATTAAGAAAAACGAAGCCTACAGTGGTTTGTTTTTAGTAATTCCAGTACAATTTGTGTGTTAAGAGACCTATGGTTGCACAGGTCTGTTTGCTAAATCCCAGCAGAAAATACATTCTGGGTGCTCATAGCTGTGGTAGAAAAATGGTATAGAGGTGAAACGACACAAAATGTTTGAGGCTATTTGCCCACGATGTACCTAACCCATATATTCTCCACAGCAAACCAAGTATTTAAATAGAGAGAATAGCCATACGTGTGTGTAAAACTGTAACAAAATGATCAATAATGACTTCAGAGTAAGCTGCACTCAGGGGAAACCATAATAAGACCCATTTCAACCCTTGCCACTCAACATGATAGATAGATAGATAGATAGATAATAAAATTTATTATTTATACCCTGCCCATCTGGCTGGGTTTCCTAAGCCACCTTGGGCTGCTCCCAACAGAATATTAAAAACACAATAAAACATCATAGCATGAGAACATGCTATGCAAGCATGTGCTACAAAAGAGGAAGAGTGGGATCAAAATCCAAAAAAATAAACTCACCTGTACTATAAGCGCGTGCCTTTTTAACACATACTTCTGAGAGGCCATGTGGATGAAAGTCAGGCCTATACAAAGGCTATAGAGAGGCTCGTTGGGATTACTACGGAAAGCTTGTACATACTGCCCTAGGAGGAAACAGCGAATGGCTTTGAAATACTGTTTGTTAAAACCACATGCTGAACAAAAAGGCTTTCGGATGCTTCCATAAAGAACACAGTTTACTGAAGTTGCCTTTGCCTGAACCCCCTCTTCCCTAGCCACCCCACTATTCAGCAGGAACCCCTGACCTTTGGGGGAACTTTTTCAGCAGGGCTCCTACTAGGGAGGAGGTGGAGGCGGCAAAGGGAACATAACAGCTCTGTAATCCAAACCATGCATTTCTTACAAAAGTGGATTACACTGTTTTTTCAAGCATCAGATTTAGCGGAATCCTTACTTACGCAGGGGTTCTGTTCCCGGCCCCCATTTTGCCTCCACACCTGCCCCCTTTTGGCGCCAAAAACAACACATGTTGTCGTCAGTGGGCGTGCATGTGCAGAAGTGGGGAGACACCTGCATTCTGCTTGTGGTTCAACTTGCACAGCTCGTGAGTTACGAAGAGTAGCAGCAAACTCCTTTTCATTCCTGATCATAAGTTGCTGTGCTTTTTTACTTACTAAAAATTCCCTATAGATTCTTCACAAATGTTCACACACACACACATATAGGCTCCGCTTTACACTATGTCCATTAACAATTATTTAGCTAAATGATGAAAGCAAACCAGCATCACCTTTCACCTCTACTCAGAGGGGTAGCTGTGCAACAAAAGCACGCAGCGTCGTGTGACACTTTAAAAGGCTAACGGATTAATTATGGCAAAGGCTATTTTGGTTTAGAGTCTTGTTTATCAGGTATCTGCCTAAGAGGCAATCGGTTTTGACAATGCTCATCAGATCTGAGTGGATAAGAGCTTTGTGAGCATACCCACAGAGATGCAGCCTTCTGCAGGGCTTCCAGTGTCCTAATCAGGGACATTATCTAAGCCCGCTCACTCTCTCAAGCACTGTTTGTCAAACCTTGGTTCCCAGCACGTCTTGGACTAGAACATGGGTAGGCATGTTCAGAAGGCCCCATCGCCTTCTAAATCCGGCCCGCGGATGGTCCGAGAATCAGCCTGTTTTTACATGAGTAGAATGTGTCCTTTTATTTAAAATGCACCTCTGGGTTATTTGTGGGGCCTGCCTGGTGTTTTTACATTAGCAGAATGTCTGCTTTTATTTAAAATACATCTCTGGGTTATTTGTGGGGGATAGGAATTCGTTCTTTTTTTAAAAAATTCAAAATATAGTCCAGCCCTCCACAAGGTCAGAGGGACAGTGGACCGGCCCCCTGCTAAAAAAGTCTGCTGACCCCTGGACTAGAACTTTGATCAGCCCTGCTAACTAGGGATGGATGACGGGAGTTGTAGTCCAACCATGTCTGGGGAACCAAGTTTGAGAAACACTGCCTTCTAAAGGAAGGGTGGAGAAGTTCAACATCACACACTTTCATCAGAGGTTGCATTTGTGATGTTTATCAAGCAATACTAATGTTCTCTTACCAAGAGCATGCTTAAAGCTACCAGATACGAAGGCATTGTGGCCATTCAAGACGCAGAGCGCATGATTGTCAGGGTTCTTCAGCATCAACCGAAGGCAGAAGCGATGGTGCCGCACATCTTGCGAGTGCATGGTGATTTGGTTGAAGATATTCCAAAGCTGAGGTTTGTTGACATGTTCCATGACCATTATCCTATGGAGGAAGCAAACACCAGTCAGACTGCACACCGTGACCAAAGGAATCGTTCTTTAATCACTAAATGCAAGAGTCTGGTTCAGATGCATGCCAGACAGGCAGTGCTGTTTGTGCAGTCCACCTTCAGCCCAATGAAGCCCTTCGGAGCGACTCACCTGATGTAATTGTAAGCTTTTCGGAAATTCTTGTCCAGGATTGCAGCTGAGAGACCAAAGTATTCCAGTTCTTTACGCTTCTGCCTGTCATCATAGAACGAATAGTATTCCAGTGAGGAGTCCACTAGGAGTTCTGCTTCCTTGTAGCGAGAAAGATCGCACAAAGCATAGATTGCCTTCAGAAGGAGGCTCCACCAGTCGTCTTTCGTCAGCACGCTTGTAAGCACCACAAATATTGCTGTGATAGAATTATAAGCAATATCTTAATCCGTTCAGAACATCAAGAGCTCATCATTCAGTATGACCATTCTCAGGGCGGAAAACAAAAATAAAGCCTAAGGCGATAAAAGCTACAAATAAAACTATCTGAAGGAGACAAGCCTACTGTTGGCAGAAATAATCTGTAGGCAATTGTTTCCGTAACATGCTTGTCAATAAGAAGAAAACCTTCTTCACAATGGCATCCAACCCAGTTGACAGAACTACCAGGTAGTTCTCCATTCTTGCAACTGAAGAGCAGAAATACACATCTGACAAACATGCACAATTTAAAAGATGTAGACCTCTGCAAAACTCCAGAACAACACAGAATCAGAACATTACAGGATAGAAATAGCCTAGCCTCATATACCAGAGGTCGGATTCCGTACCTTCACCATACAAGGAGGGGGCGGCAAGAGGCAATGTTATCATGCCAAAAGTGCTTTCTAGGACAAGACTCTTTTTTAAAAAACGAGAACACATACAAACACACACTGCCGTTACCTTTTGCATCACAGTTAGTAGTTTCCTGATCATCGTTGTCAGATATTTTATCCCTCGACACTTTAATAAGATAGAGGTGCCTTTCGCCAGACTTGGAACTAGATATTAAACACACCTGAGCTCGGTTCATGGCAACCTGGAAGACAGTCAAAGAGAGTCTGAAGATGTTGAGCACATTGGAAGTTAGTTGAATAGCCATGCTGTAGTCAATTTCATGGCTAGGTACAGACAATCGTTTTAACTTGTGAAAGTATTCCAAACTCAAGCTGAAAAGTGCCAGAATTTCTGCTGGTGCCGAATAAGGTTTATGTAAAATAAATAAAACTGGTGTAATTGAATCAGATAGCTGTCAACAGTTGAATATTATCCACAGGTTCCTGTTGCATGAAACCAAAGAAACTGGGCCCAAACAAGGGGTAATGTCTATAAGGCAGTCACCAAACACAGCACACATTCTTTTAAAAATAATAATACCAATTTCCCAGTTGTCATCATGTCCATATACACCTAATATCATGTACTTAGCAGGGGGGGTTTTAGACAAAGTGTGCCGTGTGAAAGAGGAGATGCAATAATTTGCTTACCTTTAACAGCATGGCTAACATGGTGAGCAACGAATCAACGTAGCCATATGTGTTGCCTTGAGAGTACAGCAGCGTCGACCGATGAAGCAGCAGTTTCAGTTCCTGAGCGCCACATGGAGAAAGTTAGATCGCACAAAGTCCTCTCTTCCATCTATTACTTTACAAACATTAACAATAGACTACTGGCATTAGAAGGGGACGCGGGTGGCGCTGTGGGTAAAAGCCTCAGCACCTAGGGCTTGCTGATTGAAAGGTCGGCGGTTCGAATCCCCGCGGCGGGGTGCGCTCCCGTCGTTCGGTCCCAGCACCTGCCAACCTAGCAGTTCGAAAGCACCCTCGGGTGCAAGTAGATAAATAGGGACCGCTTACTGGCGGGAAGGTAAACGGCGTTTCCGTGTGCTGCGCTGGCTCGCCAGATGCAGCTTTGTCACACTGGCCACGTGACCCGGAAGTGTCTCCGGACAGCGCTGGCCCTTGGCCTCTTAAGTGAGATGGGCGCGCAACCCTAGAGTCTGTCAAGACTGGCCCGTATGGGCAGGGGTACCTTTACCTTTACCTTTTACTGGCATTAGAAAGAAATTTGTCCCCCTCCATCCCCCAATGACTGAGGGACCAGAAAGAGAAGGATCTTTTTACTTGCAACAGCCACTGCATTTATCCATATAGTAAAGAAAACAGCTGAATTACAGCACAGCATCTTCCAAATAATTTAAACGCAGAAGAGGAATGTAAACAAGAAAGCTCATAATATTTGCTACTATTAAAAGGATTTATTTACTGGGGAAAATTTATATTTTACTTAGGAGACCACTGTAAGCAGATGAAAACATTAGCAGGATTTTAATCTCACTTGTAATGTAACAAGTAGTATGGACAATATGGATAGATATAAAATATAGACTATGAAATAATATGCAGTTGAAAACATTGACAAGAGGATCCATGGAGGAGTTGGGGGGGGAGAGACTCGAGAAATCTCTTTATATGGATATGTATTTGGTTTTGTTATAAATTTATATCTGTAAAATCAAATAAAAACGTGTTGTTTTTTTAAAAAAGGATTTGCCACCTTTCATTTCAAAAAGAAATAGCAAGGCGGTTTGTAAAAATGAAAGGAAAGGGTTAGTATTTTGCTCTGTTCCCATAAGGAGATGCAATGACTGTTGGCTGCAAACCACAAAAATCTGCCTGACTGCCTAGATCAGAATTCTCAAGTCACAATCTCAGTGTCAATGCAGGAAGTAGGAACAGATGTCTACAATTGTTCCCTTTTGTGTGCTTCTGGCTGAACAAATCTCATGCAGGGCTGAAGTGCTGGCCTGTCCACCTGGAGATGCTGAACTGCTGGGTGCGTGGCGACTGTGCAGATGCAGAAGGCAGCTCAAGCCGATCTCCACGGCAACCACTTCTGTACGTTAAGCAGTTGACATGAACTGCCTCAAGCAGCAGATCAGGTTCTTTCCTCTGAGCCCTTGGAAAACCACCCCAAATAAAAAGGGTCGCAGGCACTGTGGGAAGAAAGTGACCTAATCAGCCTAACAGAGTCCATGGATTTAAACCAGCCTCCTTATGGCAGGGCTGTCTTTGAAGATGGTTCTGAAACTTCAGCTTTGCTCACTGGGACAAAGACAGTTTGAGCATATTACACCGATCCTGGTGAGACTGCACCGGCTGCCAATTCAAAGTGCTGGTTGCCAATTCAAAGTGCTGGTTTTGACCTATAAAGCCTTAAACGGCTCAGGGCTTCAGTACCTAAAGGACCACCTCTACCTATTTAAACTGTCCTGGATTCTGCATTCATAATCTGAAACCTCTTCTTTGTGTGCCTCCTTTCATGTGAGGTCTGGAGAGTGGCAACACGAGAATGGGCCTTTTTTGTAGTGGCTCCCCATTTGGGGAATGCTCTCCGCCTGGGAAATTCCTTATATATTTTGTGGTGCCAGGTGAAAACATTCCTCTTCAAACCAGGCCTTTGGCCTTTTAAAACCTGTCTGTGGGAAGTGGGTTGGGTATTGTTTTGCTCTATTGTTTTACTGATTTTTAATCCAGTATTTTACTCTGTGAACTGCCCTGAGGACTTATGATGAAAGGCGGGATATAAATTTAATAAAGAACAACAACTACTACTCTAAGTCCCCTAAGGTAAAGGTAAAGGTACCCCTGCCCGTACAGGCCAGTCTTGACAGACTCTAGGGTTGTGCGCTTATCTCACTCTAGAGGCCGGGGGCCAGCGCTGTCCGGAGACACTTCCGGGTCACGTGGCCAGCGTGACATCGCTGCTCTGGCGAGCCAGAGCCGCACACGGAAACGCCGTTTACCTTCCCGCTAGTAAGCGGTCCCTATTTATCTACTTGCACCCGGGGGTGCTTTCGAACTGCTAGGTTGGCAGGCGCTGGGACCGAGCGACGGGAGCGCACCCCGCCGCGGGGATTCGAACCGCCGACCTTTCGATCGGCAAGTCCTAGGCGCTGAGGCTTTTACCCACAGCGCCACCTGGGTCCCTCTAAGTCCCCTAGAAGGCACATTAAACGAGTTTGGTACAGTGGACAGAGTGTCAGACCTGGGAAAGCAGGGTTTGAATCCCCACTCAGCCAGGACGCTCACTAGGCAACCAGGGACCAGTCACTGCCTCTCAACCTAATCTACCTCACAGGGATTGTGGTGAGAATAAAATGGAGGTGTGGCAAGAGAACCATGTCAGTTTGCATTTCTTAGTACAGAAAGTATTGATCTGATGTGCAGAGGATCCTTCCTATTCTACTTAATTCAAGAGGGTTCTGGAAACTTCCGGAAGCTTCTCTGTGTGAAGGAAACAAGTAGAAGGTTCCTGATGTTTGGGTTATTCCTTCAGAGAAAGCTGAGCACAGCTGGCTTAAACTGGTTCTCTTATCTCTTTCTGTCAAGGTCATGCTGACTATAAAAATAGGTCAGAAGGAGACTGGGTTTCACATTTTCTATCTCTCCTTCTGGTGTGGTGTTCTGTATATAGTGTTAAGGTTTAGACTTATTAAAGGTTATTGTAAGTTTGAGTTAAGTCTGCTGCAACTGGATTTCTTATGAACAGTGCCAATCCTGAATGTATTGGATTTGTGACCATTTGCCTTCAAGCAGCAGTAAAGCTCTGCTGGATGGAATACAATTGTCTCTGGTCTATTTTGGGGGAATCCTGCAACGTGTTTAAGTTTTTACTCTGCTAACTATACATTGGAATCTACTCTGGATCAATATTGAGTATAATTTTAGTGACAAACGACTACTCCTTGTTGCGCTCCTTGGAGAAAAGGTTGAGATAGGAATGCAATAATTAATAATAATAATAATAATAATAATAATAATAATAATAATAATAATTTATTTATACCCCACCCATCTGGCTGAGTTGCCCCAGCCACTCTGGGCGGCTTCCAATCAAGTGTTAAAAACAATACAGCATTAAATCTTAAAAACTTCCCTAAACAGGGCTGCCTTCAGATGTCTTTTAAAAAGAAGATAGCTGCTTATTTCCTTCACATCTGAAGGGAGGGCATTCCACAGGGCGGGCGCCACTACCGAGAAGGCCCTCTGCCTGGTTCCCTGTAATTCTCACAATTCTCACAATGAGGGAACCGCCAGAAGGCCCTCGGTGCTGGATCTCAGTGTCCGGGCTGAACGATGGGGGTGGAGACGCTCCTTCGGGTATACAGGATAAATAAAGTCAGAGACAGGCAGGTGGGCGGGCAAAGGACAGACGAACGCTTACTTGCTGAGCGGCGTTGGCATCTTGTGCCAGCGTGTCTGGGTCATACATGGGCTCGAGTGCTTCCAGGGCTTTCTCAGGCCGGCCCAATTGCTGCTGAAGGGTAGAAAGAGAGATCCTGGCATCCAGGTGCAAAGGGGCGAGTTCGACAACTCTGCCATAGCTCTCCGCCGCACGGTCGATGTAGCCCAAGGCTTTCAGGCACTCTGGAAAGGAAGGCAAAGAACTGCTGCCTCACTCAACCCAGCCAGATGGGTGAGGTACAGATAGCAAACTTTTATTACAATGGTACCTTGGGTTACAGACGCTTCAGGTTACAGACTCCGCTAACCCAGAAAAAGTACCTCGGGTTAAGAACTTTGCTTCAGGATGAGAACAGAATATGCGCGGTGGCAGCGGGAGGCCCCATTAGCTAAAGTGGTGCTTCAGGTTAAAAACAGTTTCAGGTTAAGAACGGACCTCCAGAATGAATTAAGTTCTTAACCCGAGGTACCACTGTATTTCCCTCCACTCCTGCATATTCTTATGTATCCATTTAATTCAATTTCTCCCTGTATTTACATTACACTGTTGAATTTATCTTAGTCCTGCTAGCTTGTTTTCACTTGTTTACATTTTCCAAACACTCCACAAAGATTTCCCACTCCTCTTTATATACTTGATCTTCTCGCTCTCTTTATTCGTTAGACCTGCTAGTTCTGCATACTCTATCATTTTAAGTTGCCAATCCTCCTTATGGGGTTCTCACTCACCCACTATTTTGGTGCTAGCAAAATCCAAGCTCCTATCGTTACATACAAAAATATTTTTTCCTGACATATGGGTACTTCTGACGTCTGCACCATTCCCAAAAGGAATGCCTCTGGTTTGGGGGGAAATGTTTTTTAAAAACATTTGTCATCTCATTATACATCCTTTCCCAATACTCTTTAACTATTTTGCATGCCCACCACATATGAAAAAATGTTCCTTTTGTTTCGTTACATTCCCAACATACATCCGATTCAGATTTGCACCTTATCTTGTTTTTTTTAGCTTTTATTAGTTTCTGGTTTTATGTTTTTATTCTGTTGTAAACAGCTATGATGCTTTTTTAGGAGACCAGTGGCATATAAATATAAGGATTAATAAATACCATATTTTTTGCTCTATAAGACTCACTTTTTCCCTCCTAAAAAGTAAGGGGAAATGTGTGTGCGTCTTATGGAGCAAATGCAGGCTGCGCAGCTATCCCAGAAGCCAGAACAGCAAGAGGGATTCTGGGATAGCTGCGCGCGCACACCCCCCCCCCCCCCACACAACCCGAAATCTGATTCGAGAGGGATTAGGAGAATCATCCAGAGTGTGCCAGTGAAAATAGGTTCAACAACACTGCCAAAAACCAAATTCTAGCAGCTAATAAACTTGCTGTTGTAAGTACCATATTTTTTGCTCTATAAGACTCACTTTTTCCCTCCTAAAAAGTAAGGGGAAATGTGTGTGTGTCTTATGGGGAGAATGCAGGCTGTGCAGCTATCCCAGAAGCCGGAACAGCAAGAGGGATCGCTGCTTTTGCTGCACAGCAATCCCTCTTGCTGTTCTGGCTTCTGGGATTCAGAATGTTTTTTTCTTGTTTACCTCCTCCAAAAACTAGGTGTGTCTTATGGTCTGGTGCGTCCTATAGAGCGAAAAATACGGTACATAAAATCCAATCATTATAAGGTATTAAAAGGAATGCTCCGAGAGAAATTGCTTTTCTGCAAGAGACTCTTGAATCTATCCAGGATGGGATCTTTCAGCCTCACTGTGAGTCTTGCCACCCCTGAAATCAGCACCCCTAGTATTAGGGTCCCCAAAAAAACAGCCACCTTACCTTCCACTACGAAATGCAACCCATCTAGTGTGTCAGAAGAGATTTCTAGCAATTTCAGCAGCGTTATTACCTGCATGTCGGAGCCAAACAACTGCCAAATTGTATCTTTCTGAGCACACCAGGGAACTCAGAAGGGGGAGTGCAGAATTGTATTCTCCGACATCAAGGAAGGCTTCTGCAACATCGAGATACAAATCTCCCATATCCTCGGGATTCTGCTCCACTAGTGTGGTCAATAGGAGCTGCCAGAACGACAACAACAAAAATCAAGCACAAAAAAAATCAAAACGAGAACATTCATCGTAAACAGATACATATAATAAAAGGATCGATTAACTGGATTTCTAATTGAAAACATTAAATGCAGACTAAACATCCCAACCATATATTGAAGCATCCCATTCTCCTAAAAACCAACTAATTTTTAAAAATGTCATGAAAGGACCCTAATTATTTAGGGGAGGACTGGGGAACTTTTAGTTCCTCCAGATGCTACAGGACTACAACTCCCATCATCCCTAACCATTCCCAATGGGAACTGGCTAATGGGAACTGGAGTCCGACAACATCGGAAGAAACAAAGGTTCCACAGCCCTGATTTAGGGCTGACCACTGGTCCTGTTAGCTAGGGATGATGGGAGTTGTAGTCCCAAAACATCTGGAGGGCCCAGTTTGCCTATGCCTGCTTTAGGGTATGGCAAGATGCACGCTTTTCTCCAGACATTTTCCATAAGCAGGATGATGGATTCCTGTAGGATCCGACCTCTCAGATGGACAAAACGCCCATGTGGCGAAAACTATCCAGTGTAACTTTGTTTGAAATACATCCTTCAAGCCTTTCCAAAGAACCCTTGTTGAGGAAACCATGATACTGGAAGAGGGGGATTTGAGCCAGGGCACCTACGCTCCCCCAAAATGATGTTGGACACAAACTCCCTTCACCCCCAGACATCATGGCCAAAGGTCAAGAGGCCCGGAGGGCGGCAACAGGAGAACGGGGCCTTCTCTGCAGTGGCTCCCTGTCTGTGGAATGCTCTCCCCAGGGAAGTTTGCCTGGCACTTGCATTATACACTTTTAGGCGCCAGGCAAAAACGTTCCTTTTTAACCAGGCCTTTGGTTGACCTAATTTACATCCTATGCCCTTTTAAAATGTGCGGAGCGGGGGGAGCGGCTATTGGGTTGTTGTTTTTATTTTGATTATGTATTTCATGGTTTTATATTTTGATTTTATTCTGTGAATCATCCTGAGAGTCCCGAGTACAGGACAGTATATAAATTCAATAAATAATAAATTAATAATAATAATAATGGGAGCTGGATTCCTACAAAAGCAAATGGATCAGAGGTCGAATGATAGGCTTTGACCACATTTCTATGGCTTAGACTTGTATAGCTGGACTAGGAATGAGCCATAGCGCATATGGTGCAAATATTCCCAATGTCGACTTACATTCTAGAACATTCATGCTAATATCCCTTGACACTACAAAGCTATAAAGGCTATGCATTATTATAGCTCATGGACAGAACCTCACCGCCCCCCGCCTTTAAAAAAAAAATCTCTTACAAATCATTTTTTAAAAATCCAATTCATGAGCTCAAATGGACTTTAGGCCTCTCCTCTTTTTAAAAGCAGTCCCAGAATGCCCCATGACAAAGTGCTAGCAAAGCAGAGGGAGGGGGAGAGTGATTTGGCAAGAGGATAACCTTTACAGTGGTGCCCCGCAAGACGAATGCCTTGCAAGACGGAAAACCCGCTAGACGAAAGGGTTTTCTGTTTTTCGATGCGCTTCGCAGGACGAATTTCCCTATGGGCTTGCTTCGCAAGACGAAAATGTCTTGCGAGTCTTGAGATTTTTTTTCGCTCCCCACCCCCTTTTTCTAAGCCGCTAAACCGCTAATAGCCTTTTAGCAGCTAATCCGCTAATCCCTTAAGCCTTTAATAGCCGCTAATAGCCGCTAAACCGCTAATAGCGCTAATCCGCTAATAGGGTTGCTTCGCAAGACGAAAAAACCGCTAGACGAAGAGACTCACAGAACGAATTAATTTCGTCTTGCGAGGTACCACTGTAGAAGCAAAAAAACAACCCCACCCCTGTCTTTACTGTAACTTCGTTGGAATCTCACTGACTCCCAAGAAAACCTCTCTCTGTTTTTCTTTATTCACTTTTGGACTTACATTGAGAGGCTCCAAAATGTTCAGGTGCACCAAGCATACCATAAGTTTCACCGTGATGTCTATGGGAACACCCTCAGGTATGGAACAGGTAACCTTTTCTGCAACTAGAAGATAATAGCAGGGTTTTTTTCTAACCAGCATGGTATCGTTTACAAGTGGGACCTAGGTTATATTTCCAGATTACCCCAATCCTTCACTTGGAGTTTCTACTACAACCAAGCAGTATATATGCTTTGTTAAATAACCAATTTAAAAATGATTTTGCTCTTAGAGTACATGACAAAGTCCAGTCAAAACACTGATTTGGGATGGAGGGGAGAGGGAGAAACAGTTCAAATTTGTTATTAATAACATGATTATTAACTGGATTTCCTATCTATCCCGCCATCCCATGGCAGCTGAAAGTCAGTATCCCAATTACATAAGGCAAGGTTTTGCATCTGAAGGCAGCGCAGGAGCAGATCTCACATTTAGCTGGTAAACTGTGACGCCTGTTTTGCGGCAACTGAGTTAGTTAAAGGGAAATATCAGAAATTGAAGGACACTGAAATCCAGAAGGGTAGCTAAGTCACTGAAGGCGCTTGAAATAAAATTTACAAATGAAAACAACAAACAAACCAATAGTTCTTTCCTGCAAGTGCTATAAGGGTCTGATCTACTGCTCTAAAAACAGGATATCTCCATAATATAATTGGGCTTGCAATTCAATTTCCATCCCCCCCTACTCAAATAATAACAATGCTTCATCTAGCAGATGGAAAGAGTGGCCAGAGGAATCTTTGCCTCCAGTACAGATGTGCTGCCAAGTCGCTCGTTTTCCAAGGCATTTAAAAATAAAGGCAAAATGTGAACCGACGCCATGCCATTGTGAATCTAGTGACATTATCTTCCAAGTCACACCAGAAAACCAGAATACTTGGGGAGATATCGGTGCAGCTCACTGAAGAAAGAACCGATACTGTACCTTGATTCTCTGAAGAATCGTTTGGTCCCTCTGTCTTCTCCAGTACAATTCCTGAAAAATCTGTAATGACCTAAAAAAATAGAAAGCAATCATTGACATTTGAAAATAAAACCAGCTTTCCTGGGGCGGTGGGAGGCATAGGAGGGGGGGACGACTTTTTAACATAAGGCCACCAGAAATTTACCTGGACAAGGGTAAGTGAGCTTGGGGAAGGGGCATAGCTGTCAATCGTCCCTTATTTGGAGGGGAAAGTCCCTTATCCCAGCGCCATGTCCCGCTGCTGTCCCTTATTGATGATGTCCCTTAAATTTCCCGGGTTTCAAAGGAAGCAGCTCCCCTCCCTCCCTCCCTGCTGGCGCACGGAAACGCCGTTTACCTCACCCCGTTGCGGGGATTCGAACCACCGACCTTCTGATCGGCAAGCCCTAAGCTCTGTGGTTTAACCCACCCGCTACCCGGTTAAGGCAGCACAGGAGGTTACAATAGTAAATTGGTTTTATTTTGGACACATTGCATTAATTGTTTAACGTATTGCTTGCTACCCGGCATCTTGGATGGCGAGTGTCAGGTACATACACATCATATGCATAAAGCACTATTATACTGCTTCAACCATCCTGGAGAATCCTGGGAACTGTAGTTTGTTATAGGCTCTGACCTCTCAGAACTACAATTCCCAGCATGCTTAACAAATTATAGTACTCCGGATTCTCCATGACTGTTGTATAATAGTGCTTGAAAGGTATGGAGCGAATGTGACCCCAAGACCCTAAAAAAGTGGGGGTATGGTCTGAAGGAATGCAAGGCCACCAATTTTCTGGAGCCATGCAAGTATGAGTCTGGCCAGTACCTGGATAACTGGCCACCTGGGAGGCCCACCTAGCTGCCTTGGACCCCAGGACACAAGAAAGGTGGGGTATAAATGCAAGGACAGCTATAAATTTTGCCCCTTCCAATATGCAGGGCTAACACAGCTAGCCCTTACAGGAAATTAATTTAACATGCTTACGGCCAAGGCTTTATCATACTGTTTGTTGGAGATATACAGCTCGGCAGCTATATTGACATCTTCCATGGATACGAGGTTCTGGTGTTTACCAAAGGCTTCTTCCATTATCTCAATAGCAGCAGTGATGTCATTGGCCTCGTAATAGCTCCTATGGGAAACGGCAGTAAGGTAATATAGTTAAACGCAGGTCATAATTTGTTTTAAAAATTAAAAGAAAACATATAAAGTCGTTAAGAGAATTTTCTAGGCAAGCCGTAAAGCAAAATGCCCCCCAGTCCAAAAGACCTATCATGTGTTCGTGCAAAGTATATGGAAGTAATGTTAAAATGTGTCCATCTTTACCGTTTGTGTCCCGAAAGGTAGGTAAAGGGACCCCTGACCATTAGGTCCAGTCGTGACCGACTCTAGGGTTGCGGCACTCATCTCGCTTTATTGGCCGAGGGAGCTGGTGTACAGCTTCCAGGTCATATGGCCAGCATGACTAAGCCGCTTCTGGAGAACCAGAGCAGCGCACGGAAACACTGTTTACCTTCCCGCCGGAGCGGTACCTATTTATCTACTTGCACGTTGAAGTTCTTTTGAACTGCTAGGTTGGCAGGAGCAGGGACCGAGCAACGGGAGCTCACCCCGTCGCAGGGATCCGAACTGCTGACCTTCTGATCAGCAAGTCCTAGGCTCTGTGGTTTAACCCACAGCGCCACCTGCGTCCCTTATAGGACGGTGTATAAATTGAATAGATAAATAAAAATAAAAGAAATGTGGTGACCATCTGCTTCTGGTCCCCAAACCACATTTTTATTCCTCTTCGATGTAAGTATCTTGCCTACATGCAATTAGCCTTGAGATTATTTGATTAACTAACAAAGCTGTTAACCCCCTGCCCCTATTTTATCATCAGTACAACCCTGTGGGGTAGGCTCGGGCTGAAATGTACCAAGAGGTCCAGCATTGCCCACTGAGCTTCCTGGCAGGCAGAAAGTTTGAGCCCTTGACCCCCAGATGCTCTGGAACCCCAGTGCCACCCTGGCTCTCAGGAGTTTTATTGCAAACAGTCAAGAGCGGTTCCTGATGATCTGAGAAGTTGGCATTTCACTAATTTCTGCAAATTTCCATCTAATGGTTATGACTTTAGCAATATCCATTTCTTTTTGCGTGGGATTAGCCTTCTGTATAAAGCCGTCTCCCTTAAAGCTCATTTCTATAAAACTGTCCCCACGCCAAAGGATCAGGGCATGGTTTTAGGGCACATGGCCCAGTCTGGCCCAACTCTGGTCAGTGCCCGGGCTGGGAGACAACCTGGGAGTCTCATGTATTCCTTGGGTTCTATTGTGCAAGAAATCCGACATGTAAATAATAAAGAGAACCATTCTGTTCTAACACCCTTGCACCCTCTTGCCATTTATACCTTATCAAATGCTATTTTCTTCCTTCACCTCTTTCCTGCCTTCCTGGTGTGTCTCAGTCCCAAAAACTGGGGTCACCCTTGTTTGCCTCAAGAAGCACACACATTCTTGGGACAGCAGCACCGATGAGATATTTTGCCTCGGCATGCTGTAAAATGTTTGACTAAATGCTTACTTTGCCATATCCCTAGCCAGATGCATAAAGCGATCCCCATCAAAAGGAGTGAGAAGATTTAAAATGCGTCTGTAGCCATCCATCGCCAGTTTATGTTCTCCCAGCTGCTCATAGAGACTCGATCGCTCCCACAAGTAACGCACATTGGTAGGGTCATACTTCAGAGCTATAAAAATAAGAAGAGGCATTATTATATTCAATAATATTATAATGATGATAATACCAAAACTAACATAACAAAACAATCGTAGTAATATTTTATTATTATTATTATTACTATTCTTACTACTACTACTACAGTTTTAACAACTCTGCCAAGACAAACAGATACAAAATCAGACTTTTACAGCCTGAAGAAACTGTTCTCATTATTTACTAAGTGGAAACACCAATTTTCAGAAGCGCTATACCTCTGTGTATCAAATGCTGTGAGCTCACAAAGGCATCTGGACTTGTCTCCATTGGAAACAGAATTCTAGGTTTGGCAGACAGATTTGTCTGATCCAGCAAAAGACTGGATTCTTAGGCTCCAGTGCAATTTATGGCAGGTGTTTTTTCTTTCTCACACAGGTAATATTGCATCTCTTTGCATCACTATAATCATCTTTCTTGCTGTATTTCATTTTTTAAAAAAATTAGAAATAAAGGTTTATAGAAGCCAGTGTGGTGTAGTGGTTAAGAGCGGTAGTCACGTAATCTGGGTAACCGGGTTCGCGTCTCCGCTCCTCCACGCGCAGCTGCTGGGTGACCTTGGGCCAGTCACAGTCTCTCAGCCCCACCCACCTCACAGAGTGTTTGTTGTGGGGGAGGAAGGGAAAGGAGAATGTTAGCCGCTTTGAGACTCCTTAAAGGGAGTGAAAGGCGGGATATCAAATCCAAACTCTTCTTCTTCTTCTTCTTATAGAAGAATGCTGACCCACTAGAACACGGTCAAGTTTATTTTTAAAAATAATTTTGATTAAAGATTTTCTTGATTTACAAAAGTACATGCATTGTCTCCTTTTTCAGGTTTTAAGAGTCTTTTCTACAGATCAGTTATATTTGTTGTGAGACATGATTGTTGCATACAGTATAACGTTGGGGAAGATGCGTTGTGGTTTCAAACTATCATGCAGCCTATCAGTAATTCTTGAAATTATGAAGTTGCTATCAAGGATTAGCTCTCATGGGTCATTTTATCAGAACACCAAGAGGAATGATTTGATGGTGTCATGTGACTTCTTAGCTAAACCAGCTAAGCTATTAAACTAGCTTGAATATAAATACATTGGGTGTGGTTTACCCCTCAGCAGAAGCCTTGGAAAAGGACTTGCTTGTGAGACATGGCTCCCCCATCTCACTTGTGCATTCCACACACACACACCCCACACAACCCGAAATCTGATTCGAGAGGGATTAGGAGAATCATCCAGAGTGTGCCAGTGAAAATAGGTTCAACAACACTGCCAAAAACCAAATTCTAGTAGCTAATAAATTTGCTGTTGTAAGTACCATATTTTTTGCTCTATAAGACTCACTTTTTCCCTCCTAAAAAGTAAGGGGAAATGTGTGTGCGTCTTATGGAGCGAATGCAGGCTGCGCAGCTATCCCAGAAGCCGGAACAGCAAGAGGGATCGCTGCTTTCGCTGCACAGCGATCCCTCTTGCTGTTCTGGCTTCTGGGATTCAGAATATTTTTTTTCTTGTTCTCCTCCTCCAAAAACTAGGTGCGTCTTACGGTCTGATGCGTCTTATAGAGCAAAAAATACAGTGATGCAAAACAATCAATAGCAGAAAAGAAAATGCAAGTAAAGGATGTTCTATTTCTTAAAAATCCATTTCTTTACCTTTTCCATAGCAGAAGATAGCCTGCTTAATATTGTCTTGCTCAAGAGACATTTCAGCTAGCCTAACCCACTCTTCCGTGTCGCTGGGGTTTAAGTGAGCAGCAATCAATTCAAACTGCAAAGATTTCTCCATGTCTCCTTGGTCTTCATAAATCATGGCAAGGGTTGAGAATGGTTCATAAGCAAGAGGTGCTGCTCAGATTAAAAACAGAAACATGTTAGCATTTTAAAGAAACTCACCTCTCTGTATAACATTAGTACATACAACCAGGACTGAGCATATTCTGCAGCTGCTCAAACATTCTTTGTCTACTAATTTGTTTCTGAATGCAATTCAAAGTGCTGGTTTTGACCTGTAAGCCAAGGTGTGAGACTCAGAAAGTATCTGAAGGTCTTATATACCGTAATATATATATACCGTAATATACCGTATTTTTCGCTCTATAAGACACACTTTTTCCCTCCTAAAAAGTAAAGGGAAATGTGTGTGCGTCTTATGGAGTGAATGCAGGCTGCGCAGCTATCCCAGAAGCCAGAACAGCAAGAGGGATTGCTGTGCAGCGATCCCTCTTGCTGCTCTGGCTTCTGGGATAGCTGCGCGAAGCCTCTTCAGGGCAGGGGGAGCGTTCCTCCTGCTGCCCTGAAGAGGCTTTGCATTGCTTTCGCTGAAGCCAGAACAGCAAGAGGGATCGCTGCACAGCAATCCCTCTTGCTGTTCTGGCTTTTGGGATTCAGAATATTTGTTTTGTTTTGTTTTCCTCCTCCAAAAACTAGGTGCGTCTTATGGTCTGGTGCGTCTTATAGAGCGAAAAATACGGTGCCTGCCAAATTGCTAAGATCATCACCTGAGGCCCTGAGGAGTTAAGTGCTGTTACACTCAGGTGCTGTTTTGCAGCATTTCCTCTTCTGGATGCCCAGCCTTGAGAAGAAGTGGTTAATTACCTGTGACGACCATTTCCCAAACCTGTTTGCTTACATTATTTTCTCTTTTTTTGCACCAGATGAAAATATTTTGTTTACCTTATCTCAAAGCAACATTTTAATTTGCTGTTTTGTGCTCCCTTTTGAAATGTTTTAAAGTTATCGGTCACTTCGGATTTTGTTTAGATTGTGATTTTGTTTCAAATAAGCGTTGTTAGCTACCTGAAGACCATATGGTTGAAAGGTCGGATAAAAATGTTTTTGACAATAAGTAGTTCACAGATTGGCCTACAGACGTGCATTATAATATGGCAAGGCAACCTAAGTCAGTTCCTGTTTCTTATCCTAGAATATATGACTAAAGAATATACATAAGAAGAAATCTGTGTAAAGTCAATTTAAAAATTTGTAAGGTTGTGCAGAAAACTCGCCCCCCCCCCAAAAAAAAAATGCACACACACCAACTAGAGGTTTTGAACTCAGTTTCTTCTTAAGGTAATCTCTGGGAAAGGTATCCAATTAAATATAGGAAGCTATAGTCAGAAAATAAAATTGAAAAGTCCTAGATTATCTGTAGGTGCTCACAGCATGCTACTGATAATCTCCTTGGATCCTAACCAATATAATTAGGTAAGCCAATACAATATATGCTAAACAAAGAAAGATGTTCAAACACAGTACAGTGGTACCTTGGTTTACGAACTTAATCCGTTCCGGAAGTCCGTTCTTAAACCAAGGTGTGCTTTCCCATAGCACCGGGGGACTCAATTTACACTCAACAGGAAGTGGAACATGTTCTACTTCCAAGGCAAAGTTCACAAACCAAAACACCTACTTCCGGGATTCCAGTGTTCTTAATCCAAGTTATTCATAAACTAAGCTGTTCTTAAACCAAGGTACCACTGTATCTGCTGCTAATGTTTACACTCATATACTCTGCACTTTATGTATTAAATTTATTTCATTGGTCTTTTCAAGTTGTCGCCAGTTCAAAAACATCACTCAACAATACCTTGTCTTATGATTTCCATGCACATCAGAATAGCTTCTTCATGCTCGCCTCGAGCAAACCTGATGTTTGCTTCACCCATGAGGCCTCTAAGGGCACGGGGCAATTTACTGCGGGGGCGCTTTTCCTAGTAAAAAGATTAACAGTTTTTATTTCAATAAGGCGACTAGACACGAGTTCAACTTGCATTATGTTGCAACTTGCAATGATATGTACGTTATTCATTTCCTAATAAAAATGGTGCATGAACCAAGAGTATCCCTTAAATTGATTAAATTCTGGTATTTTGGTCTGACGCCATAAATTACTCAGAAAACAAAACAAAAATTTAGGGTGATTCTCCCCGCCACCAGCCCCACCTTAATCAGACTCCTGCAATCAGCATTCATTTCTCAAATCGTGAACGTATCAGGCTCAGGGGATATGTTAAATGATAAAATTTCCATTGGGAAATTAAAATTAATAACTGTGGCCTGACCACACCTGAGTCATACGCAACAATTAGTAGCTTCAGGGAGGGGAAATGAGAATTCCCCTCAGAATATGCAACGAATTCAATGGAGCTGAAATGACTGTCAGAATACATGTCCAGTAAAACAAAAATATATACAACCGTTGTGTGAGAAGCCCCCTTTCATCTCTTGTGGACATTTCTCGCTGAATTGGGGTATCTCTTTCAAAGTGTAACTTTCTTCACTGCTTTTCAGTGATAGCCAAGTCCCCTGGAGGTTCTTCAGTCTGAAAACACTTGCCTTCATCATTTTCTTCGTCTCTCTGTTAAGCACCATCTCCAGGGCAAAAACATCTCCTGCTGTAGGCTGTTCAGAGATCTCTTCGTCTTCATCCTCTTCTTCCTCATCCTCTTCTTCCTCTTCATTCTCTCCCATCATAGAAGCAAAAACTCGATGGACAGATTTGCTGACTCCATCCGATGTCTCTTCTGGTTGGGAGGGTGAAAAGGTTACAAGGTTCTCCAATGAGAAATCATGCAAAATTACCTCCTCCTCTCAGCAATCTTTCCCTATTTAAGAACATTTTCTTCTTCTTCTTTTTTTTAAAGTTGCACAAATTGACTGTAACTGACACTTCCTACAATCGGCTGCCATCAATTCCACAGACTTATGGAAGTTATTGAAAGTGCCTGTATTTGGGGAAATTGCCACATTGCATTCGTGTAGGTCCTACCACGCCAGGGCTAGGAATATGGGTAGTAGTTGAGAATAAATTGCTCCCTTTGCTTGAAAAATATTATTTGTATACAGCCTGAGCCATTAAGACCTTTTCAATAATTACAGTGGGATCAGAGGGCCCACTGATATATTTTCTAAGTCTGTGAAAATAATGGAGAAGCCAATTACAAGAAACAGTGATTGAACCAACAAATATCTATTTCATGAAACGGACCATACTTTTCCGTGCATAAGACTAGGGTTTTTTTACTGAGAAAAATTATGTTTAAAATAGGGGGTTGTCTTATACAAGGGTAGTGCCTGGGGGGACGTGGGATTGGTTGATGCCGTGAGCCGGAGATGGTCTGCAGCGTGTTATTGGTGTCTGCAGCAAGGGGCGGGCAATAGGCTGCTTCTGCCGGCAAGGTGACAGATGTTAGGAGGCTGTTGCGATGTGCGCGAGTCTTAGCTTTGGCCAGGCGGGTGAGTGATTTTGGGCAACCCCCCCCCCCCAAAAAAAGCTCAACAACTCTCTGCAATCTGGGTAATCTCTCCCCATTTTCTTAATTTTTAGTCCCCCAAAATAGTCTTATACATGGGGGCGTGTTATACACAGAAAAGTACGGTAACAAGATCTTTTGTGACTGAATCTCCAAACAATCTGGTTCTATGGATCACTTTTGGCTATAGTCAATAACAAGTAACGCCTTCTTCACCAGTAGCTGAAGACAACTTGGCCCCTGAAAGCAAGCCTAAGAAGACCTAGCCCCACTCCGGTCTTATAAGAAAATCAGTGAATACTCTGGAAGCATCAAATGCTGTAGTGTTGTTGGTTAAGGGTTCACGTAGAAGTATTCTCTGCTACACACTGAACAGCAGAGATTGAACCTAGGTGCTTTTGTATACAAAGCATGTACCAGCAAACCTTGTTTCTCTCACACAAATCATTATAGGGAAGCCAAAAACAAACCTTGACTATGGATCATGATTTGCTTGGAGAAAAATAAACCATAAGAACTGGCTGGTACATTAGTCTAAGCCAGGGGTTTGCAACCTTTAAGACAAAAAGAGCCACTTGGACCCATTTCCGAAGAAAAAAAACTGGGAGCCGCAAAACTCATCATTATAAAAATAACTTTTTTGTCACTTTTTTATTATTTCTTTGCTTGACCCCTCAGAATTACTCCTCCTCATAGAAATAAACGTTAAATTAACAAGTTATCTTTTTTTGTGTGTGTGTTCTTCACTCCCCTTCAAAACAGTGACTAGCGTACATGCCCCCTTTCAATGCAGTGACCAGCGTACATGCCACTTACAATGTAGAGGGGGGGGGGGAGTGACGTCGGGACGGTGCGTGACTAACGCACGCACCTCCCCCATGCGACGTCACAGCCAGTACAGCGCCCACCACAGTGGGGAGTGTCGGGGCGCACAATGCGCCTCCTCCCCTCGCTAGTATCCGCCCCAGAGCCGCGGCAAAGGTGTAAAAGAGCCACATGCGGCTCTGGAGCCGCGGGTTGCTGACCCCTGGTCTAAGCAAGCTGCTCCTAGGTTTGTTCTCCTGCTCGCCTAAAGGAGAAGCAGAGCAGGAGAGCTTGCACACTCAATATTTTGCTTAACAATGCTTAATGTTACACCTAAAAGCTACCACTGAGCAGGTATGGCATTTTTAAATCCTTCCAGTTAAACATTTCGTTTAATATGTACCTTCTGCTTCATTGTGACCCTGAGGTCCAACAGATGGTCCTTGTGCAGATGTAGAAGGAGCGTCAGGATCTTCTACATTTTCTTCAGTAAGTGCGTTTTCTCCATCCTATAAAGATCGGCAAAATGCGATGAAGAGAAAATATGAACTTTATAACATTACCGTCAATATGGAATGCAGTTCCAAAACAATTTACCTGCATAGGCGGTGGAACTGATTGTGGGCAATTAGACTTTTGTTTGCTGTTGTACAGAGGGACGCGGGTGGCGCTGTGGGTAAAAGCCTCAGCGCCTAGGGCTTGCCGATCAAAAGGTCGGCGGTTCGAATCCCCGCGGCGGGGTGCGCTCCCGTTCTTCGGTCCCAGCGCCTGCCAACCTAGCAGTTCGAAAGCACTCCCGGGTGCAAGTAGATAAATAGGGACCGCTTACTAGCGGGAAGGTAAACGGCGTTTCCGTGTGCAGCTCTGGCTCGCCAGAGCAGCGATGTCACACTGGCCATGTGACCCAGAAGTGTCTCCGGACAGCGCTGGCCCTTGGCCTCTTTGAGTAAGATGGGCGCACAACCCTAGAGTCTGTCAAGACTGGCCCGTACGGGGCAGGGGTACCTTTACCTTTTACCTTGCTGTTGTACAATTGAATCAAGGATTGTTATTCAAAATTAAACTGAAACTCATTTATCAAAGGTGTACATTGCACATGCTGGAGTAAATTGTTACATTAAAATTGTGAACAAAAGTTTGTAGTGAACTACTTCCAGGAAATATATATGGGTAAGACATACACATTTCCCTTTTCCACCTCTTTCATTGTATAGTTGCTGGGGTTTTTTGCTCCCCAGAATAAATCATATAAGCTTACGTATCACTAGTCTTTAAGACGTTTGTATGAATGTAGCCCTACAATTTTTTAAACACACATTATTTTACTCCACTGTATATCATTAAAAACTTCTACACTCATTGCTTTTTTCTGGGGGGACACAGGGGTAGGCATACCCCTAAACATTTTGTGAATCCAAGTTTGGCCTCATTGAGGGGCAGTACTTCAATATGAGAAGGAAAATGAGAGTACCCCTAAACTATTTTTAGAAAAAAGTACTGTGTACACTAGTCCAGCTAGTTGCCTAAATCTATGTGAAAAAAATAACATGAGACTTGCCACACAGATTTCTGTTTCCAAGACAAAACCCATATGCTTGAGATCCAGTCCATTATCTTTGATACATGCATGAATTGGTAGGCATCTTCCTTCCCCTCTTAACCAAAAGTTTTTGATCCTAGAATACTATATTTGCTTCTGGACAGTGTGTTGTGTATTTTGTCTTTTCAGCATATTGAATTATTGCTATTCATATGTATATCTGTATGGGGAATATCTAGTTACCTTTCATCCCCCTCCCCCTCCCCCCAGCAGACCAGTTCAACTACCACTTTTTATCTACTTTAAAAATTAAAACTACATTGACCACTTACGCTGGGAAAAACTGGAGGCTCATTTTCTGCTAGACTCACTTGCAACAAACAAATCAGCACAGACCATTACCCCATGTATTGCACTCAATACAGAGTATCATAAACAGTGCCTTTTTTTCAAGGTTTCCCTACTATTCAGTTATATTATCCTAAAAAGCCAGTACCCAACAGCTATCACTTTGCTTGTAGTCAGATAAATAAGGTACTTCAAATTAAATCACCCCGTTGGGGTGGGTAGCTGGGCTAAAAGCAGGTGGTAGTAATCAAGTCACTTAATGCAATCAGAACTGTGAGTGAGTGTATTTTTCTAATCCTTTCAATGTGTGTTCCTAGCAGATGAAGTGGGATTTGAAAACCACTGTGTAATTGCCACTACAAAAACAGGAGTCGTTATCCCAAAGTACAAGTGTGCAACTTTGTATCTGTAATGCAGATAATTAAAAAAATTATGATGGGTACAATGCATTTCGGGAAAATTTATAATCTATCTTAAAAACCATTGTAAACAGCCAAAATCCGTTCAAGGGATTGGAATAACACTTGGAAAAGATTTGGATCGTTATAAAAGATGCAGGAGGAAATGAGTACCAATAGGACCCACAAAGCAGAAGAGGGAAGTCCAGGAGATTATGTGGAATCTTGTTTCTACATTTTATGTTGATTTGCGATTGTAAAAATTTAATTTGAAAAACCCACAAATAAATAAATTTACCCAAAAATCATCATCATCATCATCACCCTTTCCCCACCCCACCCCCGGTTTTTGGGGGGCGGTGGTTTCGCGGGGTTTTATTGCAAGGCTTGCTTGCAAACGACTGTCTGCCTTGAGTAACTTTAAAAGTTCCCACGATAGCTGAAAATATTGAGGGAGGGGACTCCGGGATAGAAGCGAGGAGTTCACCCCGCCAAAAAAAACCACACCCCAAGCAAAAAACGAGAAGTGAGCACCATGAACCCCTTTCTTTCTCCTCAGCTGCAAATGGCGGGGGGGGGGGTGTCGTGAAATCTCACCTTCCTCTCTCGGCTTTTGCGCTCTTCCCTGCGCCTCTCAAACTCCTCGAAGGAGATTTTCCCTTCCAGGTACTCGATAAGTTCGGGGCTGAACCCCGACATTTTCGCAGCGGTGGAAGCAACAATCCAGAAAGCCTTGTTTCTGCAAAGAGCGAATAGGCTGGGGGAGTTATTAATGCGAGGGACCAAACGGTCCGGCACTTAAAATACTCCGGGCTGAAACAAGGAAGGACGCCGGCGACTGTCTGCGCATGCGCCACTACTGCACGTGAAGGCCGTCGTTTCACGCAGTCTTGTAAACCTGCGCTAGGAAGAGAGAAAAGGGCAGCTTTTCTCTGCCCTGGGAGGATGGGAACGTCAGTAGCATATCGTGATCAACGTTTATATTACTGAAGCATGGTGTTTGGAAGAGAATGGCCACCTTTTCCCCCTGGGCAGAAATGTCACACGCTGTGGTTGTTGTTGTTGTTGTTTAGTCGTGGAAACAGAGAGAAACCAAAACTGATAGATCTGTGCATCCTTTGCTATGCGTGAAGAAGTAGGAGGAGGAGAATTTGGACTTGATATCCCGCATTTCACTCCCCTTGTTGTTGTTGTTTAGTCGTGTCCGACTCTTCGTGACCCCAGGCACCAGAGCACGCCAGGCACTCCTGTCTTCCACTGCCTCCCACAGTTTGGTCAAACACATATTTGTAGCTTCAAGTACACTGTCCAACCATCTCGTCCTCTGTCGCCCCCTTTTCCTTGTGCCCTCCATCTTTCCCAACATCAGGGTCTTTTCCAGGGAGTCTTCTCTTCTCATGAGGTGGCCAAAGTATTGGAGTCTCATTTTGAGCGTCTGCGCATGCGCGGAAGCACCTGATGTGCTCTGTTACTTCTGGGTCGCCACGGAGCGCAACCTGAAAATACTTAACCTGAAGCTACTTCAACCCGAGGTATGACTGTATATCCCAACCTTTCCTTCAAAGAGTTGAAGGTGACACACGTACTTCTCCACTGCCCCAGCTCCTTACAGCAACCCTGTGAGGTAGGGTTAAGCCAAGAGGTAGTGACTGGCCCAAGTTCACCAACTGATCGTCATTGGGATATGAACCCTGGTCTCCCAGGTCCTAGACTGATACTCTAACCACTACACCACACTGACTTGTTTCAGAGGGCAGGGGACAACTGAGTTACTAAGGCCAGGAGGAGGAGTGAAGGGGCAATACAGATAGAGAGGCAAGGATGGTCAAGCCATGGACAGCTCTATTGTTGTTGTTTAGTCGTGTCCGACTCTTCATGACCCCATGGACCAGAGCATGCCAGGCACTCCTGTCTTCCACTGCCTCCCACAGTTTGGTTAAACTCATGCTGGTAGCTTCGAGAACACGGTCCATCCATCTCGTCCTCTGTCATCTTCTTCTCCTTGTGCCCTCAATCTTTCCCAACATCAGGGTCTTTTCCAGTGAGTCTTCTCTTCTCATGTGGTGGCCAAAGTATTGGAGCCTCAGCTTCACGATCTCTCCTTCCAGTGAGCACTCAGGGCTGATTTTCTTCAGAATGGAGAGGTTTGATCTTCTTGCAGTCCATGGGACTCTCAAGAGTCTCCTCCAGCACCATAATTCAAAAGCATCAATTCTTCGGCGATCAGCCTTCTTTATGGTCCAGCTCTCACTTCCATACATCACTACAGTGGTACCTCAGGTTACATACGCTTCAGGTTACAGATTCCGCTAACCCAGAAATAGTGCGTCAGGTTAAGAACTTTGCTTCAGGATGAGAACAGATATCGTGCTCTGGCGGTGCAGCAGCAGGAGGAGGCCCCATTAGCTAAAGTGGTGCTTCAGGTTAAGAACAGTTTCAGGTTAAGAACGGACCTCTGGAACGAATTAAGTACCTAACCTGAGGTACCACTGTACTGGGAAAACCATAGCTTTAACTATACAAACCTTTGTCGGCAAGGTGATGTCTCTGCTTTTTGAGATGCTGTCTAGGTTTGTCATTGCTTTTCTCCCAAGAAGCAGGCGTATTTTAATTTCGTGACTACTGTCACCATCTGCAGTGATCATGGAACCCAAGAAGTAAAATCTCTCACTGCCTCCATTTCTTCCCCTTCCCCAAGAGAATGGCCACCTTTTTCCCCTGGGCAGAAATGTCATCACGCCGTGGTTTAGTTTATATAAAATATGCTGAGATTTATGTCATGCAAGATGAATCATGGAAAGAGAAGGAGAGTAGCTAGGGAAACCCAGCCAGATGGGTGAGTATTAATATTAATAATAAATACCGTATTTTTTGCTCTATAAGATTCACTTTTTCCCTCCTAAAAAGTAAGGGGAAATGTGTGTGCGTCTTATGGAGCGAACTATCGCAGAAGCCAGAACAGCAAGAGGGATTGCTGCTTTCACTGTGCAGCAAACCCTCTTGCTGTTCTGGCTTCTGAGATTCAGAATATTTTTTTTTCTTGTTTTCCTCCTCCAAAAACTAGGTGCGTCTTGTGGTCTGGTGCGTCTTATAGAGCAAAAAATACGGCAATATTTTAAGGTTTAAATGAATGTTCTAAAATGTAAAACAGAAAATTCAATAAAAATTGTACAGTGCAACCAAGCACAGAGGTGTACCTAGGAGTTGTATTGGTGTCTTGTCCTGGGGGGGTGGAGGGATAAATAAACTTTACTGCAACAACCAGGGTTTCTTTTCCGCAGGAACTCGCAGGAGCCTAGTGGGGGCCATGACCATTCTAAGAGAACAAGGGTTTGTGGTGAGTTCCAGCACCTCTCTTTTCTAGAAAAATAGCTCAATTATATTTAATGAAAACCTGAAGTATATACTTCACTAGCGAGAGCTCATTTACCAAATGCGCTTACAGTCAAACATCATAAATGGGCACCTCTGCTACATCTACATGTAATGTGACAAATTCATTTTCAAACAAATTGTGGAGTTTTTGTTCTGTTTTTTCTAGTCGACCAACAGCAATGGGGCAACTCCTGAAAGTTTTTTTAAAGTGCAAGTTCATTCTCCAACCCAACAAATATTTTTTTGCAAGGACACATCTACTTGGGGGTTTGCAGAGAGGTAAATTGGAGTACAGAAGTAGCAGGGGGAGCCAGCGCTTAATGCTTATATTGAGAGTAAGCACATTTCTAGACCTTAGTGGCGAGGGAAACCCCTTGCACACCTCTTTGTGGCGGTTGCCATTTTTGTTCCAATCAACCCAGTACCTAAATTTTATGAAATAAATAAATAAAAGTGCCAGGGGGTCGGTGTGGGTAGTTATAACAAAAATCTGGCTTATTTTATTTTGGTCCTCTTGGCAAAATGGACATACAGGATTTGACCTGCCTGTTTGATCGTATGACTTACACTCTTACCTAGCTAGCTATCACACAGGAAAGAAAGTCACTAAAGACAGTGTTGCTTTTGCAGAGGTTAGTAACAAAAGCATGGAACGGATGGTACATTGAGGAGGAGATGTATTTTCATGTGCACCTGCCATGCATAGCTTTGTGTTTGTTTCTGTGTGTGGTTGATGTGCTCTCACTGTTATCTCAAGGAAGATGTATCACAGATTAGTCATTTCTGTTTTCTGAGCGACACACACACACAGCAGTACAACGACACTTGGAAAAAGCAGGGCTGTGGCTGCTTGTGAGGGACACTGATGCCTGTAAGAAATGGCCGGAGTGTGGTGTGGACACCAGGGAGAAAGACAGAAAGTGCTGCGCAGAACATATGAGTCTTATACAGTATCAATTAATGTAATGTCAGAGGAACAATGGCCGCGGTTGCTAGGTTGCTAAGGTCATTGTGACACACCCTATGCGCCTCATGAACATGTCAGGTGAGCAAAGGTGATTTGGCAAGAGGGAAGCTTCATGCTTCTGTTGGCCATTTTGTGACCGCTTCTAACATTTCTATATTGAGACAGAGAGAGTGTGTGTGACTGAGTGTGTGAGGGGGGGAAATGTAAGTTGGATTTCTTAGCTGATTCTGCCTTCTGGTTCCAGCTTTGTCTAGGGCAGTCTCAGGGGAGCTCCTTTCTCCCCAGGCAATGGAGGTTCTGTGCACAGCATAGCTAGCAATAGCAAATAGTCAATAATCCTAACCATGGTTACCACCACAGTGCCTTCCAGATGTCATTGGACTCCAGCTCCCATCATCCCCAGCCAGCACGACCAGGGATGATGGGAGTTGTTGTCCAACAATGTATAAACTCCCCCTTGCCCTGCTCTAGACCTTCAAGCACTTCCTTCACAAGACAGCCTATTTGCCTATGATAGCAAGCACATGTGGCCCCGGTTCAGTCTAGGTGTGTAGAGTAGGAGGATACTGCCAGCCTATCTTCTCCCACTCTGTTTTAGGCTGTCAAAGCTGCAGAAGCTGTTTTCAAAGAGCAACTCCAAACAAGATCTGGGGAAAGGAGGAAGCGACAGCCAAGATGCTGCAGTTTCATCGAAAGCCAAGTCCCAGGACCGGAGGTTTGAACATTTCTATAGCCATACAGAAAGCAGTGTGGGCAAAGTTGCGTTCTCTTCCCTTCCCAAGCTGAAATGGTTCCATCTGTCCAGGAGAAAGAACTCTATCACGCTGAGGAATTGGGATAAATTAAGCACGTTCTGGAGCTGCTGTGGAACCCAAAAGGTCTGGTCCCAAGAATGCAAGGTTCTGGAAACTAAGCAAGAGTCAAGGAGCTTGTCCACGGTTTTAGGTGAGGAGATGGCCAGGGTTCCTGAGAGGGACTCTGCATGGGAGGAGAGGGTTGGAAGAGCAATGGAATTACCTACTTCACACTTTCTGAAACAATATGTGAACTGGAACACAACCATCTTTAGAAATTCACACTTCTCTGAATTTTGCAGTAAAGTATACAAAAATGCAAGTACTAGGATAAAGTGTTATACAAATGTATATATTAGTAGAGATAAGATACAAATCTATTGTGTTACAGTAACTTGCTTTAAAAAGATGTGTCTACTGTCATACCTTGGTTGCCGCCTTGGAACTTGTACGTTTCAGCTCCAGAACGATCGAAAACTGGAAGTGAGTGTTCAGGTTTTCAAACGATTTTCAGAAACTGAACGTCTGGTACGGCTTCTGCAGCTTCTGATTGGCTGCAGGATGCTCTTGCAGCCAACTGGAAGTCGCGTATTGGTTATCAGACAGTTCTGGAAGTCTAACAAACTCATGGAACGCATTCTGTTCGAGAACCAAAGTACAACTATATTAGGAGAAATTTGCACTATAATGTTAACAAATTTCCCCGAGGACTTTGAAAACAAAATTTGCAAACTGGTGTGGAAATTTGGGGAACTGAATTTAGGATTAGAAAAATGAGAAACGGAGAGAAATTGAAATGGATTCACCCATCCCTAGGGTGGGTGAGGTGGAGGATTTTATGAAGATGCCAGAGGCTTAGGGTGTTGTCAGGAATGTGCAAATTATTCAACGAGAAGAAGCTAGGTCTCTTTCAAGAAGGTAAAAGTAAAGGGTCCAGTTGTGACTGACTCTGGGGTTGCAGCACTCATCTCGCTTTATTGGCCGAGGGAGCCGGCGTACAGCTTCCAGGTCATGTGGCCAGCATGACTAAGCCGCTTCTGGCGAACCAGAGCAGCGCATGGAATCGCCATTTACCTTCCCGCCGGAGCGGTACCTATTTATCTACTTGCACTTTGATGTGCTTTCGAACTGCTAGGTTGGCAGAAGCAGGGACTGAGCAACAGGAGCTCACCCCGTCGCGGGGATTCAAACCGCCAACCTTCTGATCGCCAAGCCCTAGGCTCTGTGGTTTAACCCACAGCGCCACCTGCGCCCCATTTCAAGAAGGTAGGATATACTAATAAGACGGTAGGAGATACTAATATGCCTTCCTGTTCTCTGTTTACCCCTCTCAATTCCTAGATTCAACATCAACAAGCCTCAACCACTTCTCCACCTCCTCTGTCTTTTCATCTACTTCCAATGGGTCGGATGTGAATGACAGCATTGAACTAGATGGTGATGCCGTCAACATCATCCTCAAGCGCATGGAGGAGGAAGACAAGGTACAAGACCCCTCAGCACATGATGCTTCCTGCACATGGTGCGCACCGACCCCTCTTGCTCTCCAGGCTTCAAAGATAGCTGCCTGAAGCTTCCGGAGCGCAGCGGGAGTTCCTGCTGCGCTCCGGAGGCTTCGGGTTCCTTTCGCTGAAGCTAGGAGAGTCTTGCACTGAGGTCTAGCACCGAGAGCCTTCTGGCGGTTCCCTCACTGCGAGAAGCCAAGTTACAGGGAACCAGGCAGAGGGCCTTCTCGGTAGTGGCGCCCTCCCTGTGGAACGCCCTCCCACCAGATGTCAAAGAGAACAACAACTACCAGACTTTTAGAAGACATCTGAAGGCAGCCCTGTTTAGGGAAGCTTTTAATGTTTGATGTATCACAGTATTTTAATATTCTTTTGGAAGCCGCCCAGAGTGGCTGGGGAAACCCAGCCAGATGGGCGGGGTATAAATAATAAATTATTATTATTATTATTATTATTATTATTATTACTCTCCAGACTTCAGTGAAAGGAACCCAAAGGCAAAAGGAACCCAAGGCTATCTGTAGAGCAAGAGGGGTTGGTGCACACCGACCCCTCTCGGTCTCCAGATAGCCGCCTGAAGCCTCCGGAGCGCAGCGGGATCTCTTGCCACGCTCTGGAGGCTTCAGGTTCCTTTCGCTGAAGGGTAGGTGCCGCTTCAGCTAAGGCACAGTGCCCCTTCAGCTATGCGGGAGGAGAAATGGAAGGGGCTCTGTTTCTCCTGCCGCTTCGCTGAAGGGGAGCTGTGCAGAGAGGGGGATAATTTTTTTTTCTTGTTCTCCCCCTCTAAAACAAGGTGCGTCCTATGGCCGGGTGTGTCCTATAGAGCGAAAAATATGGGATGCTAGTAGCAGCTCCTACTGTAATATCCTTGCCAGGTTGTTGTCAAGTCTGGTAGAGCTGGCCCAGAAACAAGCATGTTTTGGCCAAATGAAGACAAACACATCACCAGTAATGTAGAGTCTTGTGACTGGGTAGTGGAGCATGTGCACAAGGTTCCTGGGACAGGAAACGGAGCCGAGATCTGAGGACTTAACCAGGAAAGGAGTACAGTGGTGCCTCGCAAGACGAAAAGAATCCATTCCACGGGTGTCTTCGTCTTGCATTTTTTTTTCGTCTTGCGAAGCAAGCCCATTAGCGGCTTAGCGGATTAGCGCTATTAGCGGGCTTAGCGGATCAGCTGATAAGCAGCTTAGCCGGCTTAGCGGATCAGCTGATAAGCGGCTTAGCGGATCAGCTGTTAAGCGGCTTAGCGGCTTGGGGAAAAGGGGGGGGGGACCCGCAGGAACTCGCAAGACATTTTCGTCTTGCGAAGCAAGCCCATAGCAAATTCGTTTTGCGAAGCACCTCCAAAACGGAAAACCCTTTCGTCTAGCGGGTTTTCCGTCTTGCGAGGCATTTGTCTTGCGGGGCACCACTGTACTTGCTAAAAGGAAATAGTATGCAAGACTACATTCACCTTACTGAAGGTTCTCCCAGAAGGGAGAGAGTGAAACAGCCACACCCAGAGAGGATGAGAATAGGGGGTTTGGGTGAGAAGTGACCAGAAAGATGGGGCAAGAGGGAGGATGAGTGAAAGAGAGAGCTTTTACCTAGCCTTGAGTTTGCCGAGATGCACAGAGGGAGGGAGGGAGGGTGAGCAGGCTCCACAGGGGCAGGCTTGGACCCATGCGGGAAGGTCAAGAGTCCCAGGCAGAAGTGGGGCATCCACCAAGCAGGAGAAAATAAATCTAGCCGCAGTAGGAGTTCCACTGGGCAGAAACATAGGAAGATACAGGGCCGGCCCACCCGTCAGGCAAGATGAGGGGACTGCCTCAGGTGGCAGGATCCACAGGGGCTGCAGATCTGGCCTCCCAAGGAATGCACAGTGACACAGACTTACAGTGGTGCCCTGCAAGATGAATGCCTCGCAAGACGGAAAACCCGCTAGACGAAAGGGTTTTCCGTTTTGGAGGTGCTTCGCAAAACGAATTTCCTATGGGCTTGCTTCGCAAGACGAAAATGTCTTGCGAGTTCCTGCGGGGTTTTTTTCCTCCCCCCCCCCTTTTCCCAAGCCACTAAGCCGCTTAACAGCTGATCCGCTAAGCCACTTAACAGCTGATCCGCTAAGCCTCTTATCAGCTGATCCGCTAAGCCACTTATCAGCTGATCCGCTAAGCCGCTTATCAGCTGATCCACTAAGCCCGCTAAGCCGCTAATAGCGCTAAGCCGCTAAGGGGCTTGCTTTGCAAGACGAAAAAAACCGCAAGACGAAGAGACTCGCGGAACGGATTCTTTTCGTCCTGCGAGGCACCACTGTATTTTCTTTCTCATGGAGGGTTGTGTAGCTATAACCATAAAAAACGGAATGAACTGTTTTCGCTACAAAGTGAGAACGCAAGATCCCAGTTACCCTCTTCTGAGCTCATCACTTTTCTAGTTTTGTAGCGTCTCTGAGCAGTTGTGAAATAGGTGGGTTAATTCTGCAGTTCAGTTCTCATTCCGAGCCCACCAGGAAGGATGTCTAGGACACATCAAGAAAGGCTCGATAGTGCCCTCTCCTAATAGCCCCGGTTCTCTCTCAACTTACAGAGCAAACAGGATGAGAATGGGGACATTAGTTTCCTCAGCGCCATCTCCGCTTTATGCATCGCTACACAGCATAAACGACGGAACAAACTGAAACTTCTGTACACCAAAGACGAATTAACAGAGGCTGTCGTGGTAAGTGAGGTGCAGAAATCCAGGAAGGAGGTGGCAGATAGTCCAGTAGATGAGAGGCACGAGGTCTCGATTTGGGGTTAGTTCTGTGGAAATAAAGTGCGGAAGGACTATGAAACCATTTGGAATAGGGGTCACCAAATCCCCTTGAAAACACCCTACGGGCATGCAGTTGTAATTCCTTCCCCAAGGTGTTATGCAGAGGACCTCCTTGCTAAGCTTGCTTGGGACTCCCTTGTCTCTGTATTTCTCTGTATTTGCATTTGTCTCTGTGTCTGAAACCCATAGAATCATAATCATAGAGTTGGAAGAGACCACAAGGGCCATCGAGTCCAACCCCCTGCCAAGCAGGAAACACCATCAGAGCACTCCTGACATATGGTTGTCAAGCCTCTGCTTAAAGACCTCCAAAGAAGGAGACTCCACCACACTCCTTGGCAGCAAATTCCACTGTCGAACAGCTCTTACTGTCTGGAAGTTCTTCCTAATGTTTAGGTGGAATCTTCTTTCTTGTAGTTTGGATCCATTGCTCCGTGTCCGCTTCTCTGGAGCAGCAGAAAACAACCTTTCTCCCTCCTCTATATGACATCCTTTTATATATTTGAACATGGCTATCATATCACCCCTTAACCTCCTCTTCTCCAGGCTAAACATGCCCAGCTCCCTTAGCCGTTCCTCATAAGGCATCGTTTCCAGGCCTTTGACCATTTTGGTTGCCCTCCTCTGGACACGTTCCAGTTTGTCATGTTTCAGCAACAAGTCCTTCTTCTGGGGTAATAGGTGGCTGGGGGAAATTGAGTTGGCTCTTAGGGAAACCTCTGCTCTGTGCAGCTCTTGGCTCTGTTCCTGACAGAGGACAGACAGTTAATCAGTATGGCAGAGCTGGCCCAGTCTTTATTTGGATGGTGAAGCATTCCCCTCAAGTTCTGAAGGTGGGAAAACAAAGCTAGGACTTCCCCAAAGAGGTTTCTATTCAAAGAAGAACAAGACAAAGCACAGCCATGTTTCTGAAAACCATCCCAGAAAAGAGGGGTAGAAAATGAGCCAATTAAAAACAATAAACTAAAATAAAGAAACAACCAAATTACAGTTCAAATTATTAATTATGAATTATTTTTTCCGGGCTCCCCATAGTCTGGACCTCTGAAGTGTATCTCCAATATCTTCCTCTTCTTGTTGTTTTCATATTTTCCACATTCCGATCTTAACACTTTAAAGTTCTCTGTCCCTGGCTATGTGATTCTCAATCACGTGAGAAATCATATATCCTTTCATCCATTGAGTACAGCTTTATTTGTGTATATATATTTCTTTCAACTGTCTATTTACCAGCGCAGCTTTTCCTGACTTTATTCCAATCTTGCAATCCAGGCTATTGTCCAAGTCTATCGTCTGAAGTTTAATGACTCAGCAACTCCCAAGTTGTTAAATCATTCCACTCCGGGCTGTTGTCCAAGCCTTTCGTTTGAAATTTAATGGCGTAGTAACTTCCACATTGTTAAGTTGTTACTGTAAATTGTTGAGCATACTGTTTGCAATATTGCAATGTAAATGAACTGTATTCCACAGATAATAAGTTATCTGGCAATCGATCAGCCTTCCTGGAGACCACACAATCCCCCCCCCCCTTTGGGCCCTAGAAGGGGAGTTGCTAGACATCCATTCAGCCCTCTCTCTCACTCATAAAGGATGGATTATGATATGGATATGTTAATTGGCTTTTTTTATTGGAAAATCAATAAAAATGACTTAAAAAGAAAAAAGAAAATGAGTGGTGGGTGGGGGACAAAATGGTGTGTGTGAGAGAGGTCCTTTTGCTTCTAAGTTGCCTTGAGAATAATTTGATAGAAAGATGGGGTATAAATTATTAAAATGAATTTTAAAAGTGGGGAGGCCTACAGTGACTCTAAGGCTATTCAGCAGCATTCCTGCATTGATTGGGGGGGGGGGGGAGATGAAAGATCAGATGGTTGGAAAGGAGAAACAGAGAGAGTTTCTATATCCTTAAGTCTACTAAAATGCATAGAGGAAAGCAGGGAAATTAGGAATTCTCGACGGCAGGCTTAGATCCAGGCAGGAGATTTTCCAGGGAAAGGAGGTGGAGAGTCTAGGGAACCCTCTTTGTAAAGGGAGCATCTGATGTTTTATGGGTGCTTTGGGTAAATGGCCAGAAAGGAATGCAGGTTTTAGCTTGGGCTAATACGGATCGTGAGACAAGACAGAGGTGCGGGGACAAAATGGGAGTATACTGGTAACGGGCTCGTGAATGAGAAAGTGCTTAGACGAAACCATTTGGGATGAAAGTGCCCCATTGAAATCTGTGGAAAGAGGTCATTCACCTGCTCTGTTCTGGCCCTTGGTCTCTTCCAGGTGGTGATGGAGAAACTCCCGGTTCACTCTGTGCCCACATCAGTTCTACCGTGCTGCATGGTGGCCATTTACAACTTGAGGTATGCCTCCTGCAGAACAGGGATTCCTGATCCTTCTAAGAAGCAATTAGCGCGTGCGAAGACCGTTGTATTTGTGATGAATTAGGGTATAAAATAATACATTTTCAGGGAAGCAGATGCAACACGGTAAACGGCCCAGGAGTAGCCCAGACAATCGGATACAATAGGTCAAAGACTTTCGACACAGAAATGGCTGAAAGTGTAGCTTTTTCAGGCTTTGCCCATGGATTGGAAGAGCATTGCGCCCGGGAGAGGGAAGTGGGAGTCAAGCAGACACTCAAGGGTTGATCCAGAGAAAGAGCTTTATTGCTACCATCCGGGCTTGGTAGAAGGAGCAAGCGTGACAACTCACAAGCTTAGCACGAGTTCACAGCCATTTGCACAGAGCATATCTTCCCCTCCAGTTCCCTCCCCCTCCTCCCCCTCCTCAGGAGTCTTGCCTCATGAGTTTCCCTGAGCATGAACAGAAAGCTCCTGTCTTGGGACTCTTGGCGCCCTGCCCAGGAAAGGGGGTTGAGAAGCCAAGGGGGTTGAGAAGCCTTGTGTTTCAGCGTGACCAAGATTTGTTGCAACTGGGTGAGATAAGACTCAGTTCCCAGGCCGGCTTATTCTTGGCATTGACAGAGCCTATTCATTAGCTTTTTGAAGCTTTCTTGTGCTGATAAAAATAACGTTTTGCCTATGCAGCAGCATCTTGTGAGAAAGCAGAGAAAAGCTGAAGCTGTGGGTTTTTAGAAGAGAGAAAGGGGAAATTTGGTTTTGAGGCCTGGGGTGAAGTCTTGAGGCTTGGGGTGACTTCAGGCCTAGGTGGGGCGTGTGGTGTAGTGGTTAAGAGCGGTAGTCTCGTAATCTGGGGAACCGGGTTCGATTCCCCGCTCCTCTATATGCAGCTGCTGGGTGACCTTGGGCCAGTCACACTTCTCTGAAGTCTCTCAGCACCACTCACCTCACAGAGTGTTTGTTGTGGGGGAAGAAGGGAAAGGAGAATGTGAGCCGCTTTGAGACTCATGAAGGGGAGTGAAAGGTGGGATATCAAATCCAAACTCCTCTTCTTCTTCTTCTTCTTCCTTCAAAAGAAGTGGGGAGGCTGGTACTCTGAGAGGCTCCAGAGAGGAGCAATTGACTCCCCTTGGAAGTGCCCACACAGATCTTAGAAGGCATTTGTTTTCTCCACACCTTGGGAAATATAGTCTCCAAGCCCAAGGAGGGGAGCCTGGTCTCCTTCCGTCCTCAGTGCACATCCTGGCGTTTGGGATCTGAAGTCCTGTGCTTCTCAAGTCCCAGGAGGAGCCTCCCTGCGGGAGATTAGGAAATTCTGGCAGTGCATAATCTAATACTTTTTCCTCCACCCCACCAGTAAAATCAAGCCTCCACTTGATCCAGAACTGGAGTCGTGTGTCTTGCGGTTGGCTATGCATGGGGTTTTCACGATGGACATTGGGACTGGGGATGCCACCAAACAGGTAGGCAGCGGTGGGCCACCACCTTGGATGGCTTTGAAAGAGGATTGGATAAATTCACAGAGAAGATGGCTGTCAAACTGCTGCCAGCCGTGACGGCTGAGCTCTGCCTCCCCACTTGGGAGGCCGCCATGCTTCCAAATGCCAACTGCTGGAAAGGGGAAGAGTGCTCTTGTGCTCATGTTCTGCTTCCTGGTTCCCACAGGCATCTGGTTGGCCACTGTGAGCACAAGGATACTGGCCTAGATGGGCCATTAGCCTGATCCAGCAGGTTCTTTATATGCTCTTATGTAGGTAAATTCTTGTTGAACCCACGAACCATGGGGTTGCCAGTATGGCATTCCCTGGCACCCACAGGGCCATCTCCTCGGCCTCTTATTGAAATCAGACTTGAAAGAAGCATTCTATTGTACCCAATAGAATAGGCTGCCATATGTGTTGTTCCCACAGTTGTTACTCCTATTCACGTTTGCGCCCACATGCCCCCCCAAATTAGTGACCCCTACAGTTAGGGGACGCGGGTGGCGCTGTGGTCTAAACCACAAAGCCTAGGTCGGCAGTTCGAATCCCCGCGACGGGGTGAGCTCCCGTTGCTTGGTCCCTGCTCCTGCCAATCTAGCAGTTCGAAAGCACGTCAAAGTGCAAGTAGATAAATAGGTACCGCTCTGGCGGGAAGATAAACAGTGTTTCTGTGCGCTGCTCTGGTTTGCCAGAAGCGGCTTAGTCATGCTGGCCACATGACCTGGAAGCTGTACACCGGCTCCCTCAGCCTGTACAGCGAGATAAGCGCACAACCCCAGAGTCGTCCGCGACTGGACCTAACGGTCAGGGGTACCCTTACCTTTACAGTACTATGTCAAATACATAATTGATTCCTTATCTTATTCATTTGTTAATAATAATTTTTATTAATTTTCTAATTTACATTTTAAAATATTCCTTTAAACAGTATTTTTTTTGAAATCATTTTTATTTAATTTTACAAATATAAATTTATAACAAAACCAAATATCCATATAGCTCTCACGACCCCTACCATCCCCTCCATGGCTCCTAATTTCAACATTTTCAACTGCATATTATATCAATCTGTATTTTATATCTGTCCATATTGTCCATAGTATTTGTTACAATACAAGTGCGATTAAAATGCTGCTCATGTTTTCATCCGCTTGCAGTGATCTCCTAAGTAAATTTTTAAAAATTCCCAGTAAATAAATCCTTTTTGTTGTCTTGTTCCCTGAGTTTTCCGGTCAGTTTTGCCATTCCTCTCTGGTAGGGATTCGTTCTTCTTTAAACAATCTTACATCAGTGTCTTCCCTTCTTCTCCTTCTGTGGTTCAGTTTGGTTCTGGGGTACATCCCTGCATATTTTACATAATCCAAACCATTCAGTATTCCAATATTGCATTCATGAAGCTTACTTGCACTGTTGAATCTATCTTAATGCTACCAGCGTTTTCACATGTGCACAATTTTCAGCCATATATTCAATAAACATTGCCCAGTCTTCTTTAAATGTGTGCTCTGATTCCTTATCTTATTTGAATCCCTCGTAGTTTGCCTTCGGGGTGCATCCGGCAAAGTTCTGTGCCCCTCAACAAGGCACAAAGAGGCTAGAAATTGGGTCTTGGTTATAGCTCACATCATCATCATCATCATCATCATCAATTATTTATACCCGCCCATCTGGCTGAGTTTCCCCAGCTACTCTGGGCGGCTCCCAATCAAGTGTTAAAAACAATACAGCATTAAATATTAAAAACTTCCCTAAACAGGGCTGCCTTCAGATGTCTTTTAAAGAGAAGATAGCTGCTTATTTCCTTCACATCTGAAGGGAGGGCGTTCCACAGGGCGGGCGCCACTACCGAGAAGGCCCTCTGTCTGGTTCCCTGTAACCTCACTCAATGAGGGAACCGCCAGAAGGCCCTCAGTGCTGGATCTCAGTGTCCGGGCAGAACGATAACAGTGTGTTATCTGTGGAACCACTTCTAGTGAGAGGTTCTCCCTTTGATGGCCGGACCTCAACGGCTCTGGGATGAAGCCTATTTGCAGGCATGCTTTGTTGGGGAGAAAATCCAGCTCTCACGCAGGGATTCCCCTTTTCTTCCAGGCGCTGTATAGAACAACTTCAGCGACACTCGAAATCCTGCTCAGGTCATTATTAGCAGAGGAGCCAACCACCAAGCATCTGCTGAGGATCTTAAAAGTAAGTGCGTCAAAGAGAAATTGCGGCAAAGGAAGGCCTGGCAGGGAGATATCGCAACCTAAGCAACAGTTGGTCTTCAAAATCACCCACCATGCATTATCGTAGGGTTTCCTCTGTTGGCAGAGTTTGGGCATAATATTGTGATTTCCAGGCCCATGAATAACTGACTGAACCGAGACAGGTTTCAAAACAAAGATGCAGGGGAGAAACTACCAAGTAGACTACTATCTCCCAGTCCAGTCTACAGTGGTACCCCGAAAGACGAATGCCTCAGAAGACGAAAAACTCGCTAGACGAAAGGGTTTTTCGTTTTCTGAGGTGATTCGCAAGACAGATTTTCCTAAGGGCTTGCTTCGCTAGACGAAACAGCCCTGCCTCTCCTGTCATGGCGACGGTCACTGCACGCACGCATGCTCGCTTCCCCGCTCCTCCGGCTCCCTCCCACCTTCCGGCTGACGGCCGACCTTCCGGCTGCCTCGCGCCGCTGCCCACCGCCCTCGCGCGCTCCTCTCAGAGAGCTGCTGCCCCCAGCAGCCAGCGTTGCAGCCGGAGTCGCGCTCCTGAGCCCCGCCGCCCTCCAGCAGCCGCGTCACGCGGTGGCCACAAGGCGCGGGTGAGTTCAAGGTACCGGCTGCGGCAGCTGCCCTGCTTCTCCCCACCCCTCCCCACCGTTGTTAGTGTTAAACTGCAGTGGTGCTTCGCAAGACGAAAAAACTCGCTCAATGAAAGAACTCGCGGAACGAATTAATTTCGTCTTGCGAGGCACCACTGTATTAGGAGGTATTATTTTCTCCCTTGGGCACTCAGGGCCACTTACACACACATAGAATCAAATAGTGGTTAAGCTTCAGGGTGCAGCTGAGAGATTATACCCTAGCAGAGCTGGCCCTGCCATTAGGCAGAGTGAAGTAGCTGCCTCAGGCAGCTGGCTTTGGCCTTCACAGAATGGCAACAAATAGTCATTTAGTTTATTTTTATTCTATTATGTTTATTTATTATTATTTTATTTTCACAAAGTAATAACCATACATAAATGAGAATAAAAATGTGCACCCAACCACTGACACGATTCCATTGTAACTATCCCACCTCCCAAAATTTCAACACCCCTTTCCGTTTTAACAGTACTAATTCTACAAACACCCTCCATATCTCCTCAAAAATCAATGCTATTGGCATATTCCCCAGCTTACCTTAATGGCACATTAAATTAACAATTAAGATTACTCTATTTTTATTGCCAGGGAAGGGCGCTTGTTCTTTTCTACCTTGACTGAGGAGTGGGACAGCACTATCTGCTGCCCCGCCTCAGGAAACCAAATAGCTGCTCTCCTATAATATTTATTTTTTAAAAATGCTTGAACACAGAAAATTAGTGGGTTTAGGAGGATTCTGCCAAAGCTTATCCCTGGCATATGTGGCCACATGCTATGTTATGTACTGAGTTGAATAGGATCCAAAATGCAGCAGTCTGATTGGTCCTAGAACAATAGGATTCAGAATGCAGCAGTCTGATTGGTCCTCAGGAGCCACCCAATCCAGCTCCAGGTGGAAGTGATTGGCCTACAGGTGAATCCCGGAATTAGCCAATCACGTGGGGCCCATTGTGTAAATAATGTATATGAAGCAGACAACCTGGGGGAACTTTCATTCCTCCTCACCACTATGAGCTGAATAAAGAGCATGAAATCCACTCTCAACACCGAGTATATTTCATGCTAATAGGGTACATCCAAGCTAAAATGCTACGTTATTCATCAGGCATGAAGCATGGCAAGTCCACCACAAATCGTCCAGAGATAAAACAGTAGATCCTGATCTACTTCCTGGCCCATTCCTGAACTAAGGCATATCTATGAAGAGGAACAATTCATCCTAGCAGAACTCATGTGTCAGATGCACAACCTTCCAACATTTTGGTTGGTCCTAAAAACAAAACAAAAAACCCCACCGCTTGTGGATTTTGGATTATGGATCACTGCTGCTTTCTTTGTTTTGAGCAAAAGGGTTGCATGAGACGTTGTACCAGTGCAATATTCCTGAGGTGTCGCTTCCTCCTGCAGCACATCCATTTTTGGATACACTCGAAATACAAAGTGGAGAGAACCAGAGCTATCAAAAGCAGTGCTGCGCTCCTACGTTTTGCTGTCCTTATGCCAGATTTTGATGTAAGTGTGACCTCATATGCTGCCCCCTTTTGCTCTAGGGAGCAAATGTGAGAGCTGGTCTTTCTTGGCTACAACTGATTTTTAGATTTATCCCGCCCTCCAGAGCCAATTCATATTGAGAGCTGAATGTTATTTTCAGTATCTGAAAAGGGGAGGGGAAAGCCAATAATTGAAGGGGTGGCGGCAGCTAGGAATGACTTTGTTAGCATGAGACCAGCATGCTCTTCTTGGGTCCCATTGAGTGATAGCCTATATCTCGCAAGGGATACGGGTGGTGCTGGGGTCTAAACCACTGAGCCTCTTGAGCTTATCGATCAGAAGCTCAACGGTTCGAATCCCCACAATGGGGTGAGTTCCCATTGCTCTGTCCCAGCTCCTGCCAACCTAGCAGTTTGAAAGCATGCCAGTGCAAGTAGATAAATAGGTACCGCTCCGGCGGGAAGGTAAACTGCATTTCTGTGTGCTCTGGTTTCCGTCACAGTGTCCCGTTGTGCCAGAAGCGGTTTAGTCCTGCTGGCCACGACCCGGAAAGCTGTCTGTGGACAAACGCCGGCTCCCTCGGCCTGAAAGCAGAGATGGGTGCCACACCCCATAATCGAATTTGACTGGACTTAACTGTCCCAGGGGTCCTTTACCTTTTTACCTCTCTGCTCCCATCCACACCACTGGGTTCTTCCTGGCATTCCTAGTTGATAGGTGCATTGGTGGGTCCTCTTTTGGCTTGAACTGTGTGGATTTGCTGTTCTGGCAAAATACACAGAGGCCCTACATCCATCTTCTCAGAGTCCCATCCAAAGGACATGGAGGAGGCTATGTTCTCTGGACGTATCTGTTTATCCTAGTCCATAGCTGTCAACCATCCCTTATTTGGCGGGAAATGCCCTTATCCCAGCGCCATGTCCCGCTGCTGTCCCTTATTGATGATGTCCTTTAAATTTCCCGGGTTTCAAAGGAAGCAGCTCCTCTCCCTCCCTCCCTGCCGGCCAGGGAGGAGGATGGCTTCAACTGTGTTGCTCACCCAATAAGGAGTCTAAGAACGACTGGGGGTGGAGCTTGCATGCCTTGTGCCAATCAAATCGGCCGTGTTGCTTGGGGACTCGCCTTTGCTCAGCGCTTCCCAGTGAAGAGGTGACGGTGGTTTTCCTTGCTGCATCCCCTTTGCCGGGTTGCTGCGCTGTGGGAACCACCGCTTGAGGCTTCGTTTGGCTGCTGGCTGGGCTTTCTGCCTTTGGCTCGGAGGGGCTCAGAAGTTGAACCTCCCTGTGCTCTGAAAATCCCTTATTTTGGCTGCTGATCCCTTATTTTCGAGGCTACTGGTCCCTTATTTTCAAATCTGTAAGTTGACAGCTATGACCTTGTCTGCCCATTTTGGAGATGCAAAGTATTATTTTAAGAGTTTCTGAGAATCGCTTAGATTTTGAGGTGAGGCGTACACATTAAAGATAGAGAGGATCTGACAGAGAAGTGGGGGGGACAAAAATCTCTCTGGTTTTCCTTCTTGCTAGGCTACTTGCAAACTCCCAGAACTGGGGCACCATGTGGCAGAGCTGGCAATTTGTATTGGGGACCCCCAAGCAGCAGTCAGCCGACATGCCAGGGAGAGTATCTTCCGTCTCTACGAGCTGCTTCTGCACCAGAAAGGCAAGTAAGCTGGAAAAGTTGCAACAACAGTTCCATGCTTAAATATGATGGAATACATTAAACACCTTAGTTTTACGCGCTAGTGAAATATGATTAGAACCTCTGGTCTCAGTTCATAGTGTGTTTTCCCATTAATAATAATAATAAGAAGAATAAGAAATTTTATTTATATCCCACCCTCCCCAGCCGAAGCCAGGCTCAGGGCGCCTAACAACAATAAAACAGTACAAATGTACAGCACAAACAACACTCTAAAATCATTCATTGTAAAATTAATTAATTCAAGCCACTGGCAACCATTGGGCCAGAGCTCTGCGAAGATTGCAGAGGGAGAGAGTCAGGCTGTGCCCTGGCCAAAGGCCTGGTGGAACAGTTCTGTCTTGCAGGCCCTGCGGAAAGATGTCAAGTCCCACAGGGCCCTAGTCTCTTGTGACAGAGTGTTCCACCAGATCGGAGCCACGGCCGAAAAAGCCCTGGCTCTAGTTGAGGTCAGCCTAACCTCTCTGTGGCCTGGGACCTTCAAGATGTTTTTATTTGAAGACCGTAAGTTTCTCTGTGGGGCATACCAGGAGAGGCGGTCCCGTAGGTACGAGGGTCCTAGGCCGTATAGGGCTTTAAAGGTTAAAACCAGCACCTTAAACCTGATCCTGTACTCCACCGGGAGCCAGTGCAGCTGGTATAGCACCGGGTGAATGTGATCTCGCAGCGAAGACCCCGTAAGGAGTCTCGCTGCAGCATTCTGCACCCCTGGAGTTTCTGGGTCAGTCTCAAGGGCAGCCCCACGTAGAGCGAGTTACAATAATCCAGTCTAGAGGTGACCGTCGCGTGGATCACAGTGGCTAGGTCAGTTGTAATATCAGTTGAGTCTCATGTTGACTCTCTGGTAATGGTGCGTTTCCCGCAAAGTTGACTCAGCGGGGAAGAAAGAAGCTGTTGTCTTGTTCAGTTGTATTTCACAATGTTATACTCTCCCCCCTTTGCCAGTAAGAGAGCCCACCCTTTGAGCAAAGATGGTGGGAGATCAGCATGCAAGAGCATTTGACATTCCTCCATATCAGCCAGAATTTGACCTTCGTTTCTTGAGTCTTGCCTCAGAGGCTGATACCAGAATGAGACGTGAGGTTGCCAGAGAAATTCCCTTGGAGGGAACTCTCGAGGTGGATCTTGCAAACATCTTCATAAAAAAAAGTTATGGAATATCATCCAAAGGAAACAGAAAGGCCTAAATTCGTTTTCATTCGTTCATTTAAATATTTATAATCTTGACCAAGGTGGTGAACAAATTGTAAGAACAGGTATCCATCAAAGTACGTAGTTGTGCTCTGGCAGAGTCTTCTGCCGGCACTACAGGACTTCCTCGCCTTCTCCTCTACCTGTGTGCCCCCTAAATCTGTTTCTGGGGGCTTCCCTAATGCTCCAGAGGAGACTGGGGAGGGCACAAGGGGTGTACAGGAAAGAGAGAGAGAGGAGGAAGTCCTGTTGCGCAACAAGACATGCTTGTTCTAATGGGACTACTTTGTTGGCTACTGCTCATAAAAATACAGTGGTGCCTCACAAGACGAAATTAATTCGTTCCGTGAGTTTTTTCGTTGAGCGAGCTTTTTCGTCTTACGAAGCACCACTGCAGTTAAACACTAACAACGGCGGGGAGGGGCAGGGAGAAGCAGGAGAGCTGCCGCAGCTGGTCTTTGGACTCACCCGCGCCTTGTGGACACCGCGCGACGCGGCTGCTGGAGGGCGGAGGGGCTCAGGAGCGCAACTCTGGCTGCAACGCTGACTGCTGGCGGCAACGGCTCCTGAGGGGAGCGCGCGAGGGCGGTGGGCAGCGGCGCGAGGCAGCCGGAAGGTCGGGCGTCAGCCGGAAGGTTGGAGGGAGCCGGAGGAGCCGTCAGCAGGAAGGTGGGAGGAAGCCAGAGGAGCGGGGAAGCGAGCGTGCGTGCGTGCGTGCAGTGACCGCCGCCATGACAGGAGAGGCAGGGCTGTTTCGTCTAGCGAAGCAAGCCCTCAGGAAAATCCATTTTGCAAAGCACCTCAGAAAATGAAGAACCCTTTCGTCTAGCGAGTTTTTCGTCTTCTGAGGCATTCGTCTTGCGGGGTACCACTGTACAATAAAAAATAGAATTTTAAGGAACCAGCTGGATGTTAACTTATAATCTCACCAGTCTAAAAAATGTTTCCAAAGCCATCAGAATAAATTATGTCTGAAAAGCCCTAAACCCAGAAATGGGGAGCCTGTGGCTCTTCCAGATATTGTTAAGAGTCCTATCCCCAGGAACCCTAGCCAGCATGCCCAGTGGTCAGTCGCAACATGTGGCTCAACAATACTTGAAGACGACAAAATTAATGGACTATGCAGAATTGGACAAAATGACAGGAAGGATTCGAAACCTGCGGGACCAGAGATTTACAGAAGATTGGAAGAAGTATATGAATTATTTGAGGAGCAACTGTAATCAACAAATTACACTAGTAGGACTACAAGAAGTTTTGTAAGGAGAACTATACGAAGTGTTACAAAGTAGAAAAAGATAGAGATATTGGTTATGAGTTTGAAATGTAATAGGGAAGATAAGAAATGCATACTGAGAGGTTAGATTGGAAAATTTTCAGACAGGATTGATGGAAGTCAAAAATTTGAATAAGATGTAAAAGTATGTTTAATTACTCTTGAAAATGATATGTTAAAAAAAACTTAATAAAAATTATATTTAAAATTAATAGAAGTGGAATACAAAAAGGGAGGTGTGAGGAGGTCGTTGAAATAAGTGAATGAAAGATAAGATATTGAAACTGTTGGATGTGTTTGATGTGCTTTAAATTGTTTTTGTTTTGTTTTGTTAGTTTAATGTGTTAGTGTTATGTAGTGTTATTGTATTGTATTGTTCATTTTTTCATTTTCTTTTCTGTAATGTTTAAATTGTTGGAAAAGTAATAAATATTATTTTTTAAAAAATAAAAATAAAAATCATATTAAAAAAAAAACACTTGAAGGACCACAGGTTTCCCATCCCTGCCCCAAACCTTTAAGTATGGAATGACAAAGCTTTTAACTCCTGGTGTCTTACTGTCAGGGATACGGATGAATAATGCCAAAGAACTCTGGTGCAGGAGGTACCAAGAAGAGAAGAAGATGCTCTCTTACATAAACATGATGAAAGTTGGAGAGGTAAAGGTGTCCCTTCGATGCTAGAAGCCCCTTTCAATACGAAACCACTCACGTGTTTGATAGATTCCTTGCTCCACCTGAGAAATGTGGGTTGCTTTCTTTTACCCTTCTCTGCCTCCAGGAAACACCAGGATCAGCTTAAGGGGTTGTTGGCAGAATTGTGTGAAGAGATATGATTGCAATGCAGTCCTTGACAGTATCGTGGGCAGACGGGACAACATCCTGTCTCAAGGATGTCAAAGTTGTGATAATAGAGAGAGGGAAAGAAGAACCAGGGATCATTCAATGAACATGCAGCAATGCAGAGACTGCTTCATTTTGGTCTCTTTGCTTTTAGGTGTTTGGGACGTTCTTCAATGAACAACAAAGAAGATCCTTTCTAAGAACAGCTTTGTTAGCTATTTATAGTCCGGACCGGAGGGTCAGCGAAGCAGGGATCCTCCTTGTTTATTCTATCCTTGGGAATGCAGAAGAACTAATGGATGTGGAGGTGAGTTACTAAATTAAGCTTTCTGTGAAAAAGTATATTATAAAGGACAAATCTTCTTTCAGGATGAAAAAAAAAAAAAAGACTTCTGACTGTTTTGGGATTCCCCTCACCCCTCAATCTCTCCAGGAAAAACAAGTAAAGAAAAAAATACGGCATCAGCTCCACAAATTTCGAGTTTGCAATGAGTTGCCTGTGGCGGTACAAAGCCTCTCTGCAAGCAAAGGTAATGTCTATTTCCAGTTACGGGGAACACTACCAAAGATATGGAATAATTACAAGCTGTAATTATCTACTTATGAAAGACCACTATCCACAGCTTCAACCAGTCTCTTAAGACACAAATTGCCTAAATTTATTGTTGTATTGTGTGTGAGCCGGATAGGGGAGGAATTAGATTCGGTGTGCAATTAAAGGCGAATCTATCTAATTCACACTTTTCAAAACAGTTGAAATTCAGTTTCTCCAAACTTTGGAGTGCCATTTTCTAGCCACTGTTGTAAATAAAAACTGCCCTTTTCCCTTATGGGGTATCCAAGAGCCCATATAGAGTCCTTACAAGGGTTCCCTATTGGTAGGAGAAAATAACAGAGGCCAACCAGAGAATATTGAGAAGCAAAGCAGCTAGTAAGCTTGATCTTTATTGATCTGTTGCAACAGGGTGCTTCCCTCACCCGCAGGAGAGAGGAGGAACCCAGAAAAATGGCTGCAAGGCCTTATAAAGACTTTTGAAATTGCCACCCTGTAGATCAAGACCACCCCCAGAAACATCATACATACATCACAGAAAAGGCGGTCTAAACAGAAATTTGAATGTTGTTTTTCTCCTGTCTGGCAGGTTACTTGATTGGATTGCCTGGGGAGCCTGGCCAGTCTTTTGTAATGATAAATACTTAGTTCCTGGGCCAGGTTACAGGCTCACACCCTATTCAAACACAGACATACCGTTAAGACAGGATTTGTGAAGGAAAAGACAATGGGGAGGCTTTTCCACTTTGACCTTGCAGAGAAAACATTTGCTCAGTTTAGGAATCAAAATGGCTTCAGGTCGGTCTTCCTGTGCTGATCTATGTATGTGCGGTTATGAACATTACCATATATCTAAGACCTCAAAATTCCTATCACACCACGCAATGTGTGCAAAATGGTATGCACTCAGGTAAAGTGTGCATAAAAATGCATGCCTGCTAACATCAACCCATAACTGATGCGTCCACATTTTAGCACCGATCCACAGTGGCCAACTGGTTAGAGGTTTGGACTAGAACCAAGGAGAGCCGGGTTCAAACCTACAGTCAAGTCTGTGGGTGACCTTGGGCCAATCATTCTCTCTCCACCTAATTTACCATTTGTGATCTCCTTGAAGGGGTGGGGTGATGTTGATGATCTGTACGGACCCCTCCCAAACATTTTCCTAAGTCAAATGAAGCTGGTATAATTCAATCTGCCTTCTCTTCGTTTCCACTCAGGTGACGTGCTGATGGAGGATCTTGATGATTACGTACAGTTGTAAAACAACCGCCCACATCTCTCCACTTTCTGTCCCCCTCCTCTCTTCCTTTCTCCCTCCCTCCCTTTCTTCCTTATGTTTTCTCCAGGTGGCTATGTGGGGCCAGAGCTTTTGGGTTTCACAGGATCTCCAGAGCTCGCATAAAAGGAAAAAAAACACATTTCCCCTATTCTCCACGGAGATGGATTTTCTTCCCTCTGGACAGATGGAACAGCTTCCTTTTGGGAAGAGGTGAGAGCACGATTTTTCTCTTTCATCTTGGGAGTGTTTCATCCCTTCTGTGGGAGGTGTCCAAACCTCCAGTCTCTAGGATGGGCATTCTGTGGGTTAAACCACAGAGCCTAGGACTTGCCGATCAGAAGGTCGGCGGTTCGAATCCCCGCGACGGGGTGAGCTCCCGTTGCTCGGTCCCTGCTCCTGCCAACCTAGCAGTTCGAAAGCACATCAAAGTGCAAGTAGATAAATAGGTACTGCTCTGACGGGAAGGCAAACAGCGTTTCCATGCGCTGCTCTGGATTGCCAGAAGCAGCTTAGTCATGCTGGCCACATGACCCGGAAGCTGTACACCGGCTCCCTCGGCCAGTAAAGCGAGATGAGCGCCGCAACCCCAGAGTCGGTCATGACTAGACCTAATAGTCAGGGGTCCCTTTACCTTTTAGCATATTGGATGCTGCTGCTGCTTCCTCCTCCTGGGTCACGTTCAGAGTTGCTTTCTGGAAAAAGCCTGATGTGCATAGGGGCAAGAACAAAAAGCATCCCTTGCTTGCTAGATCCAGGTAGCCCCACCATCCCTCTGGAGAGAAGAAGGGCAGATATTCATCATTTATGCTCAGTTGGGGCCCAGAGATGGCTGGTCTATTAGGGCAAGAACTGTCCAACTAATCTCAACCTCAGCCAGCAGCCACCTGCCTGTCTTCTTGTGTACATTTAATCCAATGATGGTACTTCCTGTCAAGCTTACCTCTCCTTTGTGTTGCCACTGTAGGACTTTGTGTAGTGGAGGATGCGGACAAAACTAGAATCAGCTGGCTCTGCCTTTCGTTGGGCTCTGGCGCCACCTACTGTCGGGCTCCTTGCCTTCTGCCCCATCAGCTCCAATGTGGCTTCCTGGCAGCATTTTTCATCACCACGCTGGCTGGGTAAATGTAATCCCACCATCCCTCTGGGAAAGGGGGACACATTTTACTGCTTCTGTCCAGACCACCAGAAGGTGGCCCTCAAGAAATGGCTGGAGGAGACTGGGACACACAGAGCTGAGAAGAGTAAACCAGGACACTGTGTGGGTTTTCTCCTGCCCCTTATTTTCATTGCTTGGCTTGCTGATTAACGCTATCATCCCCACCATTCCTGTGCGAGAAGGGAAAGAAAGGGGACAGACAACCTTTGCTGTTTTCTGCTTGAATGCTGCAAGGAATGAGTAGAAGGAGAAAGCAACAACACAACAGATTTGTTTCCCCCGGAAAAATAAAGATGGCAAGACGACATATTTGAAAAGTAACAGGAGATATGGAAACAGGTTAACACTAGCGAAAATACGAGGAAATTAATTTCTTGGGAATTTCAGAATTTGAAAATTATTTTTTAAAGCAAGATACAGTCACAACGATTAAGGCGGCAGAAAACAGACTGGGGTACAGACTGGCAATATCGTAGAATCAATTTATAGTCTGAGAATAAATATGGATAATTTTTTTTAAAAAAAGGAACTGAAAAAGCAGTAGAAGACAGAAAACATAAATATGGCTTTCACAATTTTGGAGCAAGGTAATTGTCAACAGAAAGAAGGATGAGATTTATTATACAACCATACAGAGGTGTTTGGGGGGCGGTGAATAAGGAACATTTTAATTTCAGAGGTTTGAATGAGAAAGCTGAAGATGTAAAAGCATATTTGAATGAGTTTCCTGCAGGATAGTAGACTCCAAGTAGAAATGGTAATTGATGTGGTCTTCAGAATTATTTCCAAAATCTCTGACTCACACTTGATAGTTGTCAAGGTGAACTGATTGTAAATGAAGTTCCTTTTGCAGTGGAACTTTGGGCAATTTTTAAATAAACTCAGTTTGAATATATATATATAAAGGGGTTTCATCAACTCTTGTGTTTGATTGTTGCTACTGCATTTACCATTTTTACCTATCTGAATGATGATGTTTAAGCTTAAAGATTGTTGAGTAAAATAAATAAAACAATTGTTCACACTGTTCACACTGGAATTCAATGTCACACTATTACAAATGTTTTGTCTGTTCAAAGATTTCCACTTGCTTCTGGGGGTTCTCCTGACTTCCTGGAACCAATTTCAGGGGGCGTAAAGGGACGCGGGTGGCGCTGTGGGTTAAACCACAGAGCCCAGGACTTGCTGATCAGAAGGTCGGCGGTTCGAATCCCCGCGACGGGGTGAGCTCCCATTGCTCGGTCCCTGCTCCTGCCAACCTAGCAGTTCGAAAGCACATCAAAGTGCAAGTAGATAAATAGGTACCACTCTGGCGGAAAGGTAAACGGCATTTCTGTGCGCTGCTCTGGTTCGCCAGAAGCGGCTTAGTCATGCTGGCCACATGACCCGGAAGCTGTACGCCGGCTCCCTCAGCCAATAAAGCGAGATGAGCGCCGCAACCCCAGAGTCGGCCACGACTGGACCTAATGGTCAGGGGTCCCTTTACCTTTAAAGAGTGCACAGGAGTTGGGAGGTGGGGAAGTGAGCCTCACTGCAGAAGCAGAAATCCTTGCCTAGGACACCTGCTGACAAAGTTCATTAGGTGAATAGCACCCTAAGTGTGCAATGATGTTTTCTCCATCTTCTTCAGGGATCCTCAAACGTTTTCAGCAGGGGGCCGGTTCACTGTCCCTCAGACCTTTTGGGGGGGGGGCCGGACTATATTTTGTAGGGGGGAAATGAATGAATTCCTATGCCCGCTGCACATATTGTATTTGCTGGCACCAATCAAAGCCCAGCCCCCTTCCTCCGCAGGGTGGGGAGAAGCCAGGATGGAGGGTGGGGGTGCCAGCACCACTAGGGAAAGAACGCGCATGCTGGTGCAGCCCAAACGATCAGATCCACGCTGATTCCCAGACCTCCCGTAGGCCGGATTTAGGCGGCTATTGGAACGGATCCGGGCCTTTGTTTGCCGACCCATGGTTGTCCTGATATTTTATAGTTTAGCAGAGCAGCTTGTAACATGCTGAAGGCAGTGAAAAAATGTGGAGGACCACATTAATGAATTGTGAATTGAACTGGAATGGAATTACCGTATTTTTTGCTCTATAAGACTCACTTTTTCCCTCCTAAAAAGTAAGGGGAAATGTGTGTGCGTCTTATGGAGCGAATGCAGGCTGCGCAGCTATCCCAGAAGCCAGAACAGCAAGAGGGATTGCTGCTTTCACTGCGCAGCGATCCCTCTCGCTGTTCTGGCTTCTGAGATTCAGAATAATTTTTTTCTTGTTTTCCTCCTCCAAAAACTAGGTGCGTCTTGTGGTCTGGTGCGTCTTATAGAGCGAAAAATACGGTAGTTCCTTTTTGGCAGGGTGAACTGGAACTAAGCCTGCAAACCAATAGGGCTTTGTTCTCCCACAAGCAAAGCAGAAAGCTTGAAAGCTATTTTTGCTCTAGGTTTGCCCAGCACAGAAAGAGCTTTAAAGCTCCTTGCCTCGCTTGCATTTAACTTGTCAGATTTTAACCAGCGGCCTTCAACTATGTATGGCTGAGACTGTGCAAGTTATACACGTAAGATGCAATCGTATTGCATGGCTCAATTATCTGTTACTGTGTAATACTGTCTAAATGCTGATTAAATATTTGTATGCTGCTTTATGAATGTGCCATGTTCACCAACTAGATGCTTTTTTATGGTGTGCTATAGAAACTTATAAATAAAATAGCTTAACAATGCTGTTAACACACTTCTTTCCGTTTCGGTATTTTATTTCCTCATGACACAAAATACCACATATGATAAAAAGAAAAGCACCCAAATGCTCCAACACAAAGTACCTGAGCAAAGACTGAAGGCAAAAAATGTACATGATGACACCCAAAAGCACTTGAGCAAAGTAGAAATACAATTAATAATATTCAGACGACAGCATATGGTCAGTTGAATGACACTTTTCAAATAAACACAGTATAATTTATGACAAGTATCACTATACAGTACAAAGAGAGCATGTCGTAATAGATTGTACAAAATTTTGTATAATGTATGCACATCTTAAAAAATGAATGTTTATGTATACAATAGAAGTAAGCCTGTTATGGAACACATGAACGGTTCACTCCCAAAATCAGTGTCAAAGCGCATGTGCAGTTTTCCACTAGTGCAAAAGGTGTTCATTACCATTTCATCAACAGAGTCATGCGCACATCAGTCAAACTGATCGTGCTTATGCCCAATTCCATCAACATTCATACCAACTCTCCCACTCCCAATATAAATTTGAAAAATTACACTGCTTTGATATCCCCACAAGTTTCAAATCCCACATTTTGGAGGTGTGGAATGGAGCTTGGCTCTTACACAAGTAGAAGACACCATTGGTCACACAAGAACATTGCTGCTTCCAAGCCAATGATTGTCTTTAAATTGTATGGGGAAATAATTTTGAAAGGAATCACGTCAGCTTTTTAAAACTGAAATTATCATCAAAATGTTTCAAGATCATCTCTTCCACAACTCTTTCCTGGATACTCCACTAAATAACCATACATCTTTAATTCATTCTTGTATTGAAAATGATCAAGTTAATAAAATGGAATGATATGATAGTTTGGCAAAAGTGGTTTTTTTGTTGTTGTTCTATTCGTTTCTTTTAATTATTTCAGATATAAGAATGAACACACGCATCTTTAGTAAGTATATACTTTAAAAAAGATGCTTAGAAGAGGTGTCCTTGAAACACTGAAAGGGATTGTTTTATAGAGAAAGGAGACAACTGAAGAGAATAAAAACGCTTAGTATTTTAAAGAAATGTTGGAAGCAAACAGATGAAGAAGAATCCAACACAAATGCATTTAAACTTTAGGAACTATTTGCAATAAGAGGGTTTTAAAAATACACCCCACTTTCCCCCCAGAACACAGCTGTTAACAAAGTCTGTGAAGAACATGAAAGGTTAAACATAAGATTTTAAAGCAGTATTTGGCAACAATCGTGTAGATGCCCATGCCATCTGAGGTGGGCAATCTCAGTGAGGTTCCCCTTTTTATAGGATGATCTCAGAGGTTCACCTACTTAATTGTCCATTTGGCAACAAGCAAAGGCCTTCTTCCTTTCAGAACTTTTAAGATGCAATTTTAGTCTTGTTTTACGCTTTTCTTTTTGTATTGGCACTTTAACTGTTTTATTATTGATTGAAAGACAGTATAGAAATAATTAGCCGTGGGCTTCTGTGCTCTTTTCCTCTTCTGGTGCAGCTGAGGAAGCCTTTGTGTTCATTTTTGATAAACTGCAATTTACGATCTCATCTGAACCCAGCAAGCTATGAGGAGCTTAAGCTATGGCTTGTTTGAAACAGGCCAACTTCATACCATGTGCTACGAAGCTGATTTATTTGCAAACAAAGCATCGTTAAGATTAACTGTGGTTTGTTGGATTTGGACAAAGTGAAAGCTTTCAATCACCTACTTGTGATTGCACTAAAGGAGGGCGATAGGAGCCTAAGACTTGCCTGGGCTTGTTCATTTCACAATAAACCATAGCTCACTGTGATAACGGAACACATCTTTTGTGCAATACTGACTCAGAAGTTTAACTGCTTCCCTCGAGAGACCTGTGCCTTTCAGATATAAACACAGACCTCCTGTTTATGTTAGCCATCAATGTTTTCAATGTTGGGGGGACGGGGCAAATTTGCACATACCATGAAATACATGTATGGATTGACTCCATCTACAGAAAACCCACTGGAGGAACAACACATTTGAGGCGTGGTAGGTCTGTATGTGCACTGAAGTGACCATGCCCATAACCAACTGTTGAAACAGGGTGACCCAACTTTGATAATGCATCAGGGCATTTATGAAGTGCCTGTTTCCTATTACCAAACAGTGGCACAATACATTCACTGGGCTCAATTCAGTCTAGTGCTACAGATAGTTACAAATGCAATTAGTTAATTGAAGGCATGTGCTTGACTGGAAAAGTGGGAATTTACCGTATTTTTCGCTCTATAAGACACACCAGACCACAAGACGCACCTAGTTTTTGGAGGAGGAAAACAAGAAACAAAATATTCTGAATCTCAGGAGCCAGAACAGCAAGAGGGATCGCTGCGCAGTGAAAGCAGCAATCCCTCTTGCTGTTCTGGCTTCTGGGATAGCTGCGCAGCCTGCATTCGCTCCATAAGACGCACACACACTTCCCCTTACTTTTTAGGAGGGAAAAAGTGAGTCTTATAGAGCAAAAAATACGGTAAATCAGGTTTCACTCTTTAGGGTTTTGGACAGTAGTCTCATATATTTCACTTCTGAATCCACACACTGAAGTGGAGCTATTTCTTCATACAAATCGCATTAGGTTTATCAGCATTGTTAGTTTAAGAGCAAGACACGGGTCCAAACTCAACAAAGACCTATACGCCACAGCTTGTCAGTTGTTGCTCCTGCTACTACTTCCTTCCACCCAGTTTTTTTTTTATCAGAAGGCCGGCGTCATAACCAGTCAATTTTGCAAGCTCCTAATAAAGCAGCCATATGTGGCTGGTGGATTACATGTTGCAAAGGCCTACTGTGACATTTTAGTGAGATTCTAAAACAAGCAATTCTTTTAGACAAGGTTGCCAATTCCTCAAGTGTCACATCAACAAGTAATGGCACCCACTTGCCTGTATTACATAGAGGGATGCACAGAATTGGGCCGAGATCCTTAAATTAAGCCTTGTGTCTTGCTTAAATACACAAACAGCCAACTCATTTTGGTCGAATAATGGCTACAACCGAGAGAGCTTTATAAGGTGTGCTCCAGGACCTTCGCACACAACTGCTGTAGTTCTGCCTTTCCATCTTTATAAATGCCTCCCCGTTCTGCATGAAAATGCTACTTGGTTTTAGTATGTCATGCACAGTAAGGGGAGCCGCTATTTAAAAAGTGTGTCTGAATGTGTCGGTTCTATGGCTTGGGACTCAGGGTATGTGGGCTTTCATAGTCCTCACACATCACTGAAATACTGTAGAATTTGCTCCTATATAACTTGCATTATTTGGGATATGGAAAGTGCTGCCGTTTTGAATTTAAACTTTTGGTAAAATTGGGCTAAGACTGAAATCCTACAGGCGCTCACTTGTGAGTTAAGTTCTATTAAACTTAATGGAGCATCCCTCTAAGCAGATATGCGTGAAAGTGCTCTGTAAAACTCTATTATCAAGTATATAAACAAGATGCTTCATAAGGAAGGTTTTCCTGTAGATAATCTGAATTATCATAAATCCTTATTACGCAGACTGGTATCAGAATACCAGGCACTTGTAAAGACGAATAAAGAATCCACTTGCCATATTGCTTCAAAAGTACAGATCCATTTATCAAGCATAGTTCATTGGCAAAAATATTCAGAGGTATGTTAATTGATGGTAATTTAGTAAAGTACATGAGTTTTTAGGAAATGAAAACTTTATAGTGTTATTATAGAGAATGCTAGTTCCTGTTGCGATCTAGCTATATATATTTTTTCTAAAAAGGGATATAAAAATCTAATCCTAAACGAAGTAAGAATCTATCATATTAAACACAAATGAATTACAAAATGAACTTTTTAGGCTGCTTAGTGGCTAACAGTTCTCAAGTTGTTCATAACATATACAGCAGCGAGCAGACAAAGCATTGTTGTACCAATAGTACAGAGCACACACACACCATATCTTAAGAAGTGAAGTTTATGAAATGCTCGCGTCGTAAAATGACATTGAGTGCGCAAGCAAGTCATCACTTTGCTTAAAGTGATTTCATCATAAGAAAATGGTTTCCATGTACTTCTGATATTTATTCACAGGCACCAGGGCAGAATTTGTGATCAGAACTTAGATATACATAGCATCTTTGTGGAGGTAACAAATCATTTTTTGAGGCATATAATCTAATGGCAAAGCAATATTCTCAAACTTGATCAATAATAATAATAAAAGATTCCTAGGCTAGGATCCAAAGAACTATTCTGGGAATGTGTAAGAACTCAGGCATCCTTCCTTTGAACAGCAGGGCTTCAAACCACCATAAACTTATTTTTGAAAGCCTCTCCCCAAGTTTCAAAAATGGTTTGGTAAGCAGCGGTGGGGGGAAAGGGCTTGCTTTCTGAGAAACCTAAGTCAAGAAGTACCTCTTTGGGGCAAAGGAACTAGTTATGCAAAGTTGTGGATGATAGGCCTTCTTGGTTGGCCTCAAAAAAATCCCCACCACTTTTTACTTCCCATACCTAACAGTTCAAAGGGAAGGGGCGAATAAACCCCCACCATTGCGCCTTTAGGCAGCTATCGTTCATAATCTCCAAACTGCTTTCTGAATCTGTAAGACGTATAAAAAGCAATTCAAATGTTTTCAGGGGTGCATTTTCTTAAATTGCAGCGATGGCGGCAGTAGGGGGGAAACCAGACAGACACCTGCTACTTTGGATGTGGCTTAAAGTTCAGTGATGTTTTCATTTAAACAAAATAGTAAAGGTAAAGGTACCCCTGCCCGTACAGGCCAGTCTTGACAGACTCTAGGGTTGTGTGCTCATCTCACTCTAGAGGCCGGGAGCCAGCGCTGTCCGGAGACACTTCCGGGTCACGTGGCCAGCGTGACGAAGCTGCTCCGGCGAGCCAGCACCAGCGCAGCACACAGAAACGCCGTTTACCTTCCCGCTATAAAGTGGTACCTATTTATCTACTTGCACTTAGGGGTGCTTTCGAACTGCTAGGTGGGCAGGAGCTGGGACCGAACGACGGGAGCTCACCCCACCGCGGGGATTCGAACCGCCAACCATGCGATCGGCAAGTCCTAGGCGCTGAGGTTTTACCCACAGCGCCACCCGCGTCCCTTAAACTCATTCCCCTCCGCGCCGCCATCTTGCCCTTCCTCAAGCCCTTCCTCAAACAAAATACTCAGTCGCAAAATTTCCGTATTCCTTTCACAGTGCAACACTATGCATGTCTATTCAGAAGTGTGTGATGTTCCACGGGACTTACTCCCTCGGTAGTTCGTATAAACAGAGGCGGATGTTTTTTGGCCGAGGGCCGCTTTAAGGTTGGGCCCACCCTCGAGGGCCACATGCCAACAATGGTGGCCGTTGCCAAAGTACATGCTCTGCACTTACACATGTATCGCCACGTACAGAGAGCAGAAACCCAAATGTAGATGCAGGCACCCACCACACTCGTTCCCAATCAGTGTTGGGCTTGGTGCAGAGATTTAAGGCTCTCCTCTCAGCCATGTGATGCAGTGGGGAGGAAGATAGGGACTGGCGGGCCACTTTAAATGGCCTCGTAAGGACTCACCTAGTCCGGGCCTTCACTACCCAGTGCTGTATAGGATAGCAACCTTATGCCATAGCTGTCAACTTACAGATTTGAAAATAAGAGACCAGCAGCCTCGAAAATAAGGGATCAGCAGCCAAAATAAGGGATTTTAGACAGCCAGCAGCCAAACGAAGCCTCAAGCGGTGGTTCCCACAGCGCAGCAACCCGGCAAAGGGGATGCAGCAAGGAAAACCACCGTCACCTCTCTGCTGGGAAGCGCTGAGCAAAAGCGAGTCCCCAGGCAATGCAGCCGATTTGATCGGCACAAGGCATGCAAGCTCCACCCCCCAGTCGTTCTTAAACTCCTTATTGGGTGAGCAACGCAGCCAAGCAACACAGTTGGAGCCTCCCTCCTCCCTGGCCAGCAGGGAGGGAGGGAGAGGAGCTGCTTCCTTTGAAACGCGGGAAATTTAAGGGACATCATCAATAAGGGACAGCAGCGGGACATGGCACTGGGATAAGGGACTTTCCCGCCAAACAAGGGACAGTTGACAGCTATGCCTTATGCACACGTGCAGACTTATCTGGGAGTAAACCACACTGAACTCCTTGGATAGGCTTGTGCTACCGGGTGTCTTTCAATTCACGAAGAGCAGCAATCCCAAATAAAAAAGCCAAAAATGGGTGTGTGTGTTATTTATGGGTTGGAGAAAACGGTCCCAAGTGCAAAAAAAGCAAACGACGTCAGAGACCCAAATTGCAAAAGCAACACCGCAGAATCTGTTACTACAAACTAACTGATTCGCATAGAAAAGGTAATTAAAAAGACTTACGTATCTGAACTACGTATAACCCACACAGCATATATGAAGTTAATTCAAAGAGCACTCAACTCACCCATTTCACAGACAAACTTATGTTCAGTGCCGTTATGACCTAATTAGGAACTGGGCATGGCTTTGCCCCTGCCCCAACTGCAGCATGAAAGTTGTAAAGCGAAGCCAGGTAATTCAGAAGCACCTGGACCTGTTATGAAGGAGAAGCTCTTGTCAGCATCGTGACTGGAAGCAGCAGGCTTCCAAGTACGCAGCCCAACACGTGGCTTTGAAGAGCACTGTGGTGCCCTTGGTACAACAGAACATTTGGCAAGCGTCTTTTCTATCAGAGCAGTACTTTGCCAAAATTCTCCCTAGCATACAGCTATTAAGAGGCACAGGAGGCCTTGTAGCTTCTCTTCACATTGTCAGCTGTGGCAAGCAAGAAGCCCTACTTAGCAATCAGGATTAACTCCTAGCACAAGCCTATTAAGTAACCCAGCTAACAAGGGGCAGGTGCATAAACAGAGTACCCCAACAACTCAATTTTTGTCACTTGCACACCAAGTTAAATTCCATGTAATCAGCTGGAAATCAGATCTCAAGAAATAAGAGTACCGTTTGCCCGAAGGCCTTATCTCTTAAGAGTAGCAAGGATATAATTTTTACAGGATAAAAATTATGTAAAGATACTGAGACCGTAAAACTAGATGAAGTGTTTTAAAATACTTGTTCTAGTTATAAAGCTCTTCATGGTTCATACAACAGCTTTTAAGTACTAAACTTGTTAGCAGGCTTGCGGTACCAGTTCTACAGTTAAAAGAATTTCTTTTTCAATCCAGAGGTTTTGCATCCAAGAAAACTGAATGATATATATATACACAAGCCAGAATTAACTGAGGCACTTCAGGCAGGAATGGTTAAAGGCAAGACAGACATGTGTACACTGTTAACTTGGTTCAGAGGAATGGCTCTCTTCCCCGATTACAAAAGGGAGAGGAAGCGAGCCATCGTGCAAGATCAGCACTCAGGTCTCAAGGCAATGGATGCACCAGAAATAAATAACGAGATATACAAGTGTCTATGCAGGTAGGCCGACCAGCTATGCTTGCAGGTAAGTGGCTACATTTGCAAAACGACTGCAGTTTTTTCCCCAAAGGTGATGGTGCAATGCAAGCGGAGCAACGTTTGCTGTTGGATTAATACCCGGTACATTTCACCAGAAGGTACCAGAAAACGTGCTGCTCCTTTATAAATGGTTATATAGGTGATCAGTATTTGCCACTCAATAGTTAGGCCCAAAGGCAGATTCTTTTAAAACTTCTTTGTACATAGAGATAAAAACTTGCTTCTCATATCCACCGACTACTTGTTGAGATGGGAGTGCCAATGTCTAGTTTTGCCTTCATGCCATGGTGTTGAGTAACTTATCAGTAACACATTATCTCACCAAGTACCTCCGGGGTCCATTTTGTTTTAATAATGTCTGTATGAAACCACTGGAGGTAGTCCAGATTTCAGGCCGACGGCTTTCTGGGGGCCTCTTGTTATGGACGAGAGAAAACAAGCTCAATATAGTAGAATTAAAGCTAATACTGTGGGTGACTGATACGATCTGGAGGCAGAGAAATTGCTTACATGGCACGGGATTTCATTGCCCTTCAAGGAAACTGTGGGAAGCATCTCCTAGTCATCTGAGCTTCTATATTGGCTTCCAATTCAAAGTGTTGATGCTGACCTTTAAAGCCCTAAATGGCCTTGGCCCCCGAAGGAGTGTCTCCAACTCCCCGTCGTTCAGCCTGGACAACTAAGGTCCAGCTCCGAGGGCCTTCTGGAGGTTCCCTCACTGTGAGAAATGAAGTTACAGGGAAGCAGGCACAGGGCCTTCTCAGCAGTGGCTCCCATCAATGTCAAATTATATAAACAACTTTCTGAAGACCTGTGAAGGCAGTCCTGTATCGGGAAATTTTAATGTGTGACGTTTTGCTGTGTTTTCATTCGGCTGGAAGCTGTATAATTGTGATGATGATTACTGAAGCCAGAAGTGCCTTATTAAAACACTCACATTTAAATAGCTGCACAGATATATATTTTGGTCTTGAGCATATGCACATATTGGGAAACTCACATGGGTGTGTTATTCCCAACAGAAAGTATTGCTAAAGAAGGTATCCGTGTAACTGTCTACATGTTTCCATGTACACTAGCATGAATCTCTATGTACAGAAAGTCACCCGAGAATCTGCCCTGAGCTTCACACTGCAGTGTAACAGTACAAAGAGCATACACATCTGCTGACATACCGTATTTTTCGCTCTATAAGACGCACCAGACCACAAGATGCACCTAGTTTTTGGAGGAGGAAAACAAGAAAAAAAATATTCTGAATCCCAGAAGCCAGAACAGCAAGAGGGATCACTGCGCAGCGAAAGCAGAGACCCCTCTTGCTGTTCTGGCTTCTGGGATAGCTGCGCAGCCTGCATTCACTCCATAAGACGCACACACATTTCCCCTTACTTTTTATCAGGGAAAAGGTGAGTCTTATAGAGCAAAAAATACGGTACTTAGTAAACTATGTTACGTTGAATATAAATCGATGTATTGGGCTACCACCACTTTCAATAATCTCACAAACATGGAAGCTGTGAAATAGTTTTTGATTTGTCACCAAGTCGAGCAGCATCGGCATTGTAGCTTAGTACAGACCCAAGGAAGGACAAAACATAACTTCAGCTGCCGTTAACGGAAAAAGAACTTTCGGATTGTCCTATCGGTTATGGATTTTGCCAACAGTAAAGGTGCTTCATCCCGAAGAGCATATGGGACACACAAGTGCACATTTGTGGTTTTTTAAAAAAACCCAAAACCCTGCTCCAACACCACAAAAATAAAGCATCATTGTCAGAGGCAGATTCAGAACTGAGCTGTAAGCTTCTACAAGGATTTTTTTTTTTTAACAGTAAGGTACAAAACCCTATGCTTTCTTACTGGATCAACCTTCACAACATGTGCCCAGTGTTGCTTTCACTTCTGCCACGGACAGAAGATAATGTTTATGAGATTTTCATGTTGTCCCAGATTATCCTTGGTTCAACTTCCTCCCTGGTGTGCTTGGTGCTTTGGTAAACTAAAGTCTTTACACAATGCAGCATAACGCGTGAAGAAAAAGAGGAAGGATTACAAAGTATGGCATTCTGTCTAAGTGCATTGGTGCAAACACCACGGCGGCAACGGACAAAGGAAGTGGAAGATGTGCGGCAATCTTCAGCAGTTTACTGTGGAGAAAGGGGAAACAAGGTAAAACAATTCTGCCGTTATTAAGGCTGCAAGCTGTGTGGCGTAATGAAGAGTGCAGATATTCCCGGGAGTATCTCGTACTTCTGCATATTACATAAACAAAGCGCACGGCAACCCATCAACTGCAACCGACCATCTCCTGGGCCGTCTGATCTTTCGTTCCGCCAGCAAAATTAAGATACCTGCCCACACGGGGCTGACACCAAAGGTCCGCTCATATATTATGGGGGGGGGGAGAAAGTTAATTTCCCCCCTATTTCCTTAGCCCTCTGTCTCCCCACTTCTTCTCCCAGCAACCCCATAACAAAACGTCTCAAACTGAATGTAACTGACCTGCATGAACTACTTGAAGACTTGAAAACAGACCCTGATTCACAGTGTAGCCAAGATTTTGGTTGGGGGGGGGAGCAGACCTTTTGTTAGACGGGGGCAGAACCTCTGCTTGCTATGTATTTTTATTGATTGGGGGGGGCAGCTGCCCCCCTTCCCTCCCCTCTTGGCTACTCCCATGCACTGAATGTACTTTTAATAAACACATAAAAAATCGAAAAAGAAAAGAAAGACTCGGACTGAACCATCCAACCTTCTGGCATATCCTAGCCTGACATTTCAATATTGCAGCCTCATTTAAATGGAGGCTTAACATGGCAAGCGTTGACCTGAACCATCATCACCCCTGAAAATGGGAGTGTAGGGGGGGCACTCAGGGCCTGGCACGTAACAGTAACCCAAACTATGGTTTATCGTGAATGTGCAAGCCTTTTGGTGCTGGAAGAGAAAATCACAGCTTATTTGCTCTTCCCTGGGTCCTGCTGTTGCCACACTACCCAGAGCTAAGCCACAGTTCAGCTTAGCATTAGGCACAAACGGTTTGTCTCACTCCAAAAAAGTGGTGAGCTGCAACCATGGCTTGTTTTTGGTTTACAGAGTCAGGGGTGCATGCCCCATAATAACATGTGGGGCTTGCAGGGGAGAAATTGGCAGAAGACATCTTCCCTGACACTCCCACTTGGAGAAGCCTCTCTGAATCACACCCACCGAACAGTAAAGAGTAAGGAAACAGCTTGAAAGCACAAAACTCCCATCATCCCTAGCTAGCTGGACTCAGTGGTCAGGGATGATGGGAACTGTAATCCAAAAACAGCTGGAGACCCACTGCTAAGTGATCCTGATAATACATAGTGGGCAGGGTGAGAACAGGCAGAAGATGCTCTTAAAGGCTTGTACTGTATGTGACTAAAATAACTGTGATTGTTTTGTTTTAAAACACACACACACACACGCACACACCAAACTGCACCTTCAAACACCAAAACTGTGGGGGACATGAAGATAATGAACTAAGGTACCTTGTTTTAACTTTTGTAGTGCTTGCGTTCATAAGTATACCCAAAATGGCTATGAGCATAAAAGCAGTTGATCGACATGGATCAGGATCCAGCTTGATATGGTACCTATTTGGGGGAGAAAAAACAAAGAGCATGGTAATAAACTGAAAATCAAATTTTGCAAAGGAAACACAAAGTAGCAGCAACAGAATATTGTAGACACAAGTGGTAGATAATACATAAGCGGGAGATGGATGGCCATCTCTCATGTATGATTTAGTTGGCCTAGATCAGGGGTCAGCAAACTTTTTCAGCAGGGGGCCAGTCCACTGTCCCTCAGACCTTGTGGGGATGACGACTATATTTTGAAAAAAATAAAATAAATGAACGAATTCCTATGCCCCACAAATAACCCAGAGATGCATTTTAAATAAAAGGACACATTCTACTCATGTAAAAACACGCTGATTACCAGACCGTCCGCAGGCTGGATTTAGAAGGCGATTGGGCTGGATCCGGCCCCCGGGCCTTAGTTTGCCTACCCATGGCCTAGATGCCCCTCGGAGTTCCTTCCAATTCTATGATTCTAAATGATTACACAAGCAGAAATACCGTATTTTTTGCTCTATAAGACTCACTTTTTCCATCCCAAAAAGTAAGGGGAAATGTGTGTGCGTCTTATGGAGCGAATACTGGCTGCGCAGCTATCCCAGAAGCAAGAGGGAATGCTGCTTTCACTGTGCAGCGATCCCTCTTGCTGTTCTGGCTTCTGAGATTCAGAATATTATTTTTTCTTGTTTTCCTCCTCCAAAAACTAGGTGCGTCTTATGGTCTGGTGCATCTTATAGAGCGAAAAATACGGTAGATTTTACGGCATGGGAAGGAACAAGAAACAATATGCAACGCAGTAAAAGATAATACAACAAACTTCATATACTGATGCTGCTATGAGCTTCCCCAATTTTAAAACCAATGCCTTTGGATGGAGTAGCTGAGTTTGAAACCAACCCGTCGTGGATTCTTGTATAAAACCTGCAAGTTCTTCTGGCGGTTTACCTGAGATTCTTCAGCCAGTAAATGAAAGACGGGCAACTGAGCAGCACAATCAACGTGAGCAAGTTGAGGACGGTGACGTGCATCTTAAGACTGTCTACAACGCTGTCAACGGCTGCGCTGCCCGTAGGTGATGACGTTGCTGCTGCTGCTGCTGCTGAAAGGCCATCTGCTGATGATGCACAGCTCTTTTCTGTTTCTCTTTTGGAACAAGCGGAGCTTTGTTCCGAGTTCTTTGGGCACTATAAAATACAAGTGTAGGCATTAATAGGGTGATAAAAAGTTTAACGGCAAACTTAAAAAGTGCTTCATGGGGAAGATAAAAAAATATCAAGTAGTGCTATTTATTTAATTTATATCCCACCTCTTTCTCCAAGGAGCTCAAGGTGGGATACGCATCCTCCCTGTCTCCATTTTACCCTCACCAACAACTCTGTGAGGCTGAGAGAGACTGGCTGGCCAAAGGTCACCCAGTGGGCTTCACGGCTGACTCAGGATTTAACCCCCCCCCTTTTTTTAGTGTTCTCTTTTTTTAATAATAATTTTTATTAATTTTTATTAATTTTAACATATGAATTATAATGCATACCACAAAACGTCACCAGTTATACAATCTTTTTTTGGACCTCCATCAGCACCTCTGATGATCCCCCGTTTTAACCACTTCTTATGCATTTCTTAAATTCATATTGCCTTTAATTATCTTAACTAATCATGGCAGGGGGAACACAAACATTTGAAAACATTAAATGCCAAAACTATTTTTGTTTAGGCAAGCCTATCCAGACATGTAAATTTTGAGATGGTTTAAAGTTTCTTTGACTGTTGGTTTCAATTAACTTCCAATGTTTTAAATTGATAACTGAACAAACCTACCGTATCAAGGACACTTAGTTCTGTTCTGACATTTGAATGCAGTTTAATAACCTGTTAAAAAAAAAGTCTTTTTGAACTGCAGTGTATCAACTTGTATGTGCAACTTATCTTCATCACCGAGACTAAAACATAATTCCCTTTTTAAAGTTTTTTAATCAAGTTTTCAAAAATTCCACACATACATTTCAGTACATAATAAAAACTTTTTTTCTTTTACTTCCCACCCCCTTCTCTATGGTGTTTGTTTCTCTCCCTCTGTCACGCCCTTTCTTCGATCTCTTAACCCTTAACGAAACTACTGTTCTTTTTACTCTCTTCTGTTGCTCATAGTCCCAATCCTGCTCGCGTGCCCATCATATAATAATATTTCTTTAAATAATCTGAAAAGGGTTTCCACTCTTCCACAAAACCTTTGTCACGAGGGTTCTCTTATTTTAGCTGTCAACTTTGCCAATTCTGCAAAATCCAACTAAAACACAATTCCTTTCTCGTTCTTTCATACTACGAGGGAAGGGCAACCTCCCATGTTGTTCTGAAGGGTTCCCCAACCCTCTGAAGTAGGTTTTCAGTTGGCACAGAAGGCCGGGGGGGGGGGGGGGCGGTAACAGTAAAAAAAGTACCATATTTTTCGCTCTATAGGACGCACTTTTTTCCCCTCCAAAAATTAAGGGGAAATGTGTGTGCGTCCTATGGAGCAAATGCAGGCTCCTTGGCTTCAGCGATAGCAACGCGAAGCTTCCGAAGCGCAGAGGGAGCGCTCCCTCCACGCTCTGGAGGCCTCGCGTTGCTTTCGCTGAAGCCTGGAGAGCGAGAGGCGTCGGTGTGGAAATAAGATTTTTTTTCTTGATTTCCCCCTCTAAAAACTAGGTGCGCCCTATGGTCTGGTGTGCCTTATGGAGTGAAAAATACAGTATTCAACCAAGAAATCTGAGCAAAATGTGTTGGATTTTATGTGCACCAAAAACAGGGATAGCTGGATGACTTGGAGGCAGGGCAAGCACGATCTTTTACCTCTCATTTTTTACCTCTCATTTTCCACGCCACATCGCACTCAGCACCAAACCTATAAGAAGACTGCCCAAACCAACCTATGATTTAAAAACTTTAAAAGCATTTTATCCACACACTGTATTTGCCACATGCTGGTTAAATACCTTGAAGGTGTAATGAGCGTATGTCATTAATATAGCCAACGCTCCACATGTAGTCCAGCTAAGGAAAAACATGCAAACAGCTACGCACATCCTTCTTCGCGTAATCAAACTGGGCTCTGGTGGAAGTCGAGAGGGTCTGGCAAATGCAAACAATCATAATTTAATTCACACAATATTATTATTATTATTATTATTATTATTATTATTATTATTATTAACAATAACACTTGTTGTTGTTGTTGTTGTTGTTTGTTTATTTATTTGGAGGGAAACAACAATCTTTATTACGGTCCAGAGACCCAACAAAACATTACAATACAAATCAATACAGAGTTCATACAGCCTACCTCCAGGTTAATCAAGCACTTTGTTTAGAATATAGGGCTCGTTTGTTCTTGCCACCACCAATAAAAACTTTCCCACGTTCTAGCTTTTGTCCGGTCTTCCAGTAGGAACCTGACATAGTGAGCCTCTGATTTTCCCGGGAAAGGCACCAGCAAGGGTAGTATCAGTTCAGCCCTGGCCTGCTCATACTTTGCACAATGCAACAGAATATGATTATTATTTATTTATACCCTGCCCATCTGGCTGAGTTTCCCCAGCCACTCTGGGCGGCTCCCAATCAAATGTTAAAAACAGTACAGCGTTAAATATTAAAAACTTCCCTGAACAGGGCTGCCTTCAGATGTCGTTTAAAGATAGAATAGCTGCTTATTTCCTTCACATCTGAAGGGAGGGTGTTCCACAGGGTGGGCGCCACTACCGAGAAGGCCCTCTGTCTGGTTCCCTGTAACCTCACTTCTCGCAATGAGGGAACCGCCAGAAGGCCCTCAGTGCTGGATCTCAGTGTCCGGGCTGAACGATGGGGGTGGAGACGCTCCTTCAGGTATACAGGGCCGAGGCGGTTTAGGGCTTTAAAGGTCAGCACCAACACTTTGAATTGTGCTCGGAAACGTACTGGGAGCCAATGCCGATCTCTCAGAACTGGTGTTATGTGGTCCTGGCAGCCACTCCCAGTCACCAGCCTAGCTGCCGCATTCTGGATTAATTGCAGTTTCCGGGTCACCTTCAAAGGTAGCCCCATGTAGAGCGTGTTGCAGTAGTCCAAGCGGGAGATAACTAAAGCATGCACCACTCTGGCGAGACAGTCTGCGGGCAGGTAGGGTCTTAGCCTGCGTACCAGGTGGAGCTGGTAGACAGCTGCCCTGGACACAGAATTAACCTGCGCCTCCATGGACAGCTGTGAGTCCAAAATGACTCCCAGGCTGCGCACCTGGTCCTTCAGGGACACAGTTACCCCATTCAGGACCAGGGAATCCCCCACACCCGCCCGCTCACACCCTGAGCAGCCAAACACTAATCATGTATAAAGTATAACGGATCAGCTCAGACACCTTGCCAAACTACAATTTGTGCTAACCCAAGTTTAGAACCTATGCAATAGACATTTTCCTGGCTCAAGCTAAAGGAGGTACACATTGCCCTTCAGAGGGTGTCCTCGTGTCCGTAGGGAAAAGTTACAATTTCACTCTGGCACTACATCTATAATGCAGCTGCATCTGGAGGCTTACCAAAACCCATAACTATGAGGGTCAATTCATTTCACAGAGTCCCGAATTTGCTGTTTTTCGTATTCTTTCCCTTCCATTTCTTTTTAAACTAACAGTTTTGGTATTTATGAATACTACTTAAAGATGCCACATCCTGGTTTTCTGAAAATAATGTTACCCCTAAACATGCAAATAAACATTTCACGTTTCAGGAAAAGGAGTTACAGTATTACCAAATATCTCTTTTGTACATTGAAGTTTAGTGAATCCAGTCTGTTTTTCAATTATGTATATTTCCCAAAGCAGATGTTAGTACTAGAGAATTATAACAGCACAAACACACTGGAATGGTTTAGCTTCTTGCGGGGGGGGGGGGGGCAGTTTCTAGAAAAAAAAATGTTTCTTGGACAAACCCTGAGATAGGAATCAAGCATTCTGTGGCTTTCTGGGTCAAAGTCTAAATTAAAGCATGATTACTTTTTACTTTGCCCGGATAAGATGAGCAAAGTTACTTTGGAAAAGAGGAGTCCTAAATAGAAAGATCAACCGTACAATCCAAGAATTTAAAAAGAGTAATTTGACGGAAAGAGAAAGGAAAAATCAAGTTTAATCAAGTCAAGGGCCATGAATTTTGGCAGCTGCATGTTTCATTCTGCCTGCTACAATAAGTATAAGTGCAGAAACTTGCTCCAATTTCCAAGAACTAAAATTGAAAGCAAAATCAAAGACCTCCTTAAGCCCACAAATGATATCTATCCTATCTAACCTTTAAAAAAATAAAAGAAGGATAATAAACTCAATCTGATATGATTAGGCCAAGGAACAAAAATGGAAGAAAACCACTGCAGAACTAGAACAGAAATGTAATAAATTGTTTATTCCTTCATGAAATAAAAAAGCTTTTATGCCCTGTTCAGAATTTGATTGAAAAAGAATGGCATTTCAACTGGAAAGGAAAATTACAAACTGGCAATGGCCAGTTTGTGAATGATGTCCTGGACTAAACAAGTACCCAGCTATTAACCTCTGACCATTTAGTATCCTTTGGTAGCACTTGATAAGGTTCTACCTTATGCAGAAAAACCTCTCTTTAATCCAAGTTAACCAAATTGCCCTTACAGCCAGGTTAACTCGGCTTATTAGTAGTTCAACACTTAGAACCATCTCACAAAGATGCCACTAACAGCTAGTAAAATATTGTACAATGTTCTACAGTCCCCATGAAAGTTAACCCATTCTCTCAGCTAGTTAAGAACTATCCCCAGGTTTAGTATAACCACTGTTTAATAAGTAGGCATTACATTTTCATCTTTTATCATTTCACCCACATAAAATAAGAGCAGTTGTTGTTTTTTACCTGGCCAAAGCTACATGCAATGAGGATGAGATCCTTAGAAACGAACTGAAGAGTTTGCCACACCAATAGGCTATGCCGGTTCCAAACATAAAGAGGATTAGAGATACAAAAGGAAACCACAAGTTCTGGTTGTTCAGTGTAACAGCATCCAATTCTGGCAAGGATAATATATCCCAGATTCCTTTAAGCCAGTTAAGCCTATGGGGGGAGAAAACACAAGATGATAGTTGTTTGCTTTACTTGCTTATCAAAAATTTATAATTAATCCTAATTTCAAATGCTGTATTTTTTTATTATGCATGTTACTGATGAGGACCTTTATTGCTGCATGAAGAATTCCATGGTGTAATGGGAAAATATACCAGCAAGGAACTTACCCCAACAAGAATTTAACAATAATCACTATTGGTTCTACTTTATAGGGCCTGGCAGCTTTAGTAAGTGCAGGTACAAAATCTGTGCAATGACCTAGAACAAGAAAAATGTATAACAAGAATCAGATGTGGCCAGTAAATTCAAATATTAACAGAAAAATCATAAATGTTCCAAAATTCAGGATATATTATAACCATTGTTAAATGTTAATTCCACTGCAGTAAACCTTCTATTTGTCATATAATGTCAATACTGGTGGTGAGGGGAAACAGACCGACAGAAATTATTTACAGTAATAGTTGTATTCAGTTTTAGACACTGATTATTTGTGACACAGAATTCTCAGTTCCATGAATATATTTAAATGTGTTTCCCCCCCAGCTTGCAGGTCTGACCAAAATGAAGCTCCTGCCCTAAAGGGCAAATAACTTGGTGGATATTTCCCTAATGATTTGAGAAATCAAATATAACTCAAGCTTTAAAAATGTACTGATTTTTAAAAGCTCTATTTAGCATTGTAAAGCGTTTGCTTTAAAATACATTCAAGTCGATAAGCTATACGATAACTATTGTTTATTCTTGCCAGTTAATAGCTTCCCTCCCCAGATTCCTATCAGTATCTACGAGATTATCAACCACTTTCCAACAAATCTCAGAGGTTTTTTTAAAAAAGGTAACAAAACGATTGCTGAACTACAAATGAAATGTACAATGAAACTCTTGTTTTCTAGTTTTATAATAATAAACAAACCTGCGCTTAAAAATCTTTTCACGAAATGTTACCTGTTGAAATTAGGGACCTTAACTGTCTTCCATAAGCAAGAAGAATATTAGAAATTATGTACACGGGTAGAGTGCCACCATGGAATCTTATTACCTACAAAACAAGAATGTTTTATGGAAAAAATGGAGCATGCAAATATCACCCAATGTCCACCACAATTCAGTACTTACATAAGTGCTTTTTTTCTAAATACTTCACATACATTATCTGAGTAATTATTAAAAACCTGTGAGACATGCCTATATAACAGGTGGGAGGGCTGAGACAACAAATGGCTTGCTCAATACCACTTAGCAAATTCATGGGTGGACTGAGATTTCATTAAAAACTCCCAAAATATATTCTTAACTGATATGCTACGCTAGCTCTCAGGATATCTTTTTTCAAGATAAAAATGGGCTCAGTTTCTTTTCCACAGGTATGAGTACCACACATTCTAGTGCCAAGAAAAAGCACGCAGACATATCAATCTGTTACTCAAATCTCAAGTTGCAATCAAGTACATCAGCATTAGCATGAAGGGGTGGGGATGTGAAAGCAACAATGCTCCCATAAATGTACATATCAACCCAGAACACGGCTTCAAATTTAGCACAATCAAGTTTCAGACTGTGATTAAAGATGGCCACTTTATAATCAGAACTGTAGCTTTAGCCACCTGGGCAAATCAGGCCTGAATTATCTTGCAATCCACCAACATGTGTTCTGACTTTCTGGCTGTTTACCCATCTAAGGCAGGCGGCAAAAAAATAAATTACCAACCCAATAAATGATGGCTGGTCTGAAGCATGGCAAGCTGTGTTGACCTGGTTTAAGTTAATAGGATTTAAGCAAAACTGAATTTGCACAAATAAGTTTCATTTGCTATTCTGTTGCTGACTTGCCCTGCTTTAAAAAAGGTAAAGGGACCCCTGACCATTAGGTCCAGTCGTGACCAACTCTAGGGTTGCAGTGCTCATCTCGCTTTATTGTCCAAGGGAGCCAGAGTACAGCTTCTGGGTCATGTGGCCAGCATGACTGAGCCGCTTCTGGCGAACCAGAGCAGCGCACGGAAATACTGTTTACCTTCCTGCCGGAACGGTACCTATTTATCTACTTGCACTTTGGCGTGCTTTCGAACTGCTAGGTGGGCAGGAGCAGGGACCGAGCAACAGGAGCTCACCCCGTCGCGAGGATTCGAACCGCCGACCTTCTGATCGGCAAGTCCTAGGCTCTGTGGTTTAACCCATAGCGCCACCCATGTCCCACCTGCCCTGCTTTAGAGACAGCTATTTAAGGCTTTTCAGTCTGCTTCCGATTTTTCATAACTGCTTTGTCTTCTTTTAAAAAAGGCACAGTGCAGTAGCAGCAAGTGCTGGCTGAGAGGTGCGGTCTGATGTCCTGGGAACTGAATTGAGCATATGGCCTTGAGCAAGTCATTTGTTTGGTCTACATTCAAGTTATTTCTTGCTTCCCAAGAAGTTCCCACAGATGTAGGATGTGTTTGTTCTTGACGTGATGCGTGGATGGTATTGCCTGGCGGCAGGAAACCTGTAAACACATGCAATAGCTGGTCCTCTTATGAACAAAGCATTTTCTGCTTCCACCCATCCAACCCAGGCTCTATGGATGGGAATTACTTGGCAATGTAGACACCACACCCCTATTTTGGGGAGGCATCCGTTAGAGCAGTTGGGACTATCTTTTAACACCCCATTGTTATAGATGCAAGCTACACTCACAGAATACATTTTATCAGATCCAGGTACGTTATTTTTGTTTTGTTATCTTTACGCATTATCAGCTTAAGGTTAAGTGAAACAAAACTTTCTTACCTGACCAACGACTTGCAGAAAAGAGGTCTTGACGATTACCTAGTTGCAACACACATTTTAAAAAGTAGCTTTTTTTTTTACACCAAACAATAATATAGCATAAGAACAAAATAATGAGAATACTCTGTTACTATGATAAAATAAGGTGTGCAGTTTAACAATCCAGTAGCGTCCCTGGAGGCCCAAAAAGCCCTGGTTTGTACAAAGTGCCTTGCATTATTTTCAGCTGGTGAACCAACTGCAATCCCTCCTAGACACTGACTGCTGGGCCACAGGGAACCATGCTCTTATGGGCTCCAGTTCAGTCTGCTGCAATGTATTGTTCAGCCTTGGAAGACTGGAAACTTAAAATGCAGATGCTAAGCTCCTATGTGATATGATAGCCATGTTCAATTTATAAAAGGATGTCACATAGAGGAGGGAGAAAGGTTGTTTTCTGCTGCTCCAGAGAAGCAGACACGGAGCAATGGATCCAAACTACAAGAAAGAAGATTCCACCTAAACATTAGGAAGAACTTCCTGACAGTAAGAGCTGTTCGACAGTGGAATTTGCTGCCAAGGAGTGTGGTGGAGTCTCCTTCTTTGGAGGTTTTTAAGCAGAGGCTTGACAACCATATGTCAGGAGTGCTCTGATGGTGTTTCCTGCTTGGCAGGGGGTTGGACTCGATGGCCCTTGTGGTCTCTTCCAACTCTATGATTCTATGAGGACAGACCATCAAGATCATATTTTGTTAGTTCTTAAACATACACCAACTGCCAATCCATTTCCAAGCATAATTCAAACTTCTGGTGTTAATGGGTAAGACCTAAACAGTTTAGGACTCAGGAACCTGAAAGCTTGCCCAATTACCACATGTTTGTGCCCAAGTATTGGAGGTCTGGTGGGGGATTGCCAGCATTGTGCGTGTAGAAATGTCCCTCAAAGTCCACTTAGTACAATCATTATGCCTTTTCAGTAACATGGTAAGATTTTCCCCCAGCACAGAATGTTTGCCCAGGCCTTTGTTAAGCGTCACCTAGTTAAGTGTCATTTTATGTGGGGTTTTTTAGTGACAGGCAACTATACTTTATTTTTTGTCATTTTTTTATCCTCAGAATTATTAACAATAGCAAAATGTGCATTTTAGTGGAAAATAAATAAATACAGCACTCTTAAAATGCTCACTTCACAAAAGGTGAAAGCTCGGTTGATCTTATTTAAAATATTTTATTACCAGCATTTCACTGCAAAGCAATCCCAGAGCGGGTTACAATTTAAAAATCAGATCCATGTAAAATGATGCAACCATATCTGGTAAAACAAGGCAGTCCATTTGCAATCATAAGGAAACACTGAACAACAGGCCTAGGCACTAATTACTGAGCAAAGACCAGGGGAAATAAAGAATTCCAAAACTGGGGTGCCATTACCAAGAAGGCTCTCTCCTACTCTGACATATAACAAAAATCAGTTGGCTGAAATACAACCAAGGGAACTTCACTTCAGTTGTGCATCAAAAGACTTCCACTATTTGTCTTTTACTACAATACAGAAAATGGGCCCCCTTGTTTTGAAGGGAAGTAGGGGAAATGTAACTCTCTTTTTTATACTTACTTCATATAGGCTTTCACTTACTTCATATTGGCAATCTGAAGATGAATAAATGTTCAACGATGGAACAGCAGTGTCATTTTCAGGCTGGGCAATGTGCAGCTTTGCAGAAATCTCAGTCGAAGATGGAACCCTGTGGTGGTTAGGTTATTTTTTTTAAATAATGATCTGCAATGAACACTTGTCCAATCTAAAATAAAGTCTGATGTGATCCTTTTAAGTGTGCATGGCATTGTGAGACAGGAGAACTCATTTTGTGCAGGAGGATACATTGCTAGCTTTTGCTGCAGGTTCCACTGGTTGTTGTTTTTTAATGACGAGCTAAAAACGAGACATTCAGAGCTGTCATTCATTTAAGAAGTGGCATTACCTACCGCTTATCAAGGTTTCCATATCATTCAGACTTTGAAACTATGGTTGAAGCTAGTTTGCAAACTCTGATTAGGGTGGGAGCCATGGTTTTAACCAGTGGAGATAACACTGCCAGCAAGGAAGAATAATTTATTAAAGGGACTGCTTGGACCTATGAATAAGTGACCAGCAACATATTCACTCCTCAAGCCTCTTCCAACTGATGATACCTTTTTGGAATTATTCTAGGAGAGGCATACACATGGAAGCATCAAGACAAAGCCATGTCTCATGTGGACTTGGGAAGAAACGGGGAATTAGTAGGAATCTTCTGGCTACTTAACTATTATTCGGTGTTTTGTTGTTACACACGAAACCTTCACCCTTCCTTAAAAACTCTGACGTTAAGATCATTTGCTATACCAAATTTTGTGGTCCTATTCACCTGCATATTGTGAGAACGCATTCATATCATATATGGAAGTCCTAAGGTGTGACACTTTTCAGTGACGTAAAGAAATCAAATAAACTCTTACTGTGACAAAGTTAAAGAGTCTTCATAGGACCATGGTATATGAAGTTGGTACACAGTAGGTTTCCTTTCTGAAAGAAGCAAATGAAAGTACATAATAAAACAAAGAGCCAAGCACGTGATGAAATACAGTTTAAATCAGGCCACTACAAAAGGACTCTGCTACAACAAACAAATAAACTTTTCAAAACGTATCACGCTATCAAAAAGCAAGTCCAAGGAGTGTTTTACAACACCTTAGGTTCTGCTGTGACATGAGAGACCAAGAATGAGGCCCAAATCTCATTTGACTCTCTTTTTGTTTCTTTAGATCTTAACACTTAAAAAATAGTCATAAAACAGCTAGAATGTAAGGTTGCAGAATTGTAATGAAATGTAACAACAACTGAAATAACAATACAGTGGTACCTCGGGTTACATAAGCTTCAGGTTACAGACTCCGCTAATCCAGAAATATTACCTCGGGTTAAGAACTTTGCTTCAGGATGAGAACAGAAACTGTGCTCCAGTGGTGCAGCGGCAGCAGGAGGGCCCATTAGCTAAAGTGGTGCTTTAGGTTAAGAACAGTTTCGGGTTAAGAACGGACCTCCGGAACGAATTAAGTACTTAACCCAAGGTACCACTGTAATGTGTAATTCTCTTATTCCAATAACCATCTCCCAGTTGCTCACAATCTCTAATGATCGGCATTTTAATTTTTTTGCTTCTTTGCCAATGTGTCTCGTCTATCTCAATTTTGCATTGAGCCACACTTCTCATTATTCACGTCACACTGCAGACTCAAGCGGCACGGCAGACTTAATATTAGGGCTGTGTGATATCATCATTTACCCGATTCCAACTCTGCAGGCAGGCACAGTGAAAGAAATAGAAAGAGGCTTATGAAGTACAACAAGAGCAAAGAGAAATGGCAACTGTGCCACTCAGCAAGATAAATGGGAAGGTCATTCACAGAACAGAAAATGTATGTTCACTTCATCCGTTTTCACTCTTAAGTGGCATTAGATTGCCAACTTTAAGGAGAGTGCCGTGCACCCAGTTCAAGTGGCAATTTAAAAATGTCAGGCTTACGATGCATAAGCTTCCTCTCTGCACTGACACACACTTCTTGGGCATGAGGATGATAAGGTTCTGCTGGCATAAATGGGAGATTTCAAGATGCCAAGCGGCTGTGTGATTGTTATCATAAGTGGAAAAAACCCAGCCACATAAATCTGCCTTTGTAATGCCTAACATCCAAGTACTACCCAAGACAAAGCGAATCAGTTTGGATTAGGGAAAGGATAACTACAAAAGATCAAGTAACAAACTGGTAGTCTGCTAACGCAACGGACAACGAAAGACCATGCCTTGTTATTAATGCTAACCTGCAAGTTCTGGGGCGGGGGCAAGAGGAGAATTTCAAGAGCAATCCAGGTTCATTTTAAATGTTGTGTGCCTGCAGCATAATGAACCAGTCATTTTACCACTGTGAACCCTGAAAGCTGCTGACTTTAATGAAAGGAATAATATTTGCATCCTATCCACATCACCATGTTTCCAATGGGTCTCTCTCTCTCTCTCTCTCTCTCTCTCACACACACACACACACACACACACAGCACATATACCATCTCATACATATGAACTGAAAGCTTCCCTCTGAAACAGATTAGAAAACAAATTTAGGCATCTTAGGGATGCCAACTACATTTGCACACATTTAATTCCTCTCTCGCCCACACAGGGATCTATATACAGTGGTAGCTCGGGTTACATATGCTTCAGGTTACATACACTTCAGGTTACAGACGCCGCTAACCCAGAAACAATACTTCGGGTTAAGAACTTTGCTTCAGGATGAGAACAGAAATCGTGCGGCAGCAGCAGGAGGCCCCATTAGCTGAAGTGGTGCTTCAGGTTAAGAACAGTTTCAGGTTAAGTACAGACCTCCAGAACGAATTAAGTACATAACCAGAGGTACCACTGTATACCAAATCTAAACGATCAGAACAGAGTTTAGAATAAAACTTAGCTCAGTGGCAACACACATTTAGCTGGTTTACCAGGACACACCAGCTGCTCACCAGTGATAAAATCATCAAATAAAATTCTCAGTCCACACCCCATTAATGAAGCAGAGTCCTGAATCTACTGTCACATCTCAGTTATCACTTACATTAGAAAATATTTTAGCTCCATTTGAGGGGAAGAAACACATACACACACACTTTATTTTCTTTCAAACATTTCAGCCCAATCTTGTAATGCTCAGGAAATACCCCAATAAATAAGGGATTAAGAATATTAAAATCTATGGACTAAAATGAATTTTGCCATTGCATTAAAAGTAAGCTTAAATTTGCCTCCCAAGTACCCATCCATTTTTAAATCAACCGATTAAAAAAAAAAGTTCTTGTAACAGAGTCGTTTCCCCCCCTTACCCATGATAAGAGCAAACAAAAAATAATGGATTCTGAAACACACACTCTAATTGGCTGATTTAAGCAGACATCTCCACATGCTGATACCTTAGCTTATTTGTAGTTCACTAGTTCACCTGCTAAACTTGAGATAGTAGTTCAGATCAAATCTTCTAGATTAACAGACCTTTCAGACCTGATATATATCTATCAGCTAAAAGAGTTAACATAATATGAAATCAAGCTGGGGTACTGCAGAAAAATTGAGCTGAATTGTAGAGTGCTTTGTAATGAACTGGCAAGCTCAGCTACTGAAACTATACAGTGGTGCCTCGCAAGACGAAATTAATTCGTTCCGCGAGTCTCTTCGCCTAGCGGTTTTTTCGTCTTGCGAAGCAACCCTATTAGCGGATTAGCGCTATTAGCGGCTATTAAAGGCTTAAGGGATTAGCGGATTAGCTGCTAAAAGGCTATTAGTGATTTAGCGGCTTAGAAAAAGGGGGTGGGGAGCGGAAAAAAATCGCAGGAACTCGCAAGACATTTTCGTCTTGCGAAGCAAGCCCATAGGGAAATTCGTCCTGCGAAGCGCATCGAAAAACGAAAAACCCTTTCGTCTAGCGGGTTTTCCGTCTTGCGAGGCATTCGTCTTGCGGGGCACCACTGTACTTCAAGAAAAGAAGACGACTGTTATGAAATCTCAGCAAAACTGAAGAAAAACGAACAAAAATTGGGAGATTTTAAAAGCAGGGAAGAGCAAGGTGGGCCTTAATATTGGATGTGCCTTGCTCAAATGTGAATCAGTAGGTTTCAATACAGTACATGAAATCGTACATCAGTAAACAAAGCCAAAAAATAATAATCAAATAAGGTTAATTTTACAGCAAGTCAGACTACAAAATGAGCTTAGAAATGAAGACTACAGAACAAATGATATTACAAAAATAAGAGCATGCGAGTAATGAGGTACATCAAAGGATTCCCTCCCTCCCAACACTGGTTTAAAAGTGATTTCTGGAAATAAATTTACCTTTAAGTGACTGGCATCGGCTCTCTATAAGGATGTTAAAAGCTTGGTATATCTAAACAAATGTAACAATGCAATACATGTTAGTTTACTAGAACTCCCCAAAAGAACTAACCCAAAACAGAAAACATATGTACCTGAAATAATAATAATAAAATAATAATAATAATGGGAAAAAATCAGTATTTATACCTGACCAAAATGTTGAAGCTGAACCTTGTGAATAAGGCCAGTTGAATTTAATACGATTTTGCTTGAAGAAAGCCCTGTAGAAAGTAATGCCTCATGTCAGAAGTAGTCAGTAAATTATCATTATTACTTATTTCATTTCTATACCGCTTTATATTTTTAAGAAAAATCTCAAAGCGGTACACAGAATAGTAAAACATCAATAAAACAATCTGAGGAAAGTCAAAGATAGAGTATACAGTCAAAGCAACGTAATTAACAGAAAACTAAAATATTATCTTAAAGATTTCAGTCTTTAGAGTCACAACTAACAAGAAATAATTATTTAAATACACGGAAACCAGAATCATGCATTTGCCAAATGCAGCGAAGGAGGCCTACCAAATGAAAAAAGGTGGGTCACTGGAAGCTGTACTGTTCTTGAAGCTTCGTTAAAGAACTCGCAGTCCAAAGTAAACTGCAACAAAGAAATACAAAGTGATTTCTAGAATTTCTGGCAGTGGTCCAGATAGCATTTCATCCTCACAAAGTGGAAAACCAAGGCAAGGTACAGTGGAACCTCGGTTGTCGAACGCTTCCGAAGTTGAACGTTTTGGCTTTCGAACGCTGACAACCCGGATGTGAATGCTTCCGTTTTCGAACGTGCCTCGGAAGTCGAACGGCTTCCGAGGCGCGTTTCTCCATTTTTTCAATGGATTTTGCCGACTGGCAATTGCGCCTTGGTTGTCGAATGTTTAGGAAGTCGAACGGTCTTCTGGAACGGATTATGTTCGGCAACTGAGGTTCCACTGTATTAAACTTCACACCAGGAGAACTGGGTTCGAGAGCTGACTCAACCATAAACTTAACAAATCACCTTACAGTGCTACCTCGGGTTACATACGCTTCAGGTTACAGACTCCGCTAACCCAGATATATTACCTCAGGTTAAGAACTTTGCTTCAGGATGAGAACAGAAATCGTGCTCCGGCAGCGCGGCGGCCACATTAGCTAAAGTGGTGCTTCAGGTTAAGAACAGTTTCAGGTTAAGTACGGACGTCTGGAACGAATTAAGTACTTAACCCGAGGTACCACTGTATTAGTAAACAGAAATAAGCATAGTGGTCATTTCTGTATCACCTGCAAATGTTCTGCAGATTCTCAAATGTGTCATTTGGAACTAAGCATATTTTAGGCTCTCTTGTGGAGCCTAAAGCATGGTTTGTGCTTTACCCCAGATACTACAGAAGCAAACAACTCTTGCAGTCAATCCATCAATAGTCTAACACAGGCACAGGCAAACTTGGCCCTCCAGATGTTTTGGGACTACAATTCCCATCATCCCTAGCGCAGTGGTCAGGGATGATGGGAATTGTAGTCTTAAAAAACATCTGGAGGGCCGAGTTTGCCTATGCCTGGTCTAACAGCAAAGACTTGGCTCATTTGTTAAAAGAAAGCAACAGTTCTCATCACAAGCTATAGCATGCGCTAAAAAATACAACATTTCAGGAAAAGTTATGTAAAATACTCAGGTGGTATTGGTTTTAAACACACACAAACTAGACACTCCTCTCTATTACCTTATTACCATTGACGGCTGGTATATGAAGCACAAGATGAGACAAAGAAGGATAGTCTTCAAGTTTCAGAGTCACAGTCTAGAAAGACAAAACATGCAAAAGTAATGTTTAACTGGCCTGCAAAGTGTATTTTGAGTCTTTTAAAAAAATCATGGTGAAAATAATTTCGAAGTCTCCTGCAGAGCACTTAAACCACAAGGAAAAACTGGAACTGTTAATTTTATCACAGAAGCTCTTCAAAATGTGTTTAAGTGGATTCATTAGTGTTTAAGTGCACAGAACATTTATATTCTCTTAAATAATGAATAAACAAACAAGTGTTTAGTTTTCAAGGAAATGGTACAATTTTTACCTTAACTGTTGGCAGTAATTCAGTTTTCCAACTCAAATCAACACCTCGCAGACTGTAGAAAAAATTACTAGAAATTAGAGAACCATGCTAGATGTTCATGAATATTTATTTCAAGTTTCTTATGCACAATGGTATATTTTAATTGGTAAGCAAGTTTAGAAAGCAACTCTAATATCACTATTATTGATACCTATAGCTAATGTGGTGTAGTGGCCAGAGTGTCAAAATAGGCCTTTGTGGAAATGTAGGTCTAAATGCCCTCAGGCAAGAAACTGTAACACAATAAGCACATTCTAAAATTATGGAGATAAGACATAAAAAGTTTGACTCTGGCCACAATTCTGAAGTGTTTAGAAGCTTTCACTTCCATTTTGGATTCACTGTTGTTGTTTAGTCGTTTAGTCGTGTCCGACTCTTCGTGACCCCATGGACCAGAGCAGGCCAGGCACTCCTGTCTTCCACTGCCTCCCGCAGTTTAGTCAAACTCATGTTTGTAGCTTCGAGAACACTGTCCAGCCATCTTGTCCTCTGTTGTCCCCTTCTCCTGGTGCCCTCCATCTTTCCCAACATCAGGGTCTTTTCCAGGGAGTCTTCTCTTCTCATGAGGTGGCCAAAGTATTAGAGCCTCAGCTTCAGGATCTGTCCTTCCAGTGAGCACTCAGGGCTGATTTCCTTCAGAATGGATAGGTTTGATCTTCTTGCAGTCCATGGGACTCTCAAGAGTCTCCTCCAGCACCATAATTCAAAAGCATCAATTCAGATTCACTGTAGCATGTTGCAATTTTTTAATCTCGACAAACTGTGGTTAATTTTAACTGTACTTTGCTGAAATAAGCCACCTTCCAACTGTAATTTGTGAAGTTGGCTTCTTTCAGCAAACCATAGTGAATAGGTTTGCCATACGTTTGGAATTTCCCAGACATAACTGGAATACTGCTGTTGGAAGCAGTGTCTAGGTGGAAATGTCCAGAAAAATGCGGGTGTATGGCACCTCATGTCAGCAGTGTTGTTTTGAGCAATTCTACTTTTTAAAACGAGGGTGGCGCTGTGGGTTAAACCACAGAGCCTAGGGCTTGCCGATCAGAAGGTCAGTGGTTTGAATCTCCGCGACGGGGTGAGCTCCCGTTGCTCGGTCCCTGCTCCTGCCAACCTAGCAGTTCGAAAGCACAAAGTGCAAGTAGATAAATAGGTACCGCTCTGGCAGGAAGGTAAACGGCGTTTCCATGCGCTGCTCTGGTTCGCCAGAAGCGGCTTAGTCATGCTGGCCACATGACCCGGAAGCTGTACGCCGGCTCCCTCGGCCAATAAAGTGAGCTGAGCACAGCAACCCCAGAGTCGGTCACGACTGGACCTAATGGTCAGGGGTCCCTTTACCTTTACTTTTTTAAAAGCTCCAAAATGTCTGGTTTTTCCAATTTTGCCCAAAAAGCTCAATAACTTTTGGCAAAACTAAAACAAATACAACAACTTTGCCTCCCCCCCCCCAAGCTTTTATTCCCTTCCTTCTCTGCAGAAACTACCCTTTACCACTGGTCCAGACATTTACTGTGTCTAATGTTCCTGCACAACAGCTAATTAGCAAATAAGCTGTTCTGCAGATTTCTACATGGAAGTTATAAAGGGAAGGCAGCAAGCAGACATAAACTCCCTCTATATATTGTCGTCATCCTCTTAGAGAAAGTTTAAGGATGTTTTACCAAAAAACCAAAAATTCTTAACTTGCCCTTTTGTGCAAACATTTTGGTTACCGGTCAGTGGAAACAATAAAATAATGGCTAAGGAATACATGGAAGACTGTTAATGTATAAATTGGCATATTGCAAACAAATACCGGAAGGCCTTTCCTTGAGCAAGAACTACCGGTATTTTGAGCACTGAAAATGCTTTCTCATGTACTAGATAAACCATATGAAAGTGTTACAGTGCTAAATGTGATATTATAATACGGCTATATTAATGTTCTTTCTTCAGTATTTAAATATAACTGCAGGGTGCTTAAGCTAATTTTGAATACGTTCAAAATCCACCAGTCCCCAGGGGAATCCTATTCATTAAAGCCAAATACACAGCTAACCGTGGGATTATAGGGATTCTCCTAATCCAAGAAGTGGATTAAGGCAGGTTTAAGGGTGGCTTAAATTCCTAGTATGTCACAACAGTCGGAAGAGGCCAGAAAATATAACACAAAAATGAAAACAAAACAGAACTAAGCACCACCTGTTTTAAGCAAATACAAAACCAAACCTTATTTTTAAATGAACATTAAAAACAGCAGTAATTTGCATAAGTATCTTCGGCAAACAGTTCTATTTTACTTGTTTATGAAATGTAAAATATATTTACCACACAGGTGAGGAACTGTTTATACAGCCATATATCCAACTGTTTGTGTCCTGATAGATAAAACAGGTATGTGGGGGAGAGAGGTAAGAATACACGTTATAGCTTGGCATACAAAATAGTGAAAGTATTTAAATCGTTTTCTTACTATAAATACATAAGTTAAGTCAAGCCGCAAAGGAAAGCAATTTCTCACCAACATACTGCTTTGACAGTAGACATGACTGTATGGTTTTCGATGGCCTGAGAGAGGGAAAGTAAAGTATTTTCCATCCGATTCCTGTTCGGAAAAGGACAAAAACATGCTGAATTGAAACTGTAGTAGTTTGGAGAACTGCTGGAACAGGATTGAGCAGACACGGTTCCCAATCACCATTAGCCATGTACAGTCCTGGACAGTCTACTGGGGGTGGGCCAAAAGCTCAGAAGCAGAGCACATACTTTGCAGGCAGAAGGTCTCAGGTTCAATACTTGGCATCTCCAGGTACGACTGGGAAACAAGACCCGTCTGAAACCCTGGAGAGTCTGATTTGGCATAAAGTAGGGTTGGAGACGCGGGTGGCGCTGTGGGTTAAACCACAGAGCCTAGGACTCGCCGATCAGAAGGTCGGCGGTTCGAATCCCCGCGACGGGGTGAGCTCCTGTTGATCGGTCCCTGCTCCTGCCCACCTAGCAGTTCGAAAGCACGTAAAAGTGCAAGTAGATAAATAGGTACCACTCCAGTGGGAAGGTAAACAGCGTTTCCGTGTGCTGCTCTGGTTCACCAGAAGCGGCTTAGTCATGCTGGCCACATGACCCGGAAGCTGTACATCGGCTCCCTTGGCCAATAAAACAAGATGAGCGCCGCAACCCCAGAGTCGGTCACGACTGGACCTAATGGTCAGGGGTCCCTTTACCTTAGGGTTGGAGATCTTATCAAAGCAGCCCAAGGCTGAACTCCCTTCTGGGCCACCTTACAAGGGCCGTATGCTAGAGGCGAGCGGGGCAAGAGGCAAAATGGGCAGCATAACAGTAGGCTGCATTCTACACACACACACACACACACACACACACACACCCCTATTCTCCAGCCCAACAAGCATTTCAGGCAGGCAAAATACATGTGAGTGTGGACCAGGGCCAGTGAAGAGTTTGGCTGGTGGAGTGGAGTTGTGGCCCGTGAAGAATTCCAGGGATCAAATAAGCAGGCCTTAAGTTGCTGCATTTGCCTGCTGGGCAGCTTCCCATGTCATCTATCCGAAATTAAACAAGTTACAGTTAAAAGAAGAAATCAACGCAACTCACATTGTACACTGTATAGGACCATTTTGAAGTTTTAATCTGGATCCAGTTTACTTCTCCTGCAATCAAGCAACATCACTCTTCACACATCCAGGAATAAAATGCTTCCTACAAAATTACCACCACTGTTTTGGTTTTTTCACTTTCTAACTTCAAATAGTATCAAGCCATGATATCTGCCGAGGACCGGACTTCATACAAATAAGGAATAAGCTTAAGAATATACAAAGATCCATTTCCCTGATGGTGTTGTACTAAACCACCCAAGATTTAATGACATAAAAGTACAGTGGTGCCCCGCAAGACGAATGCCTCGCAAGACGGAAAACCCCCTAGACGAAAGGGTTTTCCGTTTTGGAGGTGCTTCACAGGACAAATTTGCTATGGGCTTGCTTTGCAAGACGAAAATGTCTTGCGATTCCTGGGGGGTTTTTTTCCGCTCCCCACCCCCTTTTTCTAAGGCACTAAGCTGCTAATAGCCTTTTAGCAGCTAATCCACTAATCCCTTAAGCCTTTAATAGCCGCTAATAGCAGCTAAACCGCTAATAGCGCTAATCCGCTAATGGGCTTGCTTCGCAAGACGAAAAAACCGCTAGACGAAGAGACTCACGGAATGGATTCTTTTCATCTTGCGAGGCACCACTGTATAGCACCAACTTAGAACTAGTTCGTTCTGTGAACTCTCCCCCTAAAATAATGTGGTGGTGATGATGCAGTATGAAGTTGGTTCAAGAAGTTAGAGAAGCCACACACAGGCCATGTTCATATACTGTCAGAGACCAGGCTGAGGAGTACTGCTCTGATGGGGAATGTTGGGAGCCTCCCCCTCCCCCTGACCAGGATTCTGAGGTGCCCAGGAGCAGTGGAGCAGTATAGATTTGGAACAGTGGTTTACAGAGGGGCATAGTTCTGAAGACAAAAGTTGGGAAGAACTGGGGGGTGAACAACAAAGTGAAGAACAGGAAGAGAGAGAGCTAACAGGCACTCTCTCCCTGGAAAGTATTCAGCCTATCAGTCCAAGGTCACGTAGAGCAGATAAGGTGGCTACACAACAAGAAGGGTGGTTGCGAGATGCGGAAGTGACTAGGAAGGAAGTGGGTGGAATCCTTAACTGGGAACACCTTCATTCCGAGAATGGATGCTTTGTTCATTTGCTGTGATCATTACATGGTAAGGGACTCTTTTCGCTTTGTCCTGCTTATCTACAGCCAAATGGGGGGAGGAAGCCGAGACCTAGGAGCCTGGCATATACAATGCTAAACCATGGTTTGGTGCTATGTGCACAAAATGGGAAAATCCCAAGTAAAGCATCAGGTAGGAGAAGGAGCTGCCAGTGTTTAGTTTCACCAGAAAACACGGCTTATTTCAAACCCATTTTGCTTAGACTCACTACCAACCCTGATCTTGTATTAAAAAAAAAAAGATAAGCTAACCTGTTAGTTCAGCAACAGATTCAGGGCTCTCTTCATATAATTTTGCAGGGTGCCTCAGAAAGTGATGATTTAACACTAGCATTCTCTTCTGTGGATCTTCTGTTATCTAAGAATTAACACGTGATTTCAGAAGAATTTTAACTTAAGTTTGGTCGCAATGAAGCATATTTATACTAAACCCAAGACAGAATATGGATTCAAATTAACATTAATACCATCACTATTTACAACAGAAATACAAACCTGCTTAGTGTTTTCATCAATAAGGTCAAAAAATGCTCGGATGGTAGCCAAGATCAATTCTTTACACCTATAAAAAGAGTGTAAGGGAAAAAGGCTAGTTATATAAACTACAGATAAAAACGAAATCAAGCAACAAAAGAAGAGTCAATTCGGGTACCTAATCTGGTTCTAGCTGCTTACCAAACTATGGAGAGATGGTCTGTTGAAGCCCAGACACGAGGAATGGCTGAAGTCTATTTAAGAAGAGATTTCTGTTACTTCTTTTCAAAAATTACTAATGAGAAACACTTAATATTATCTTAATGAAGAAAGCACATTGCTGACATCCTGCCCACGGCTAAAATCCCAATGGCAGGGATTCAAAGGGCTAGTTTAGACATGCACAGAACAGCAAAAGTTCTGCCTTTCGCCCTGTAATAGCAGATCACTATGTCTCAGAACTGCAGCTCAGTGTCAAAATTGGTTTGGCATGTAGCACGGCATAGCTGTCAACTTACAGATTTGAAAGTAAGGGACCAGCAGCCTCGAAAATAAGGGATCAGCAGCCAAAATAAGGGATTTTCAGGGCGCAGGTAGGTTCAACTTCTGAGCCCCTCCGAGCCAAAGGCAGAAAGCCCAGCCAGCAGCCAAACAAAGCCTCAAGCGGTGGTTCCCACAGCGCAGCAACCCGGCAAAGGGGATGCAGCAAGGAAAACCACCATCACCTCTCCGCTGGGAAGCACTGAGCAAAAGCGAGTCCCCAGGAAACGCGGCCTCTTTGATCGGCACAAGGCATGCAAGCTCCACCCCCCCCAGTCGTTCTTAAGACTCCTTATTGGGTGAGCAACGCAGCCAAGCAACACAGTTGGCGCCTCCCTCACCCCTGGCCGGCAGGGAGGGAAAGGAGCTGCTTCCTTTGAAACCCGGGAAATTTAAGGGACATCATCAATAAGGGACAGCAGCGGGACATGGCGCTGGGATAAGGGAGTTTCCCGCTAAATAAGGGACGGTTGACAGCTATGTAGCACAGAGAGCGGCTGTTCGGGAAGGGGAATGTTAAAAGTGTCCTTGGATATGTAAAATTTGGTGTGTGGTTCTTTGGATCCTTCTGTTCAGCCAGCTGAATGCAGGACTGCAGTCTTTAGACAGAATCCAAAAATTTACTTTAATTAGGCAAGCCCCATCTCTTAGTCATGTCCAGTAGGATTTCTTATTTCTTCGTGCTAGGCCCTTTTATCAGAAAAGGAATTTGGGAGAAAAACGTTTATATACTGGCCCAAGCATTACACTTCTAATCTTATAGGGAATCCACATTTGTTTGGTAACAAGTGTCACTGTTTCCACTGGGACCGAGAGCTGAATCTAGAATACAAACTTTAATCACTCCGGTTATAGTAAATGCCAGGGCAAGGATTAAATATGCAATACCTTTAACAAGAATCCTTCAGTGTGTACAAGAGCCCTAGGGTTGCAAATTACTTATCCCCAAATCTGTAAATATTACTTTAATTTTAAAAGAACGGGTGCTTAGTTTACCACAACACATAAGGCACTGCTTTGATGACTTGTTCGGGGCAGAAAAGCCAATCCTGAACGAACTTGATAATCTCGGAATCCTCCCGCCACAGAAAGAGTCGTTAGATTCTTTATTTCTTTAGCCTTCTGAATCCATTTCTGGTTTACCGCTCTGTAAAAATCTTCCAGAGGGAAAAAAAATTGTTTTAAACATTAGTTTAGCAGCATTTGTTTAGAGAAGTCCAAATTCTGAATCTGGAATAACTGAAGTGATCAACCACAACGTACATTAAAAGCTATACTTTCATACTGGGTATTAAGAATCATCTGAGGACAGCAGCATCAAAAAGATATGTATCAAAACCACCAGCTAAATGAGGAGGTCGGTGAAATAAGTGAATGAAAGATATGATATTGAAATTGTTTGAGTGTTTTAAATTGTTTTGTTTGGTTTTGTTTAGTTTAATGTGTTTAGTGTTATGTAGTGTTTTTATATTGTATTGTATTGGTTTTTATTTTTCTGTTTTTGTTTGGTTTTGTAATGTTTAAATTGTTCAAAAAGCAATAAATATTATAAAAAACAACAACAACAACAACAACAACAAACCACCAGCTAAATGCTACACAGTAAAAGGGAAAGGAAGGCGAGCTACTCAAACGAAATGAGCACAACTTGTTTTTGAGTCTCACGGCTGATTCAGACACGGCATTCTTCTTGGTTAGCACAAATGAGAGTCACTCTCACGTCTGCATACTTGGAAAGAAAATAATAATTGAGGTTTCAGTACAACTCTCTCACTCCTGATCAGGCCCACATACTCAGTAATGGATAGGAATCCATCCAAAGGTGAGATCCATATATTACCACCTCAAACAGTACCTTTTTTTCTGGGAATGCAGAGACGAGGCTGGCTCCCACTTATGCAAAACCATGCACAGATGACATGTGAATCAGCCCACACAATGCAAATTAAGGCAGCGGCTTTAGCAGTCCCAACTAAAATCAGTATTAGCTCGGAGGGAATGTGTTTAGAATCAGGCTGCAAAGACTGCCCAACACAATTTCGGAAACTGTAAATGTCAAGCAGGTGTTTTTTTTTAAACAAACAAGAGCAGTACAGTGGACGCTCGGGTTGCGAACGTGATCCATGCAGGATGCACGTTCGCAACCCGCAGCGGCGTGGCTGTGCACCGCGGGTTGCAATTTAGAGCTTCTGCGCATGCGCGACCGCCAAAACCCGGAAGTACAGTGGTACCTCGGGTTACATACGCTTCAGGTTACAGACTCCCGTAACCCAGAAATAGTACCTATGCTGTTCTATGCTGCGGTTTAGGATTACAGTGGTACCTCGGGTTACATACGCTTCAGGTTACAGACTCCCGTGACCCAGAAATAGTACCTATGCTGTTCTATGCTGCGGTTTAGGATTACAGTGGTACCTCGGGTTACATACGCTTCAGGTTACAGACTCCCGTAACCCAGAAATAGTACCTATGCTGTTCTATGCTGCGGTTTAGGACTACAGTGGTACCTCGGGTTACATACGCTTCAGGTTACAGACTCCCGTAACCCAGAAATAGTACCTATGCTGTTCTATGCTGCGGTTTAGGATTACAGTGGTACCTCGGGTTACATGCGCTTCAGGTTACAGACTCCCGTAACCCAGAAATAGTACCTATGCTGTGGTTTAGGATTACAGTGGTACCTCGGGTTACATACGCTTCAGGTTACAGACTCCCGTAACCCAGAAACAGTACCTATGCTGTTCTATGCTGCGGTTTAGGATTACAGTGGTACCTCGGGTTACATACGCTTCAGGTTACATACGCTTCAGGTTACAGACTCCGCTAACCCAGAAATATTACCTCGGGTTAAGAACTTTACCTCAGGATGAGAACAGAAATCGTGCTCCAGCGGCGCGGCGGTAGTGGGAGGCCCCATTAGCTGTAGTGGTGCTTCAGGTTAAGAACAGTTTCAGGTTAAGAACAGACCTCCAGAACGAATTAAGTACTTAACCCGAGGTACCACTATAACCCGTTCCGGTTCTTCCAGGTTTCGGCGGTCCACATCCTGAAAAAACGCAACCTGAAGCGTCTGTAACCCAAGGAATGACTGTATATTTAAGTATATTTAAGTACTGTATTTTTCGCCCCATAGGACGCACCGGCCCATAGGACGCACCATGGTTTTTTTTTGGGGGGGGGGATAAAGAAAAAAAATTATTTCCCCCCCAGGTGCTTGTGGGGCCGGCAGCGGGCAGAATAATAATAATAATAATAATAATTTTTATTTATACCCCGCCCTCCCCAGCCAAGGCCGGGCTCAGAGCGGCTTACAAGCAATAATAAAAACAAGATGAATGATTACAACTTAAAAACAAAAGTAAAATACAACATGAAAATAATGTAACATTAAAATATTAAAATGTAGCCTCATCGCAGGAGGTACAGCCCACCTTCAGACCAGGTCCGGGGACAATGGGAAGATGTGCTGCGGCTCCCCACTGTCCCCAGAGCTTGTGGGGCAGGCAGCGGGGAGAAGCGCTCTTCTCCCCGCCGCCAGCCTTCAGATCAGGATGCGCTGCGGCTCCCCACTGTCCCCGGAGCTTGTGGGGCTGGCGGCGGGGCTCTCCTGAAGCCTGGAGAGCGAGAGGGGTCGGTGCGCACCGACCCCTCTCGCTCTCCAGGCTTCAGCGAAAGCCTGCATTCGCCCCATAGGACGCACACACATTTCCCCTTCATTTTTGGAGGGGAAAAAGTGCGTCCTATAGGGCGAAAAATACGGTAATAAAACCAGCATGCGATGTTTTACTTCTCCTTTTGGGGAATTTTATTTCTCTTTTTTGGGAGTACAAAAAACCTTCCATTTTCTCAGACATAAATGAGAGGTTGGGAAAAAGGCCAACGGCTGAGGCAACTCTTCCCTTGTGGCTGCAGGCAAAAGTCCGGGAGAAAGAAAAGGAGACTTGAAGGAGGAGGAGAGGACTGCTGAAATGAAGTGACAGGAGAAAAAAAGGGCGAAAAAGGGCACAGATGTCATTAAACAAAAAAGACTTTAGAAATGATGCAAACAGTTCCCACTCCAACAGTCTGAGGACTGTAAGGTGCGGCAGCATTAATGACAGAGACTGGCAGAGACTGGCCTAGCAGCCAGGGGCGAGGGAAGGCTAACCGACACTTGGTGCAGGGTGTCGGGGCAAACTGCCCGGCGGCGCATGCGCCATACGTAGCAGTAATAAATAATAATAATAATAATTTATTATTTATACCCTGCCCATCTGGCTGAGTCCCCCCCAGCCACTCTGGGCGCCTTCCAACAAAAATGGGGGGAAATAAGGATGATATGTTTCTGGATAATATGTTTCGTTTTAATTTTGAATAAAAAAGTTATTAAAAAAAGAGAGAAAAAGAAAATGCTGGCAGATTGTTTTTATTTTTGAAAGTGCAAAATAGCACAGCTGCTTTTTGTTGGATGCTGCTTCCAAATTCTGATTGCGAGAATTAAATTCACTGTCACCATGGCAACCATACTAACGGACTCCTGCTCCATTCGGAGTCTTTCGTTTACACTCATGCTGCAGTTAACTTGATGCTAGCAATTATGCATACAGTGGTACCTCGGGTTAAGTACTTAATTCGTTCCGGAGGTCCGTTCTTAACATGAAACTGCTCTTAACCTGAAGCACCACTTTAGCTAATGGGGCCTCCTACTGCCGCTGCGCCGCCGGAGCACGATTTCTGTTCTTATCCTGAAGCAAAGTTCTTAACCTGAAGCACTATTTCTGGGTTAGCAGAGTCTGTAACCTGAGGTACCACTGTATTGGCTATTGCCTAACTTTCAAGCTACTTGGGGCATGAGGGGTAAGCTCATGAAAAACAATGCCCAGGATTAGTCAAGGTGACAGAGGTCTTGGTCACCAGAAGTTTAACACAAAAGAATCCTGCACAGAGGAAACTGCATCAAAAACACTCGGTAAAACCTTCAAGTGGCCTAGATTTCAAAGTCCTTCGTTTTCTTGTAATGCTTCCATTAGTCAAGAATCTGAGTTTAGAAAGCTGCAAGTCATTCCATTAGACTTTGATATTCAAGGGATTCTCTCAAGTGTCCCAGTTCTGTCAAAGCTCAGGCATCAGGATAATAGAATAATCAGAGCACCCACACTTATACGAGAAAACTAAGATAACCAACTTGTCACAAATAACCAAATAACCAACCCTTCTGTCTAAGTCTCTCTGCCAGTTACCAACGGCTCACCAACACTTCCCCAAAATTAAACCGGCAATTAAGCTTAATGTTTAAGCCGCGCCTGGACACATTGGGATTCTCAGGCCCATTGCCAATGTAGCCTGCAGCCAAAACATTTCAGTTATTACACATTGACTGAACTCACTCCAAAGGCTTGGAGCAAAACCTAATGAGAACACGGTACTGTACAGGAAATACGGGTTTCTAAAGGGAAGCTAAACTATAGCTGTTTAATGCCCGCATTTAAATGCCGCCTTCTAAAAGCAATGTTCTACAGTAAAGGCTTCTTTTCCTTCTGCCACGTCTGGGCTGGCTCAGTTGTCTGAAATATTTGGAATAGGGTTAAGTTGCACTGGCACAATTTAAGGTAAATGTAAAGGGACCCCTGACCATTAGGTCCAGTCGTGACCGACTCTGGGGTTGCGGCGCTCATCTCGCTTTATTGGCTGAGGGAGCCCGCGTACAGCTTCCGGGTAATGTGGCCAGCATGACTAAGCCGCTTCTGGCAAACCAGAGCAGCGCACGGAAACACCGTTTACCTTCCTGCCAGAGCGGTACCTATTTATCTACTTGCACTTTGATGTGCTTTCAAACTGCCAGGTTGGCAGGAGCTGGGACTGAGCAACGGGAGCTCACCCCGTGGCGGGGATTCGAACCGCCGACCTTCTGATCGGCAAATCCTAGGCTCTGTGGTTCAACCCACAGCGCCACCCGCGTCCCATACTGACACAATTTACCCCCGCGTAAATTACGCCGGCTTCGTAGGCCTGACACTGAATGCAATCTTGGTTGATAATTTATACGCTTAGAAATCAGAAGGGCAAGTTGCTATTTTAGAAACTTTGTTATGAACTGTAAGGAGGGCAGGAAGACAGAAGTGCCTGACGTGCTCTGGTCCATGGGGTCACGAAGAGTCGGACACAACTAAACGACTAAACAACAACAACAATCTTGCTGATGTCTACCGAGTGGTCATATTAGGAGTAAACCTACCAGTAAGATATCGGTCTAAAGGCATTACAGGTGCAATGTGAGGTGTGGCCTGAGTAACGAGGACATTGAGGAGTTCCACCTTGAAATTTTTAAGCGTCAGCAGTGCTCTTGCAACAAGGCCGCCCATGGAATGACCTACTATTGCAACGCTACGTGGAGCAAACTCCTGGCCCTTAAAAAAAAGAGAAAGGAAGCATAAGGAAGAAATTATTTGACATCAAACACACTGAGATCGTATGAAATCACAGGCACCCTCCTGCTTAATAGCTGATGTATTTGAATTCTGATGTACTTTATTGTCATTCGCCGAAAATCAAGTTACTACAAAAACTAAGACTGCAATTCAAGTACAGTTAATTGGATTTTGAATCTAAATCAGTAAGACATTTCTATATTGAGGGTGCTCAGCATAATACAGTGGTACCTCGGGTTAAGAACTTAAATCATTCTGGAGGTCTGTTCTTAACCTGAAACTGCTCTTAACCTGAGGTATCACTTTAGTGTAGATAGACAAGAACCCAACTTTCAAAGGACCCAACTTTCAAATAATGCTACTGAATGTAGTCGAGAGAGAGAATTTCAAACACTGTGTTTCCCAAACTTGGTCTCCAGTTGTTTTTGGACTACAACTTCTACCATCCCTGATCAGGACCAGTGGTCAGGGATGATGGGAATTGTAGTTCGAAAGAAGAAGAAGAAAAAGCTGGGGACCCAAGTTTGGAAAACACGACCCTATACCAAATCATGGAGATGATAGATAGATAGACAGATAGATAGATAGATGATAGATAGATTAGATAGATAGATAGATAGATAGATGGATGGATGATAGGTATCCCAACCATAAAACACAAAGCAACAGTATTTCTCTCCCAACCTGCAGCTGTCATATCCAATACAGCTAATAATTTGACAGAATTAAACAAGTGCATAATGCTTATCTCCATACCTTATACAATTTAAGAATAACTTTAATACACTCATGCACAAATCTAGTTTGCCTTTGTAGACTTCCACCATAGAGTGCAACAAGTTCCTCATTGAAGTTGACGCTGAAGACATCAAAATGATACTTGAAGTCAGCATCTTCTGCCTTTCTGAGTGCTATTGACCCAAGGGAACGTACTGAAAAAGCACACAGGAATTATTAGAAGAAAGTAGTTCAATATCTCCAGATTTTGATGCCAGGGCAGATCACTAAAATTTGACCTCAGGGGACAGAAAAGATACAGATCTATTGTTAAAGTGGAATGGAATACGCAACTGGTTGTAATTTGGTGTCACCAAACTCTATGCTAGAGAAACCCTGGCCTAACATACAATATGGAGGTATTACCTGAGAACGATATGATTTATGCAAGGAGCTTTGGAACAGATCATGATAAGGCCTGGCTGCTTCTGCATCTAGATTGCTCAACAATACAGAAGCATGGGAAAGGTGTTTCTCCACCACAGAGATCTGCACCATTCTCAAATGCATTCTGATAGCCATTTCTTTTCATAACCCTATACCGATCTATAGCTGGTTTGATAAAAAACCACAACATAGCTGCTGATCGGCATTTACTTCCATGAAGACAAGAACTAATGGCAAGAGGCTCTCGTCACAGCAGCTACTTCGGAAATTCTGATAAATAGTAGAGATTATTTATTTAGAAAAATCTCAAAGCAGTTTACAGCATATTAAAACATCAATAAAACAATCCAGAATCAAACATTTCTGAAGAAAGTCAAATATAGAGTATACAGTCAAAACAACATAATTAACAGAAAACTAAACTATTATCTTAAAGATAATATTACAAAGGAGGTCAACTACAGAATACATAATTAAAACAGAGTTAACCCAAAAAATCTTAAACATTTCAAAAAGAAAAAAAACCCCACTGCTAAATGAAATCAAATACAAAATACACATTTAAAACAGCATAATTAACAGGGTATTGGTCCATCATATTAAAACACAAACATGTTCTTGGAAGACAGACAAATTCTAAAGAGTTTAACCCTTACCCAGAATGGGAGGGGGGGCGGAATCCATGGTCAAGATTTAATTATTCTAGATCAGGAGTGGTGTTTCTAGATGTTTTTGGACTACAACTTCTATTACCCTGAGCTAGCATGGCCTATTGCCAGTGATAACTGCAGCTGGAGGGCATCATGTTTGCTATACCTGCCCTAGCTTTTATTACAGAAACTGAATTATGAATGGACAGCACTCCTTGAATGTATTTATGGATTATGAGGGCAAAAATAATACAAACAGTAAGGAATACAGATCTTACACCTTGTAGTATTTGAATTTGACTGGTAGATCTCTTGATGATATGCAGTCAGAGGGTGGTCCAAGTTTATATTTGCCCATCCTCCAAATTGACTGCTATAGCCTCTTGGTTTCATATGGCACTTCTGAGACATCGCAATGTACATATCAACATAGTTGCTCATGGCCCTCTGGCACTGGGTGGTCAAGCCACTTACATTTATTACTGAACTGGTTGCAAAATTTGCCTTGGCTGCAAGTAAGTTGAGAGCTAGGCAACAAGATAAGTATCATAAGGGGGAGTGTGAGATGTGGAGTGCTTAACTTACACAGCTGTGATTTTCGCATTTTTGTATGTTTGCTTAGCTGCTGTTGTTGTTCAGTTTTAAATCAAATAATAATAATAATAATAATAATAATAATAATAATAATAATAATAATATATTATTTGTACCCCGCCCATCTGGCTGGGCCTCCCCAGCCACTCTGGGCGGCTTCCATAGAAACAAAAAATACAGTAAAATATCACAGATTAAAAACTTCCCTGAACAGGGCTGCCTTAAGATGTCTTCTAAATGTCAGGTAGTTATTTATCGCTTTGACATCTGGTGGGAGGGCGTTCCACAGGGCGGGCGCCACTACCGAGAAGGCCCTCTGCCTGGTTCCCTGGTATTATTTGTATTCTACGCAATGTGACCAATTGTGGCGGATTATAGCTTTTAGCAACAAAGATTTCATTCATTCATTCATTCATTCATTCATGCCACTTACATAAACGAAAGCTAAGTCAAGTGCATGCAACTCCCATTTAAGTTGGGTTTGCATTCCGGGGTCACTGTGCATTTGCGCAAAATCAGAAACCCATTGAAAAAGCCTGCAAACTCCCTGCCCTGCCCCTTTGAGTGACATCTTTATTATGTTTCTGGGTTCAGCGCTGTGCGCATCTGTGCAAATGCGCACACATGCCTAAAGCAGGAGTTGCCTGTACCACTAATTTTAGTATTCCGCTTGTAAAATATATTTCCCCAGTTCTCAGAGAAAATTCCATTTTTTGCAGGTTGAAATCACATTCTGTTTCCCCAAATGGCAGTTGGGAGCATGATTCACATGGGATTTTGTTCATTTTCCAGATGCCCATATGGTATCTTCTGTGATTATTTGGATAATCCTCTTTGACGCCTGTAGCAGAGCTGGTTTGCCTAGCTCTCAATCTATTTAGAAGCCCAGGGCTAAGGATCGCTTCCTGATAAATCTCTAAAACCTTGCCCAACACCACTTTCTTTGACAACTCTTTTACATGCTTGATGTACAATAAAATAAATGCCAATCAAGATATAGTGTAAAAATAGTGCTCAGTCGCAATATATTTTGTGGATTTGTAGTTTTGATTGTTTTTAGCTTATCTTATGCGATTTTACATAATTTGGGTATTCTCACTGTTCACACATTTTACCCTACGCTATTAAATGATGCAAATACATCAACAAAGAAAGTTGGTAATTCTGTTAACAATTACACATAAACAAAATATTCAGAATACATACTTCCACAAAGACCTATGTTAAAAAAAGGTAACATTCTACATTTCCTGCTTTATGAAAGATTATAATACACACATCAGTATTGCTTCAGATATAGCTTACCTTGTTTGTAACTCCCAGCATTGCCAGGGAGAAAGAGTACTGGAATCCCAGTTACGAGCAGATTTCTATTTTCTTCTGCATAACTTCCTTCCCCGTAAAGATAGAGCTCGTAGGCTGGATAACGCCTGGATACTTTCCTAGGAAGTTTTATTTTCTGTAAAATACAATTTTGCATACAATTATAATTCTAAAATACAAGTATACTTAAATACTATTTTATGTATGCCGGAGGTAATAATTTATTGTTCAAATCTGAAATGTACATGTTAAGTACAGAAACGGTTAAGGAGGTAGCTGGGCAACTTCAAGCTGGGGTATATTTGCATTCAGCAGAGAGAGCTTTGGGAGTTTTGAAATGATGCAGATGCTTTTTCATCACCCTAAACGATCTTGCTCTCAACCCCTCCATCCCATTTCAGCTCAACTACACACAAGAAACTGAACCTACTAATAAAAGATAAAATAGCATTAGAAGCCAGGAAAGTTATTTCCACCGACATCAGTTTATCCAACAGTTTCAATGCAGTACTTACTGTATTTTTTGCTCTACAAGACTCACTTTTCCCCTCCTAAAAAGTAAGGGGAAATGTGTGTGCGTCTTATGGAGCGAATGCAGGCTGCGCAGCTATCCCAGAAGCCAGAAGAGCAAGAGGGATTGCTGCTTTCACTGTGCAGCGATCCCTCTTGTTGTTCTGGCTTCTGAGATTCAGAATATTTTTTTTCTTGTTTTCCTCCTCCAAAAACTAGGTGTGTCTTGTGGTCTGGTGCGTCTTATAGAGCGAAAAATACAGTATCTTGCTGAAAAGGAAGATATTCTGGTTCTCTTATGTAGAAAATCTAGGTAAGAAGCCCCATTTCAACCCCATGTGTCCTGGACCAGCAAATCACTTCTATTTATATCTGAGTCTCTGTATATGTGTGTGTGTGTACACGAACGTACACACACACACATGTATGTATATATATATATAAGAAATACAGGTGGCCTACTTGGAAGTTGTTGCAACAATGAGTGAAATAAAAACCCAAAAGCATTTTGCATGCCAGAAGGAATACAAAAAAGTGTTGCCTTTGAGAATGTAATTTTGTCTGACCAACTTAATAGGCTTACATCATAATGAATAAATTGTCAGGGGAGGTGAAATTGAATTCATTTAAAATTTGCTGCTTTGGCACCAGTCAACGGCATATACGTCATCAGCTAGATAAATACCGGCCAACACATGAATTGCAGATGAATTCAAACACTTATAACAATTCAGGACGCAGCCTTTCAGCTTCTTCTTTCAATACAAGCACATCATAACTTAGCAGCTAGCTTGAAAGACATTTGCTCTAAAAATGCTAAAGGTTGCCGCCAACCCCTGAATTTTATAGACCATAAAAGGGTGACGGCGATATGTGTGTGAAAATCAAAGTAATATACTTCTCAAAAACTAGGTCAGGGGCCGCAAACCTTTTTGGACGAGAGGATGCATTTTGAATTTTGAGAGTGCTGGAGGCACCAGCTACAAAATGGGTGCCACAAAATTTGAGTCTTTGCAATGCTTTCCCCAGAATTGCATTTCCATATGAGAAAAGGCTTAACCTACTGAATTTCAGCCTAGGAAATTCGAAGCAGAAAAAGTGCATTAAAGGGGAATGAGAAAAGCAGCTCTTCGGAACACAGGGGGCTCCTATTGCCTATTGCCTTTTTCAGCCGTGGACCGGTCCACTGTCCTCAGACTGTGTGGTGGGCCGGACTATTTTTTTTTTTTGGGGGGGGGGGGGATGAATGAATTCCTATGCCCCACAAACAACCCAGAGATGCATTTTAAATAAAAGGACACATTCTACTCATGTAAAAACACGCTGATTCCCGGACCGTCCACAGGCCAGATTTAGAAGGCGATTGGGCCGCATCCGGCCCCCGGACCTTAGGTTGCCTACCCCTGGCCTAGTGTCAGAACAACTCGCTTACCAATCACAGCCCTGACTTCATTCATTGCTTAAACATACTACCAGGGGAAGCAGCCAGGCTTGCTCATTTCACAGAAATCACTTAGAAGGGTATCTGCACATTTTGCTCCATAACATGCTTTCTAGGAGGGCTAGAAACTTACTTTTTAAAAAATGAAACTTCAGAGTAAGGCTCCTGCCTGGGGATGCCAACAAAAGCCTTCTCAGGCACTTTGGTGCCTGCCAGGTTGGTGACCCCTGGGTTTAGCTGTACACATTCTTACATGTGCTTAAACAGGGTCAGGTTTATTCCCTGGCCAGGGAGCCACTATATGGCATTTTGCCTTTGTACGGAAGGGTAATTTCTAGTAACACTCACACCCCCCACTCAATCCTCAATCCACTAGGCAAGCAAGTCATTAACAGAGTTCAAGGTCACATTCCAGCCAAGCTAAAGCAATCATGGAGGGTGCAAATACGTACGTGTGTGTGTGTGTGTGTGGCTGGGGTGTGGCTCGGGAGAGATCCAGACCCTGAGGTTTCTCAGCCCTACTCAGTGGCGTAGCGTGGGTTGTCAGCACCCGGGGCAAGGCAAGTAATTTGCGCCCCCTAACCCAGGGCAAGGCACTGCACGCCTGGCACCCCACACACACAGTGGGCGGCGACCTGGCGGCTCGGATCGGATTTGCACAGCCAGCACTGCAGTGAGAGAGAGTGAGTGAGCCAGGTAGGGGCAGAGAGCTGCGAGTGTGAGCACGCCCCCCCAGATGTTGCGCCCGGTGCGGCCGGCCCCCCCTGCACCCCCCACGCTACGCCACTGGCCCTACTCTAGTGATACATCTGAGCACAATAAGTGCAGCATACCGAATATAAGCAATAAATTCTTATGGAGAAAGCCATAATTTGGGGGGGAATCCAAGCCTGAAAGATGTAAAAGTAAAGCAACTAAATTCTGTTCACCAATTGCACAGGTGATGCTGTGCATTGGCCCACCTGGCTTGCCAAACCAGGAGCTGCCAAGTCGGCTCTCAGGTTCTGTGCAGTTTACTTTCAGTTCTGCACTGCAATCAGGAAAGATGCTGCATGTTTTTGTTTCCTCCGTAACAGTTTTACGTTATGCATCTCGTTTTTGGCCTCCTTTCACGATGCTTTTTGGGTAAAAGCCCCATCTGCTTGGCATATGCACTACTCCTTCTTTATCTCTTAGCTTGTTTTTCAAATAAAATATTTAGTATCAGATGCGGAAGTAGCAGACATGGAAACCAAATGGGACAATCTGAAGCTTGCAATGGATTGTTTCTCTGAAAAAGGGCAGATGGGTAAGTTATTGTATCTGAAAGCCAATAAATATAGCCGAAGTACCATAGGGTTTTTGCTTCTTTTCTTTAGCTATCATTAAATTTATACCCCAGAATTTCAGGAATAGGAGCTCTCAGGGCACCTTCCAAAGTAATCAATACAATCAATAAAAAAGACATAAGTGGAAAAACAAAATCAGTTAGTCAAGGAGTGTTACACATTCCAATTAAAAATATCTAAGTAGTCAGGGAAAATAAGTTCTTTTCCAGGTCATGGAAAAATGTAAGGGCTTTCCAGAAGCAATGTGCCATTATATTTTAAAAGCCCTCTCTTTGGTCACTACCCATCACACTCCAGAAGATGAGGGCACCCAGAAGACAGACTCAGATAATCACCTTTGTTTGAGGTGGACCAATAAACACCTGGATCTTAGACACTGTAAGGCTTTAACAGGTTTAAGAGGTTCTAGCTAGAATTTCTTTAAAAGGTAGCAACTAAAGCTACAATCCTCACCCCACCTACTCTAGGAACAAACGCCACTTCTGAGAATATATGGTTAGGATTTCACTATAAGACAAGCAGCTTTCATATCTGTCCCACCCAAGGCTAAAACAGACATGTACAGCGAACATGCACCAGTATAGTACAAGAATTCCTGGTACAGTAAAGGAAGGAGACCTTATTTCCACTTCAAATCCTCTCAATGCATCTTAGCAGTTACTTAGATATTAGAGTAAGAACTGTGTTCTAAATACAGCAGTGTAACTGCTGCGGTTTGGTCATGTTTACAGATGGCAAGGACACGTGTGCGTATATACATATAACACATCCGTATGTGCAAGATCAGATCAGGAACAAAACAACAGCCTATGGATTAATCTTTCATTGGACAGTTACACTGATGTTCTAAACAATTTGATTTCTATGTTTTTTAGAGTAAACTTTTGCTACTTTTTATGATAGCGGTACCTATGGTTGAAATAAGAAAAAGGAATCAATTAGGCTGGGGTTTGCTTATTTGTGTGTGGTCTACCTTTTCGATTTGTTATAATCTTCGTGGTTAACCAATGTGTTTTAAATGCAAGAGGTGCTGTCAGGATATTTTAAGCCATAGCATGTGCTATATGCATAGCCGTCAACCGTCCCTTATTTGGTGGGAAAGTCCCTTATCCCAGCGCAGCGTCCCTCTGCTGTCCCTTTTTGATGATGTCCCTTAAATTGCCCGGGTTTCAAAGGAAGCAGCTCCTCTCCCTCTCTCCCTGCTGGCCAGGGAGGAGGGAGGCTCCAACTGTGTTGCTTGGCTGCATTGCTCACCCAATAAGCAGTCTAAGAATGACTGGGGGGTGGAGCTTGCATGCCTTGTGCCGATCAAATCAGCCATGTTGCCTGGGGACTCGCCTTTGCTCAGCACTTCCCAGCGGAGAGGTGATGGTGGTTTTCCTTGCTGCATCCCCTTTGCCAGGTTGCTGCGCTTGAGGCTTCGTTTGGCTGCTGGCTGGGCTTTCTGCCTTTGGCTCGGAGGGGCTCAGAAATTGAACATACATGTGCTCTGAAAATCCCTTATTTTGGCTGCTGGTCCCTTATTTTCGGCTGCTGGTCCCTTACTTTCAAATCTGTAAGATGACAGCTATGGTTATATGATCTTGAATGCACACTCTTGGTTAAGAACTATGGATCAGCTAGTCCAGCATTCTTTGTGAGAAACTCAGAAACTGGTCGGTGGCCAACCATTAGATTGTGCCTAATCTTCTGCCCACCTCTGGCTTAGATAACCTGTCGTGGCCTTGTAATTCTATCTTGAGTCTTAGGAGCCTAGCCAGATATAACTCATTTCTTCTGGCTAAAACGCTTATGTTACTCTTAACTCTCTGTAGAACATCTCAAGAATCACATTGCTTTTTCCCATGCAAACGTGTCCAGAAACTTACTTTGGAGTTCCTTCCTGAGGTCTCCCTGCAGTGGGAATTACAGTTGGCAGCTACCCAAGAAACCCCTCTCAGCTGTGACCCCTAAATTCTAGAATAGCTTCCAATGAGGGGTACACCTGGTTGGCCCTGTTACTGCTTGCCTTTAGGTGAACAGCAATTTCATTGACCTTTGTTAGAATTTTGTCATTAACTTGGGTGACTGCTGTTGCTAACATTTCAGTCTCTTTTAGCTTTGTTTTCTGTTCTATTTTACCACTTTGACTGGAAGCCTCCTTGAATATTTTTGTAGAAAGGTGGGGTAGAAAGGAGTACAGTGGTACCTCGGGTTAAGTACTTAATTCGTTCTGGAGGTCCGTTCTTAACCTGAAACTGTTCTTAACCTGAAGCACCACTTTAGCTAATGGGGCCTCCCGCTGCTGCCGCACCGCCGGAGCACGATTTCTGTTTTCATCCTGAAGCAAAGTTCTTAACCTGAGATACTATTTCTGGGTTAGCGGAGTCTGTAACCTGAAGCGTCTGTAACCTGAAGCGTATGTAACCCAAGGTACCACTGTATATGCTTAAATTCTCTACCAAATGAATCACTTTTCAGAAGCCGCAAAAGTATAAGCAGGGGCGGTTTAGTTTGGAAAGGTTTCTCAACCCTTTTGAATTTGTTCCTCACCTACAATTCTGCTATTTTCTAGGGATTGCTCCCCAGAATACAGAATACAGCCTGCTGCTGCATGTGATGCCCTGCAGAGCATTAACAGAAAGCTGTACAGGATCTTTCTGGCCTCATCCTAAACTAGCTATGAACAGCAGCTCTTTTTCTTCCCCGAATGAGTGAGAGTCCATTGGCAAGTGAGATACAATCAACTCAGGTCTTGGCTAGGAAGGAAGGCAGGAAGGAAGGTCTCACTGTCCCATGCCTCCCAAGGGGGCTTACTTTGTGAATCAATGGTTTAAAGCATAAGCTATGAACTGGAATCCCAGTTCAGCTATCAACTGAGTGCCTTGCCTAAGCTCACACAATTGTCTTCCAGACTCTACCCTTGTACGGAGAATATGTGCCTACCTTACAAAGTGATTAGCAAGATATGAAGCAGGTTTTTGCTTCACGAAACGGATAAGGATTAGCAAGTTATGAAACTTGAACAATATCTATGTGAATACTAATGATAATTTACCAATTAATGCAAAATAATAAATTTCAAACTATGAGTTTTTATTTGAGTATGGTCAGATTTGCTTAAAAGATACTGTACTGAATGTTAAGAATTGTCAGATTCAACTTACAATTATTCTGATGTAAATTAAATTAGACACTTCAGCTTTTGAGGTATCAGTAGTATTCCCCTTTCGTAGCACTGTGTATTTTTGTACAGCCTAATCACCTGAATGGTTTTGTTTAATGAAGATAAGCCCTCCAGCAATTAGCCTTTACAGTTATACCCTTGATATGAGATAAGCTTTATACTTTCAAAGCACTACAAAACAGGGGGGAGGTCCCAGCTTTAAAATAATGAGCAAAGTTTACCATTTATTTCATGCCACAAGATTAGAATGATTAAATAACCTGCTAAATCATAATCATAGAAAATGGAGAACAGCGGATAGACAAATGGATATATTTTTTCAAAAAAACAACAAACCAAGCTGTTCGGGGATGTGCAATAAGTAGCTAGGTACAGCGGCATAAAACAAAAGAAAATATTCCTGATTTAAGAATCTTTATATATCATAGAGCCAATTTACACATTCTTATGGGTGCCTACAAATATATTTGGGAGGGGGAATATGACTTATATGGGGGTGGTTGTTGTTTTTAGCTGAGGCCCTAAAAGGTGTCCTGAAGGTTTTGGGTATACCAGTAGATATATATTATGGCCCTAAATTGTGTTAATTAGATCCACTTTTAGATAGGATTGTTGAAGGGATGTATGGCTGAATCTGAATTGGTTGGTGTTTGGCATGCATTACATGGGACACAACAGGAATTTACCTGTGTTTGCAACACATTAAATATGAATTGGATAATCTATGTTCTGCTAGAGCTGAATTTACTCTGGTATTTTTGCACCACAGCTATTGGGAGAGTGGACAGAGGTAGGGTAAAATTTTGTCTTATTGCTTAAAGCAAAGAAAAAAGTCAGAATTTTATTCCTTTGATTATTGGTGGGTATAATATGGTATAGACAACATCAAAAGAAATAAATTTACATTTCCCAAAGTATTATTCTAAATTATAGAAGATTAAGGATCCTATGAGCTGTGAAGCTGAATTTTCTTCCCCTGCAGCTGCTTTTCCATCAGTTGTGAGATTTCTCAAAATGAAATTCTCACAAAACTACTACAGGTCAAAGAAATTAGGGATGTTACTTATGACTTCCGGGAAAGCCCCTGGAGAAGATGGTTATTCTGTACAAGACATATTTATATTTGTTAGACCCTAAGCTTCTCAGGTTTTAGGGGCTTTTGACTTAGATACTCGGCTAACCTCAATGTAGGATAGTCTTATTTCTGTTATTTCTGAGAACTTGCGATAGCATTCCAGCGCCCATGTGCTGAGCAGGACTTGCCCAGTAATCTCTTGGGGGGGGCAAGGCCCACTTGGTGTGCCAGCTCCAGAAGGTAAGGATGCTTGCGTGGGGGCGATTAGAGTATACATGGTTTTGCATATACAGCGGTGCCCCGCAAGACGAATGCCTCGCAAGACGGAAAACCCGCTAGACGAAAGGGTTTTCCGTTTTCAGAGGTGCTTCGCAGGACGAATTTGCTATGGGCTTGCTTCGCAAGACGAAAATGTCTTGAGATTCTGGATATTTTTTTCGCTCCCCACCCCCTTTTTCTAAGGCGCTAAACTGCTAATAGCCTTTTAGCAGCTAATCCGCTAATCCCTTAAGCCGCTAATAGCCGCTAAACCGCTAATAGTGCTAATCCGCTAATAGGGTTGCTTCGCAAGACGAAAAAACCGCTAGACGAAGAGACTCGTGGAACGGATTAATTTCGTCTTGCGAGGCACCACTGTACAGTGGTACCTCGGGTTAAGTACTGTAGCAGGAACCCCCCCCCCCATCATTCAGTTTGTACAAACTTCACACACTCACACTCTACATACGCTGCGCTGTTATAAATTCATAGAAAATCAACCATACATCGGATTTGCACTGTTCCACTTTTATTTTACTCCATGAAGGAAAGACTACAAAATGGGGAAGGTTTGATACAGTGCACCATAATCCCTTCACCATCCCAGCACATCCACAGGAGCCCTGCCGAGTTGCTATGCCAACCCTGATGGTCCTAGACAGAAGACAATCAAGATCACAAAGAACTTCCATATGGGAGTGGATTCAGCATGGACTGAACAGAACAAAGGACAATGATCAGATCTTCCCTCAGGGGGCAGGAAACTGCGACTACCTTTTGTCTTCAGAAAATGACTCATGGTGAGGGGGAGAAGGGAACCAGCCAGGTGACAGGACACTCAGGTTACCACCACAACTCCTCCCTCAACCCCTCCTTTCTGTAATGTATGCATGATGTTTCTGGGGGTGGGCTTGACCTACAGGATGGGAATTTCAAAAGTTTTTATAAGGTCTTGCACACCATTTTTCTGTGTCTTTTCCTCTCTCCTGCAAGTGAGGGGAACACCCTGTTGCAACAGTTCAATAAAGGCCAAGCCTACAGGCTGCTGTTTTGCTCCAAGTTATCCTGGTTGGTGTCTTTGTTTTTGTCCAAGGGAGCCCTCAGATTTTTCCGGTAACGGTACTTAATTCGTTCCAGAGGTCCGTTCTTAACCTGAAACTGTTCTTAACCTGAAGCACCACTTTAGCTAATGGGGCCTCCTGCTGCTGCCGCGCTGCCGCTGCACGATTTCTGTTCTCATCCTGAAGCAAAGTTCTTAACTTGAGGTACTATTTCTGGGTTGGCGGATTCTGTAACCCGTAAGCATATGTAACCTGAAGCGTATGTAACCCGAGGTACCACTGTACACGGTTTTGCATATACATGCCATTGCTACACAATATGTGATCCTATTGCACACCTAAAAGAAGTTGTAACTATTTTCCCCCCTCCAACCCAACCACTGCGCTCAGCAAAATCACAGCAATGTGAAAGTTAAGGATCAGCCCTTTCTATATTAAAACAGCTGTTATCTTTTGCTTTATTTCAGTACATCCACTATTTGAAGGGTTTTAGGAATGCAGAGATACGCTTAAACCATCAGATAACCAGTCCCCGCTCCCCTCCACTTCCAACACGCAGCAAATACTGTATTTATAGTTGGCACTCCCACACCCATTGCACATGAAACCTAGCTATTATTGCACTGAATATCCTGAGGATAAAACAGATTTCAACACCCAAATTGCAACCCAAGTCAGGTGCAGAAAACTGTGTGGGTGTCCTTTCTCAAGCCTATTAAAATTCTCATGGTTCTCCATACTCTATGCTGAAGCTGGTTCCCTGTCCCCGAATCCTTATTGAAACAGAGGTATGTAAGCAGACAGAATGGAAACCTTACGCACATCTGAGAAACAATCAGCACTCCAGAATAAACTGGCGGCTGAAATATAAGTAAAATGGGTGACCTCTTGTGCCTAATATGACCCAATTAGTAGAAGATTGCTGTGGAGGAGAAAATGTTGGCAGGTTTAGCTTTTCTCGTGCTTGCCATGTTATGCAATAACAAGTTGCAAAATTCTCTCCTTTCAGAGTGCTATCCTCTGCAGCAACTGTCTCCATTGGGTAGATCTTGGTCCACAAATGGGAGCATGATCTTACCTACAACAGGTCAGATTGCTAGCACCACAGCCATTTCCTGAAGACTGAAGGGGGAAAGGCCGGCAGAAAGAGTGACTGGGAGAGATGGGCTGATCTAGATATTAATGAACGATGGTCTTGTTTCCACATAACGGAAAGCCAGGATTTTTGAGACAGAACAGCACGCTAATTCAGGATGCCTGATGGCTTGTGATTTGCTCCTCTGCTGGAGCAAGCAACAAGATGTTCGAACCAGAATCACAGTTTGCTTCTCCCTAACAAAACGCAAGAGGAAGTCGACACGAAGGCTGCTCACTTGCTAACCATTGTCTGCTAGGGAGAAACAAAGCACAATCTCAGTTTGTGTGTAACACCAAGTCAACGCTTCGTAGCTCACTGCTCCTGCCTGCACTAAAGAAAGGAAGAAAGAGCAAAACAGAAGCAATCAAGGAGATAGCACTTAGCACACAGCTGATAAGCCATTAACTGTAGTTTATCACTGTGTGCAAACTGGCACAATATTTTACCATGGCTTTGTATCATAATTTATAGACCACTCTACATTATACAATGGGACGCGGGTGGCGCTGTGGGTTAAACCACAGAGGCTAGGACTTGCCGATCAGAAGGTCGGCGGTTCGAATCCCCGCGACGGGGTGAGCTCCCATTGCTCGGTCCCTGCTCCTGCCAACCTAGCAGTTCGAAAGCACGTCAAAGTGCAAGTAGATAAATAGGTAGCGCTCTGGCGGGAAGGTAAACGGCGTTTCCGTGCACTGCTCTGGTTCGCCAGAAGCGGCTTAGTCATGCTGGCCACATGACCCGGAAGCTGTACGCCAGCTCCCTCGGCCAATAAAGCGAAATGAGCGCCGCAACCCCAGAGTCGGTCACGACTGGACCTAATGGTCAGGGGTCCCTTTACCTTTACATTATACAATGGCTACCAGCCAGGCAGCTACGTTCTACCTTCACTGTCAGAGGCAATATAACTCTGTATACCAAGTTGCTGGGAATCACAAGTGGGGAGAGTGCTGTTACACTTAGCTTCCGCTTACAGACTTCTCAGAGGCATCCGTTTGGCTGCTTGTGAGAACAGGAAGCAAGACTAGATGGGTGTGGGGCCTGAAAGAAGTCTTCAACAAACATTGAAAACCTAGCCATATTGGGGCTGCTTCAATTCTAAATGAAAGAGAATGCCAGGGGGCGCAACAGACGTGCCACGCTTTGTCAAGAAGCTGCCGCAGAGAAAAACCCGGCAGCAGCATTTTGTACGAGCTGCGTCTTCTGCACCAAATTCAAGTGCAGCCCCACATATTATAATAATCAGGTCTAGAGTTTACCCATGTACGTACTCTGTCCAGCAACACTCATAAAATGGCCTATCAGCCAAAGCTGGTAAAAGGCACTCCAAGAAACTTGAGTCTACAGTGACAATGCTGGATCAAGGAGCACCCTTCAAGCAAGGCACCTGTTACTTCAGAGGAAGTGCAGGTAACTGACCAATTTCCCAAACCTGGAATCCACTCACCCACCGGGGGGGGGGGGGCTTGTCTAAATATGATTCAGTTTCAGTTTGTTGGCTCTCATCCAGTCCAATATGGGTCCAGACCCTGGTTCAGGACCTGCACAGCACCTCCAGATTCAGATATCGCAGAGTTGTGTGTCATTAGTGTACAGACAACACTGTGCTTCAAATTTCCTAAGTGGCTTCATGTAGTTGTTAAATAGCAATGCCGTGCAGCACTAACCATCAGTAGAAGATCTTAGGATGCAACTGGGTGTGAAAAGATGTGATCGTTTTGAAGGATGCAACTGGGTGTGAAAAGATGTGATCGTTTTGAGCGATCCCAGCACTGGAAAAGCTTGTTGTACCAGAAGCAGAATGCTGGAGTACACTCTGGGAGCAAAGAATATGCTTTTAGCAACATTCATACCTTTAAGAACCCTGCGCCCTCATAATCGAAGAAGCTACAAAGGGGTAAATGCAGCATTCAGTTTCTGGTTGGAGAGATGGCAGGGTTCAATAAAACCTTGGAGACATGTTGTCTGGGAACTGTGGCAGGTAGAGCCTGCTGTCTTTCAACAGACAGAAGCAATTTGTTGGAAACAACTCCGTGTGTTGAACAACCTTGGAACAGGTTGCACAGGTGAATTTTGGTTTAAAACCGTCCAAAGTACACTCCAAACAGAGTAGATGGACACACACTTGTGTGCAAAATGTGAAGGCCCCATTTATGTTTACTTTGAAGTACCACCGAGTTCAATGAAACTTACAAGCAAGAGCTTTCAGGGATGCAGCTTTGCAGTGCAATTTGAAACACCCTTTGAAGAAAATCCCTAACACACCCATGAATGTGGTGGATGGTTGGTGGAAAGACCATGAGTGAGACACAAGGAAGGGAAGATCTCCCAGGATGAGAGACTGGGAGGGTCCACCACTTTCTGGATCCAAACTACAAGAAAGAAGATTCCACCTAAACATTAGGAAGAACTTCCTGACAGTAAGAGCTGTTCGACAGTGGAATTTGCTGCCAAGGAGTGTGGTGGAGTCTCCTTCTTTGGAGGTCTTTAAGCAGAGGCTTGACAACCATATGTCAGGAGTGCTCTGATGGTGTTTCCTGCTTGGCAGGGGGTTGGACTCGATGGCCCTTGTGGTCTCTTCCAACTCTATGATTCTATGATTCTGTACGTGACATTGGTTAACAGCTACCTTTGAGAGAGAACTCTGTTTTCTCTTTCTTACTTGGTTCTTGTTTTAATTTTAGATTAGTTTCTTTTATATTATTGTATTATGAAAAAGCTTTAATAAAATATTATGAAGAAGAAGAAGAAGAGGAAAATCTCGGCAGGTTTAGCACCCCGGAATCAAGACTGGCAAGCATGTTTAGGACTCCAACGTGAATGTGTGTTTCGGTCTGAGATCCAACACATGCATCCTAGGGAGGAAGTCCCCACTGAAATCAATGGAGCCCACTTCTGAACAGCCATGTCTGGGATTGTGGCAACTGAGACCACACCAAATCAAGGAGAGGATATATTGGAAGTGAGGAATTAAAAGAAAGTTGTGCCACAAAAATGCAAGAAGGTTAATATACAGCCAGTAGCATCTTAGTACTTCTCATGATAAGAATCAAAGAACTGTAGAGTTGGAAGGAAGCCCAAGGATCATCTAGTCCAACCCCCTGAATCTCAATGCAGGAATCTCAACTAGCAAGAATAATGGAATTGAATGAAAATCACCCTGGTGGGCTGTGACTTGAACTGGCTATCTTTTGAATGTTAGAAGTATATTGGAATGAAGTTACACGGTTTTAGCAGAAGGCTTATTAAGAATGATATGAACATTAAGTGTTAATGCGTTAAATTGGGAAATTGAAAATTAAATTGTATTATGATAAATTAAAGATTAAATTGAAGAAGAGGGAAAGGATTTGTTGAATTAGATAACTTGAACTAGAATACAAAAAAGGGAGGTGCGAGGAAGTCGAGGAAATAAGCTAATGAAAGATGTGGATATAAAATTTGGATGTGTGTTTTTATTTTTGTTTCTTTTTTTATGTTGTATTGTTTTTATTTCAGTTTCTATTGTGGATGTATTGTTTGTTGAATTTATGTATTGCTTTTTTCTTTTTCTTTTGTTTATTTTTCATTGTCTTTCTTGTTATAAGTATAAAATACCCAATAAAAATCTTATTAAAAAAAATAAAAAATGAACTGGCTATCTTTTGCCTGCCTTCAAATTATCTTGTAGACTATACGTGGTAACTAAATCTGCATGTGTTGACCTTTATGCAACATGTGAGGAACTCAAGATATGCCTGAATGCCTTTCAGGACATGAGGCTGGAACCAGACTTGTACCAAGGTCACCAGAGCTCATCAAGAAGGGTCCCCTGTTATATTTCAGTTAGGTCCATCTTTATACCTATGCTATGATCTGCAGAGATAAACCATACAATAACTTCAGATTGACACACCCACCCACCCACACCCCTGTTCACAGTTCCCTTTGATGTTATTGAACATGATTCGTGTTCCTTGCACAAAAATGCAAGAAGGTTGATATACAGACAGTGGCATCTTAGTACTTCTCATAATTATAAGAATAATAATAGGAAAGGCACACAAAAAAAATGGAAAAACGGTCATGCATAGACAGTGGAGTCTTAGGGCTTCTCACAATAATAATAGGAAAGGCATGCCAAAAAACTGGAAAAAAAGTTGATGAACAGACAGTGGCATCTTAGTACTACCACTACAACTAATAATAATAATAATAGGAAAGGGACACCAAAAAAATGGGAAAAGGTTGATTTACAGACAGTGGGATCTTAGTGCTAATAATAATAATAATAATAATAATAATAGGAAAGGCACACCAAAAAATGGAAACAAAAGTTGATATACATACAGTGACATCTTAGTGCTTCTCAAAATCCGAATAATAAGGTGTGCCCCCTAAATGCAGGAAGGTTGGTATACAGACAGTGGCATCATAGTACGTACTTCTCTCAGACGAACAGAGAGGGAAGTGCATGCTTACAAATCTATTATTATTATTATTATTATTATTATTATTATTATCCAGCTCACTCTGGGCTGGCTTACAGTACATATGCGAACATAGTAAATCATCAAACATTAAAAAGCTCCCGACACAGGGGGGGGGGCTGCCTTCTAAAAAGTCATACCGTTTCTTTTGCCCAGTTCTCCGCCCCAGAGTGGCTGGGGAAACCCAGCCAGATGGGCGGGCGGGGTCTAAATAACAAAATCATTATTATTCTTATTATTATGATTGAAGCAGGGGGGTGGAAGGCGTCAACCGAGGTCCTGCCTCTCCCCCCCCCCCGCCCTGAAACCGTCCAGTGTCTTGTTCCTGGCGAAGCACCGGCCGCCCTTTCTGAGAAAGCGACCCCCCCCCACCAACCCCGCTAACCGGCCCCGCCGGTCCCTCTCCGACCGGCCCCTCACCAAATACTCGGGGTACTCGAACATGTAGGTCATGCTGCACCGGTTCTCCTCGTACTGGAAGAGCACGTCCCGGACGCCCAGCAGGACCAGCGCCGCCAGAGCCCCGTAGAAGACCGCCGCGGCTCCGGGGACCTTGCCCGCCTCCAGCCACATGCCGCCCGCCGCGTCTCCGCTCGCCGGGTCTCCCTCCGCTTCCTTCCCCAGCTTCGCCTCACTGGTCTACACACAGACGCCCCGCGTGGGGGCGGGGCAAAGCTCGTGGGGGCGGGGCCAGGGGCGGGGCCGGCTTCGAAGCGTAAAGGGGAAGGGCGGGAAGGTGGGCCCATCGCCATGTTTGGAAGGTCGGATGAGGGCCGGCTTAGGCGCCATGTTGGGATTCCCGGAGGGCGGGCAATACTTGGGGCGGGGGGGGGGAGAGTTTCTTGGCAGGGTCAGCGCTTATATATTCCGCCAGCATAAGAAGAGAATAGTAATAGTTCCTTTTTTCTTTTTCTTTTTTAAAAATTATCTCTATTGCATTTTAAAAAGAATTACAAAGAAAGCATAAATTAAACATTACACCCAAACATCCGAAAATGAAAATGAAAAAAATGAGAGGGGGGAAAAGAAAATTGATAAATAATAAGTTTAAACGAAAAACGAAAAGGAATTAGTCAAGTACATAAAATTGTTCAAAGGACACAAACACTAATTTGAATGTTCTATACAGCAGGTTCTCAGAAAGAAATACATTTTCAATCCTTCTTTTCTTTCTTTACGGTCACTTTATTTCTGCTGCGGAAAACGAGTTTGGATCCCTATTATATTAGCTGACTTCCCTCTATCTCTTTGCGGCTTCAATGTTTCTCTTTAACAAATATTCTGTATTCATTTTTTAAAATCTGTTTTTTCCATTATATTCATTACGGTATATTATTTCGGTAAAGGTTTCTAATAGTAAACGAGCCAACGCGCTTTCCCGCCCAATTGCTCCCTGCCGTTATTAGCGACACATCAGAAGCACTCTGCACTTGCGCAGGAGCGCTTCATTATAATATCATCATATAATAATAATAATAATTTATTATTTATACCCCGCCCATCTGGCTGAGTTTCCCCACCCACTCTGGGCGGCTTCCAATCAAGTGTTAAAAACAATACAGCATTAAATATTAAAAACTTCCCTAAAAAGGGCTGCCTTCAGATGTCTTTGAAAAAGAAGATAGCTGCTTATTTCCTTCACATCTGAAGGGAGGGCGTTCCACAAGGCAGGTGCCACTACCGAGAAGGCCCTCATAAGCTTTGGGTGTTGTTTTACCTGGGAGGGGGGGAATGAAATTGTGCAATTCTAAAAATGGGGAGGACCAGGGGTGCAGACTGTACCAGCAAGCGTACTGGCCATCACCATAGGAAAGGCATTTTATATGAAGCACTAAATTGAAGCCATTCAATACAGCACCTGTAGAACGATGCCCAGATGATGCGAAAGAGGTAGCTTCGCTGCAGACAAGCTGCAAAGCACAGCTTTTCTGTGTGGAGGAAATCGTACTGCCTTTACATTAACAGAAGAGGACATTGCCTCTTTGAAACTTACCCTTCTCTCGGTCAAAAGGCCATCACCACTATCCACAGTCAGTTTCAAGAGGTTCCTGAAATCGCAGAACACTGCAAGAGGAGCAGGTAAGCTTGCACTTATTCCTTTAAAACACAACAAAAGCCCCAAGGCGTGGCTGAGTGCTCCATTAGAATTGCCTTCACTTCATCGGGTCACAAGCACCATCCAACAGGGAGCCATGACACCTAAATGTCTCTGATCCAAAAAGATATTATACATTCCTTCCAACATTTCTCCGATGAAAACAGGGACATCCCATTCCATAATGATAATTTTACTATTTACCTTATACCCCACACATCTTACTGGGTTGCCCCAGCCACCCTGGGCAGCTTCCAACATGTATAATAATATTAAAGGTAAAGGGACCCCTGACCATTAGGTCCAATCGTGACCAACTCTGGGGTTGCGGCGCTCATCTCGCATTACTGGCCGAGGGAGCCGGCATACAGCTTCCAGGTCATGTGGCCAGCATGACTAAGCCGCTTCTGGCGAACCAGAGCAGCGCACAGAAACGCCGTTTACCTTCCCGCCGAAGCGGTACCTATTTATCTACTTGCACTTTGACGTGCCTTCAAACTGCTAGGTTGGCAGGAGCAGGGACTGAGCAACAGGAGCTCACCCCATCATGGGGATTCGAACCGCCGACCTTCTGATCGGCAAGTCATAGGCTCTGTGGTTTAACCCACAACACCACCTGTGTCCCTATAATAATATTACAAAACATTTTAAAAAACCCAAACACCTTTCCTATACAGGATTGCCTGCAAATGGCTTGTGGGTCGGATAACTCCATACCCTCCAATATTTCTCCAATGAAAATAGGGATGTCCTACTATACCCTCCAACATTTCTCCCATGAAAATAGGGACACCCTAAGGAAAAGTGGGATAGTCTGGGATCAAATCAGAAACCAGGACAGCTTCTCAAAAAAGGGACGTCCCTGAAAAATAGGGACACTTGGGAGGGTCTGTATTATAAAATACTTGAGATTACAGAAAGCTGTTGGCTGCATACATTCCTGAATTCCAAGTGGCCTTAGTGAAAGACTTTGTTAGTTAATGAGAAAACAAATGAATTTATTCACCAATTCTAGCCTAAACAGCTATATATTAAAAGAGTTCTATTCAGCTGGGTCATACTCAAGAATACGCACACTGGAATTAATGCACTTGACAAAGGGTGTGCGCACATTACAGTGGTACCTCGGGTTAAGTACTTAATTCGTTCCGGAGGTCCGTTCTTAACCTGAAACTGTTCTTAACCTGAAGCACCACTTTAGCTAATGGGGCCTCCTGCTGCCACCGCGCCGCCAGAGCACGATTTCTGTTCTCATCCTGAAGCAAAGTTCTTAACCTGAAGCACTATTTATGGGTTAGCGGAGTGTGTAACCTGAAGCGTATGTAACCCGAGGTACCACTGTAATGGCTTTAAACACAGATAGGTCATTCTTTTTCTCAATTTGGATCGAAGATGGTTTGGGGGAGAATGGCATGAAATGGCAAGGATTCTGTAAGAAACAGCAGGATAGATATGGATTGTGGCTAATGTAGAGCTGACATACATTACTGGGGTTTCAAAGTGATGTCTGGGGGGTGGGATTTCTGAAAAGTGGCAGTATGTGCTGGATCTTAGGAAAGTAAACCGAAAAATTGCTTTTTTTAGCGTTTTTGTAAAAAAATAATACTTTGGAGGAATTTTTTTTAAAAAAATATGGCAACCCTAGTTGTGTGTATACCGATTCCCACACTAGTGGGACTGTCTTAGTCACGTCTACTGATTTCATTGGGTCTACTCTTGAGTATGACCTTGTTAGATACAACCCAAAGGAAGCCTGTCAGCACAGAGGTTAATGCAGGGGTAGGCAAACTAAGGCCCAGGGGCCAGATCCGGCCCAATCGCCTTCTAAATCCGGCCCGCAGACAGTCCAGGAATCAGCATGTTTTTACATGAGTAGAATGTGTCCTTTTATTTAAAATGCATCTCTGGGTTATTTGTGGAGCCTGCCTGGTGTTTTCACATGAGTAGAATGTATGCTTTCATTTAAAATGCATTCCTGGGTTATTTGTGGGGCATAGGAATTCGTTCATTTTTCCCCCTTCAAAATATAGTCCGGCCCACCACACGGTCTGAGGGACGATGAACCAGCCCATGGCTGAAAATGTTTGCTGCCCCTGGGTTAATGGGAAAGATCAAAGAACAAAGAAGTTTCCCCTTTTTCCTTGAAAAGGTAGATCTAGCTGCTGTTACACCTGCTTTGCATCTAAGCAATATGCTAGAAACAACTGTGTACAGAAATAAGGAAAAAACCTTAAGAGGGATAACTCCCCTGTTGCAGATCCTACTTGTTACTCCAGTACTATTCATTCTTCACTGTCTGTCTTACTTGGTTTTGGCCCAAATTACCCATCCCATAAACATTTTCAGTCTAACATGTACATAGTTGCCTGCTTTTACACGATTCTGCCAATGAATTAAGATTTTCAGGAGACACTCTGTTCTGCATCCCACTTCCATCCAAGGTTAAATCAATGATTATGAGGAACAGGACATTCTGTAGACCATGAAAACTCCCTTCTTCATTTGGTCCCCTTCAGCTCAGCACGTAAGGACAGTTGTTCTTCTATATGTTTTGGATTTTTAATTAGATTTTGAAAGTTTTCAGATTGCTGGTTTATTATGGAGGGTATGTATTTTATGTAAATCAATATCCTAATTTAGATGTGCTTTTATTATTAATCATTATTAGTTCCATATAACACTGGTTTTATCGTAATGATAGTTCATGCTTCTTAATTATGTTTTTACACATTTTGATTGTGTTTATGTAAAACTCATTTTTATTTATTGTATAGCAGTCTTTAATCCTGGGATTGGATCAGCATTTTCCTGCTTAATTTTATGTGTGCATGTTTATATAAACCTGAAAATATGCAGAAGTACAGTACTTACAAAAAGGACTCAAGCTTTGCCACGATACTCGTACCATTTATTTGTAAAAATATCCATCTGAATCAAGCTACTCAGTTACAACTAACACAGCATTCAGTAGTTGAAAAAGATACTGAACTGTGCCTAGGGTCTAAATTGATCTCTTATACCCATTTTGTGCAACCATGTCGTTTAATTACATAGTTATGTCACAGAAGTTCAGTTTATGTTTAAAAAAAAATAACCAGCAACAAACACACTGAAACCATTCAACAATATTTCATATTGTTTATTACAAACAGTCCTTACAAAATGTAACACTGGCACCAGATTCATATCACCATGGTTTGTAAAGATATATTGCACATGCTAAAAGCATAGAATATGAAGACAAAACTACAAAAAACATTAGATATTGGCTTTTTAAATATTTATATCACTGCATTACAACCATGTATAATTGTATTTTATACACACTCAAGATTGTCACCATTTTAAAACACCCTTCTCAATAACACTAACCTAAGGTTTGCTTTGTGTAATAAGAAAGTGTTTGCAGCACTGCAGAAAGTTATGCACAATTTCTATACAAATTTAGCATATTAATTTCCATGTTTAACACAAGATTTAAAAAAGAAACATTCAAAGAAAGGTTTGAAATGAAAATGTACATGTATTATATTGCTTCAGTATCACTCAAATGAAAGACAAGTCACAAAACATACCAGCATACACAAATATAAAAAGGCACTCTAAAAAGTTTCTTAGATGATAAAAACCCAAACACATTGTCAAGTTTCTGAACAAGAGTAGACAATAAATTGAGTTTAAGCATTTGATTCATAGTTAAGTACAGCAGATGTTTGCTGCGGAAAAGTACCAAAACATAATGTGGTGCCCTTTTAGTAGTGATAAAAACCAAAACCAAACCCTGAGCTAGTTCATCTTACAATTGAAACAATAGAGACCAGCAAGCGGTAAGTGCCATGCATTATAACCCTGCAGTTGAAGTTTCACAAGAATTAAATACTAGTTGTCAACACAGAAATGTGGGCATAGAAGGGGGCGCATGCATTACTACTCACAATCAAGTTCATGCTTCTCAATCATAAACACATTTACTTGAAAGCAAGTCCCACCAATTTCAATGGAACAGAGCGCTTCGCCTCCGACAGATTTAACAAATAAAAAAAACAGATCAAACCTGATCTTACCTATAGTTTAAATACAGTACCTTGTCTGCTACAAAACAGTATTGCCATTTAGATTAGAGACTAGTTAAGAGTGTAATCCGCATCGCACTGAAGTTGATTGCCAGTATCTCGCTTATATTTTTCTTTAAATGGCTGTGGATTGCACTGTTCTTTTACACTTTAATGATACACTATCAAAAATATGGGGTCTAATTTAAAACATTGTCTTTCCAATAGGCTTGGAATTAGCGGTAGGGGAGAAAGGCATCTGGGGTAGAGAAACAGCCCACTGGGATCTCCAAGGCTGGTTCTATACTGATTGCAAAAACGGTAAAAAAAGAAACGTTACGTAGCTCTCAATGGAATTTTACATTGATGCTTTTACATTGCTCTACAGAGCCCTCTGGTGCCCACACGCTTATAACGCATCTTTAATGTTTTAAATCGACCAGCGTAGATTGGTCCCATGCGGAGCTGGAGAAGATGAAACCCCAGAGAACATTGCTGAGCTAGATATAAGGCAGCGTCTAAGGTTCCTAATATGCAGCCAAGACCTAAACACATGAACTTAGAAGCAAGTTCCACTTGGTTGAGGGGGGCTTACTTCCATGTAAGGATGCAGCCGAAAAGGCAATCCTGCAAGCTGCTGTCAGTAAACAATGGGATGGCATCTAGTGCTGCCAGACTTCTGGTTGTGTAAGGGGACTTCTCCTTCCTCTGCTCCCGCTGCACAACCTTAGGATCTGTTCCAGAGGATTGGGATGCCCTCTACAGCAGATCTGGAGGGCACATGGGAGAAGGAGAGGTCTACTCACACAAAGCTGGATTTCACACCTCGATGCTCTAAAGAAGAAATAAAGAAGAGTAAATATTCTATCTGCTGTAAAGCACTCCCACACCCCTGCTCTTTAAACAAGTGATCAGCCTAGAAATAATAAGAAACAGGTGTGGGGTGTCTGCTCAGTTCTACAAAGACACCTCTCATTTTAAGTGCTCCAAGTATCAGTTATTGCTGTTCAGCAATATACTAGAATGGATTTTTTTCCCGGTTATAAAAAGTTACAGTACTGAGAGGGAAAACTCATGGTTTAGATGCTCAGTTTTCCCAGTGCGGCTGACACAGAAAGAAAGAAGGAAACAGGAATCTTTAAAAAAAAGAGTTTTTTGCATTTCGGTTTTAAAGGGTTGGAAATGTTCCGTTTTACAATCACCACCGATCTGATCCATAATAGCTGGGCTAAATACAGTACATTGGATTACTATGATTGGTTGGCTTTCACTGGCACTAAATTATATTTCTGTTCTTCTCAGGCCCTACCCTGACACTGCATATTTTAATTAGGTAATTTCTAAGAGGAGTAAGATTGCTCTAGTACCTATGCGCTAATTTACAGGGAGGCCCAGTATCCCTTTTGTTCTGGAGGGGAAACCTTATTTAATTTTATTTGTTCTTTCTTTATGTGTTTTGTTTGATGGACTAAGTTTGATGCAATATGCTAGACTGATGTGCATTTTTATATCTACTTTGTATTTCTGTATGTATTGAGGCCTATGGCTCTGAGCAGTAAACATTCTTACCACTCGTTAAAAGGGATTTTCAGATATGACATGGAATATTGTTAGTATAATATTAATAATAACAACTTTTTATTTATACCCTGCCCTTCCCCGTTCAGAAAACCGGGCTCAGGGCGGCTAATTTAAACAAATTTAAAACACTTAATTGATGCAACAAAAAACAGCATAAAATACAGTATAAAATGTGAAGAACAATAAATTCAGAATTCAAAAATCAATTTAGGGGGGAAATCCATCCATCCAATAAACATTAGATGATCACCAGGGCTAGCTGGCTAAATTAGTCCCATTTGGGCCAGCGAGGAGACCAGGGGAGAATTAGCTGTGGGATCCCAGAGCGGGTAATCTTCATAAAAAGGGGAGGGAAGGAAGGGGAATAAAAGATCAGGCTAAGTTCAAATTGAAAGCCAGGTGGAATAGCTCTGTCTTACAGGCCCTGTGGAAGGAAGTTAAATCCAGCAGGGCCCTGGTCTCATGGGACAGAGCATTCCACCAGGTCGGAGCCATCACTGAGAAGGCCCTGACCCTGGTGGAGGATCTGACTTCCTTAGGACCCAGGACCTCTAAACTATGAATATTCATGGAGCTTAAGGTCCTCTGCGGGGCATATCAGGAGAGGCAGTCCCGTAAATACGAAGGCCCTAAGTAGGTAATCAGTGGCCTCCCAGTCTATATGATGCTCCTTTATTTTATTCCCTTAACAAAATTTCTTTACCACCCGATTGTGGCAAAACCTCCAAGTTTTTCGCCATGTCTATTACAGGATCTGATGTAGTACAGTCTCAAGTCCTTCCAGACAAAACAGACTAAGATGCATGGTCAGCGTAGACAGAAATTATTAGAGCCCCACATTAGCCTGTTCCCTTTTGGCACAACCTCCCGGTAGTATCACACCTCTACCAGAACTGTTCTGCTCAAAGCAAGCTTGGAAGGTTGTTGTTTTCCATAAAAGCAGAAGCTCTAATTGCTGACTACTTGGTCAGCCTGTGAACTTGCAGGTAGATTATTCCTTGTCGAGCCTAACAGTGGGGGTTATGAATCACCCTGTGTCAGTTTTCTTTGGATGTTAATGGGGACCAGACCTGCAACTGGGGGAGAGCTCTCACACTACACTTCCTACTGCAGAAGCACGTATTAGGGTGGGGAACCTGTGGGCATAAGTGGTTTGTGGCAACATACAGAATGTTCTGGGTGCTGTGGCCCTCGGTACCATCTGGTCCTAGAGAAAGGAAGCCTCTTTTTTTCCTTTAAAGAAAAAAGAAAAAAAGCATACCGTATTTTTGGCTCTATAAGACTCACTTTTTCCCTCCTAAAAAGTAAGGGGAAATGTGTGTGCGTCTTATGGAGCGAATGCAGGCTGCGCAGCTATCCCAGAAGCCAGAACAGCAAGAGGGATCGCTGCTTTTGCTGCGCAGCGATCCCTCTTGCTGTTCTGGCTTCTGAGATTCAGAATATTTTTTTTCTTGTTTTCCTCCTCCCAAAACTAGGTGCGTCTCGTGGTCTGGTGCGTCTTATAGAGCGAAAAACACGGTAAGTTCTCCAGCTAACAAGGTTCTTCAGCTAACTGCACTTTCAGGAATGTGGGCTGGAGAAACAGGTAAGACTTCCAAAGAAGCCAGGAGTTCTTAGGCAGGAGCCTAGGGAGGAGATAAAAGGAAGACAGCTCAAAACCAGGACAAGGACTAAGGCGAGGAAAACATGTCCCCCTTAGTCCTAGCCACTCAACACCCATTTTTCATGCTCTGCACATGCAGCATGAAACCCTCCAGCTTCTGAAGGAATGTGGCATGCAGGAAGAGAAGATGAGGAAAGGCAGGGATGAGTGAAAGAGGGCCAAGGAAAGGAGGTGGTGGAAAATGAGAGGCTGGCTGCTAGCTAGGGATGATGGGAGTTGTAGTCCAAAAACAGCCACAAACCCAAGTTTCCTGATCTGAAGCAACGATGGGGGACCTTTTCCAGACCAAGGGTTACATTCCCCTCTGGGCAACTTCCCGGGGGGGGGGGGTCATATACCTGCAGTGAGGCAAAAGTGGGAGGAGCCAGGAATGCAAATATTACCTTTTAATGGTAGCTTACGTTTCTACACATAGGGTGCAAGTAGGGCCAGCGAATGGTACGGCCCAGGGAGAAGGGATGAGAAGGTGTATCCTGGGGTGAGTCTCAAGGGCAAGATGGAGGCGGTTGCAAGGCCACATATAGTCCCTGGGACTGAGGTTTTCCACCCCAGACCCAAAATATAACTTGTTTTCATGAGGAAAGAGGCAGTCCCCTCCTGGTTCTTTAGTCTTCATTTTGCTATGAGATGTGGAACACCATTTCCTCACAGGGAAAACAAATACACTCTAGACTTTTAAAAATGCAGACCCCTCTAGTCTGGCACCAAATTCTATCGAATCATGCAATATACACCTCCGTTCCCCATGCCATACTGGGCACAAACAGAGCTTTGCTTTCACATTTCACCCAGCTTGCTATAGGAGAACCAAAATACGAAAACAAAAAACTCAGTAGCTAGGCTTGCCTATATGTATAGCTAATAAGACATAATAAAAACTAAAAAAAAAAAAAAGGAACAAACCATGGTCTTTTTTCTGGGCACTTGTTTCATTTCAAATAAATATAAACACATTTAACATTAAAAGTATGAACATTTTCTAGTCTGGAAAAATAAACTGTGATCAACACATCATCCATCAGTTACAAATGTCAAAATGTCTACTAGAAATTTGTGTCTTAAAGTGTACAATACAGCCAAGAAGACTCTTTAATTACATAAAAGACTTTTGTGTGCACGTGTGATTAGAAAAGTTATCTGAATTTTCACTTGCATTATTAAAAAAATAATACATCTTCCCATTTAAGATACTGAAGCCTTTTGGTCCTCGTGGTATAGCTGGTTAGTTCTTTGTATTTTAAGAGTCTCAGTCTTCTTTCCGTACATCTTTCTCAGGCGAGGAACAGGGTCCATTTGACCTAGAAACTTTGGCAGAAGGAGTAGATATTCATAATGCAGATGTTTAATAAGAAAGCTGATGTCAGCAGGCCTTTTTAATATATTGCAATTGCCTTATGTAGTTCCTGATGACTGTTTGGCCTTTTTTTTTTTTTTTACTTCGCCTGTTTTGGTTTTATCTGCTGTGTATAGCTTAAGCACAGTAATAGTAATTAGAGCCAACAGCAACATGACGTAGCCCAGATGTTGCAGAATATTTAAACCAGAAAATGCTCAAGATAAAAAAAATACAACTTATAAACACTAAAGTAAAGGGGGGGGGGGATAATTCATTTTGGCAAACAACAAACATTTAGGTGCATTATAAATGTATAGCTGATTTTTCTCAAACATATCATTGCCTTGACAGCACAGGCAACACATTTCCAGGGATTCTTAACTGCGAAGTGCAAATAGCCAAGCAAGATTGTGCCAAATAATGAAAAAGGAAGGCAAATAATGTTTGCTTTACCGATAATCTCTTTGCTGTGGGTGGATATGTGCAATGACGGAGGCAAGCAAGATTTGGTCCTAAAACTTTCAAATTGCAAATGAAATTGTGGCTGATGTCTTTTAAAAGTGCCTTTTGTGTACTTAAGTGCTCAATACATCTCATGTAGAATTTAGAAGTTTCAATTTCCGTAGAAAGTGGTGATACTGGCAGTGCAGTGCTTGCAAACAACACAGAAACGAAACGGAAAAAACAACCTGTGGCTTTATCTTTGGTTTGTATAACAAAGATATCTAAAAACGAAGACTAGATAACTATATAGGTAATAAAAGTGAAGGGAGGTGGAGAGTTTCTTCCCATGATCTACAAATACTGTACTGGAAAAAAAATGTCTTCATATTTGCAGTATACCCTAGCTAACACCGTGATATGTACAGAACAGTTCCCCTGTTTACTTGTGCTGTCAAAAGGAATAGGGCAGCTTTCGCTTTCTGCATACAATAGGAGGTAGAGACTTCCACAGGAGTCACGAGGACCTATGGAAAGCATGATAGCTGGAAGTAGCAGAACATTAACATGAACGCATTTCAATAAAACCCAGTTTTCTTAAAGGCTCTGTTTAACGGCAACTGTAAGCCTTCCGTTGCCTAACTGTACTCATTCCAGTCAAAAGTGAAGGTCAACTGTAATTCTGGGATTCATTGTCCTTTTTTATTCTTTTTTTTGTTTTTGTTTTTAAAGGAAAATACCAACTTAGATCCAAATGCAACTGAGGGAAAGGGCATCAAAATGTTTCCGAATCAGAATCGTTTTCATTGTATCCATTTTCTGCTCCTACATCGTTACTTAAGGGTTTGCTATAGGAGTCAATGGCACTGCTCACATTTGAGCTATTGCAGAGGTGAGTCCTGCTCAAATTGTCTTTTTTAAAAGAAACGAAGTTGAGAGCCGTCATTGTACTGGAAGGAGAAAAAGGCATCATGGTAGCCAAAATGAGTGCCAGGCAGTCAGCCACGTCTTTGTTAGGAGCGCAAGCCAGGGCTGGCGTATGACCTGGGCACAAATGCAGACAAAGCAATGGTTAGTACTGGGGAACTACGAAAAGAAGACCTGAGCATTCCTCAGATACATCTCCAGATGGGTTGATAGGCTGGAGATGTATGTTTAGTCACAAATCACAGCAGGCAAGGCAGTGTTACACTTTAAAATTAGGCATGCTGGGGACGTACACAATTCACAAAGAGGTTTTAAGCTAATCTCATTACAAGCAATTCATTTTTAATTTTTTTTAAAAAAGAAAACAGCAGGCAACTTACAGCCTCCACGAAAATGAAATAAACACAGGTGAACCAACATTCCACGAGGACAATATAAATTGAAAGCAACTTTAATGCACCAAGACGTATTTAGCCTCAAATATCATGTGAGTAACTCTCATTCTGAGAACAATGACTTTCATTCCAAAGCAACTGCGTAATGTTTTAGAATCATAGAGGCATTTATTTTTATGGGTAAATAATTTCACAAAGTAAGTCGTTTGAGAGGAATGGATGGATGATTAATTCTAGACTATTTACACTGCCATTAAGCTAACAGTATTTTCATTAAGGAAGATTGCGAAACTTATTGAAATACACAGTAAATGTAACATAGGCCCTACCGAAATGAAATACATGGAAGCCACTGTATAAAATCCAAATACAGTGGTGCCCCGCAAGACGAAATTAATTCGTTCTGTGAGTCTTTTCGTTCTACGAGTTTTTTCATCTTGCGAAGCACCAATGTGTATTGACGGTTTCCCATAGGAATGCATTGGCATTTTAAAAAAAAAGGCGCAAGACGTTTCGTCTTGCGAAGCAAGCCCATAGGGAAATCCGTCTTGCGAAGCAACTCAGAAAATGGAAAACCCTTTTGTCTAGCGAGTTTTTCGTCTTGCGAGGCATTCGTCCTGCGGGGTACCACTGTACTTAATCTCAACTAGAGCTGAGTAATTTTAAGCAAAAGGTGATAAGAGCTGGATCTCTTTGTACTCAAGCAGATTATTATTGTGTTATAAAGTGTAGAAACAATACAATAATAAACTGCTTATATACATTGTGAACCAGGCTTTGGTATATGCTGATGAATTCTTCATGAAAATAATTCAACTTTCTAGTTTTTAAACCCTGTGACACAATGGAGAGAGTTTTCTGCCAGCACAAAATATCATCCCTTACAGTTCACAGTTATGCTTGGTGGGCTGTGGACAAGCATCATTTACATGACGAGAATGCTGCACAAGTTTTTAGGGAGCTTGACTGTGGTCCTTCTCCCCACATCAAGACCATATAAAGGTTTTTTAATTAAGCCAATGAATTTAAAATCCCAGGACCAATGGTACATGAACCTCCATAGATTGAGCAAGAATTATCCATTCATACAGGGCAACTATTGGTGCTCTACTTATCTTTTGGGAATGCTCTAAAATACACATTTTTTTGAACACTTTCTGCTCTTAATTAAGGACATTACAAGATATTTATTACCAAAGGAACCTAGTGTTATATTTTTTTAGGTTATCTTAAGGCTCCAGTCAATGTCACCGACTTGGAAGTGGTTGTTAACCTACTTAGGTAAAGGTAAAGGGTCCCCTGACCATTAGGTCAGGTCGTGGCCGACTGTGGGGTTGCGGCACTCATCTCGCTTTATTGGCCAAGGGAGCCGGCGTACAGCTTCCGGGTCATGGCCAGCATGACTAAACCGCTTCTGGCGAACCAGAGCAGCACACAGAAACGCCGTTTACCTTCCTGCCAGAGTGGTACCTATTTATCTACTTGCACTTTGACGTGCTTTCGAACTGCTAGGTTGGCAGGAGCAGGGACCAAGAAATGGGAGCTCACCCCGTCACGGGGATTCAAACCGCCGACCTTTGGATCGGCAAGTCCTAGGCTCTGTGGTTTAACCCACAGAGCCACCCGTGTCAGGTTAACCTGTGTTAACCTACTTACAGCTGCTCAAATGTGCAGCAAATTTGGGGGCGGGGGGGGGAACTGTTTTGTTCATTTTGGTCTGCTATAGGAAAGTATGGAATATGACAATATTATCTAAGCTAATTTATTACAGAAGATTGCCAAATGAGCATGGACTGAATAAGTCTGTTGAAAAATGGATTCTGAGAAGTTTTGGAACAGCAAGCATCATGATAACGTTCAACCACAATCTCCTTTTGCTTTACTACAAAAGACCCCTGCTTGACTGATTCCCTTTATTTTCCTCTTTATTAGTAGGAATACCATCTCATTCTGTGTACAGTGGTGCCTCACAAGACGAAAAGAATCCGTTCCGCGGGTCTTTTCGTCTTGCGGTTTTTTCGTCTTGCGAAGCAAGCCCATTGACGGAGTAGCGCTATTAGCGCTATTGACATTTTAAGGGCTAAAAACGGCTTTTTAACGCTTGGGAGATTAGCGGTTTTGCTGCTAAAATGCTTTTAGCAGCTTAGTGATGCAAAATAAGGGATTTTGGAGCGAAAAAAAAATTCAAAATTTTTCGTCATTTTTCGTCTTGCAAAGCAAGCCCATAGGGAAATTCATCTTGCGAAGCGCCTCTGCAGACGGAAAACCCTTTCGTCTTGCGGGTTTTCCGTCTTGCGAGGCATTCGTCTTGCGGGGCACCACTGTATATCCATTTGTATCTGAATTAGCGTTCGTGTGTGAATATTAGGCAGGTTCAATTTGTAAGAAAACTATATGTTTGTTTTTAAAATATTTACAAAAATATTTGTATGAATATTGAATGAAGATGAGATTAAATTCCAAATTACTGTTATTTGGCCTGCATTTAGTTACCTCATTAATACTGGCCATCTCTAGGTGTTCAAGGATGGGATACAAAAAGTGACCTTAAGTGTGCTCAGAGACTTGCATGTGTCCAGTGAGCATTTAATATTTATATTTTTATGCCAAAACCCCTCACACCATACCTCAAAGGGTTTTGAAACTTCCTTCAAACTTAAAAGTGGTTTGCCATGCAGCACTGGAGGACTTTTGTATAAGAAACCTACATCCAAAACCACCGTGAGCGTGTAGAGTTTATCGCATGGCATTTTGGATCCTGCTCAAGGCGTTTTCAGAATCAGATCGCCATTCATCCAGCAATTTGCTTCAGTGCAAAAAGTTCAAAGCAAAAAGTGATTGGTTGTACAGAATTCAGTCTGACATAATATTATTGAGAGATGGAACTCAAAGGAGGCTTTCAATGAATGGCAGCGCTACTTGAATACTTAAAATCACGTAATATTTTCTGCATCTACATCCACAGGGTGGCAGTAACTTTCTTTGCATACCACATGTGGTCAGAACTGCAGACAGTATGATCTCAGAATGAATAAGGAAACAGTTAAACTGCTGGATCTCTCTGCTTTCCTGAGCATGCTTTGATTAGGCATTTACAGCACAGCACTCTTCAGTCAAAGAAGTTAAAATGTTTTGATGCCTTTTGTGCAACTAGAAGATTCTAATTCTTACTGCGTTAAAGAATGACTGGTAGCCGTCAGTGAGGGCAAAACGAAGCAAAAAAAGGAAAATAAGCTATTGTGTTTTATCTACGCTAAAGCAAAATGTGATGATAAAAATAACTGTTTAACAAAGTCATACTGAACATCTTGTTACAATTAGCATTGTCTAACCTACCGGTGTGTATTTTAGAAACACACACGTGTTGAATAATGATGGATGAGTGTTTTCACTTACCATTTTCATCTACGGCTCGTACACATGCCCCTTTCGCTAGCAACTCCTCAACTACCATCTTCAAGCCATTCTGTGCAGCAATATGAAGAGGTCTAGAAAACATAACATCTAGATTCAAGTAGGCTTGATGCATTTCAAAAGGTCTGTTGGGATATTATGCAGAGCACGCTCACGTGCTTAAAGGAAAGGATACTAGAAATTCTTTTCTGGACAATTTCAACATGTACTTATCATAGAATCTTAAGAGTTGGAAGGGACCCAAGGGTCATCTAGTCCAACCCCCTGCAATGCAGAAATCTCAGCTAAAGCATCCATGACAGATGGCCATCCAACCTCTGCTTAAAAATATCCCCAAAACAAAACCCAAACATGAACGCCATATTTATAGTACACAAAAATATACATTAAGTAGACTTTTAAAAACACTAAATGCCAGTTTGGGTCGACAAAAAATAAAATTTCATTAGTTTATACTTACGTTTGTAATGCATTATTTTTTGCATTGATAAGGCTCTGTTCTTGTATCTTGTCAAGTATCAACAAGGCACATTTTTCATGTCCCTGGAATATATAAATGCATTTATGTCCTTCTCGGTTTAGGAAATGATGAGAATCTGACAGTATTTAATTAAGCCATGACTCAGTATGCACATCCCCCTTTTATGCTATCACAGGTTAGCTTTCTATAATCTGATCCAGGCCAATTTTTAAGGAACGCTATCGGATATGAGCAGACGAGGAGTGAATTGCATACAAAAACTGGGGAAATTTATTAGAATGAGAGCAAGAACACCTGGTGGATCTTTTATCTGTAAGTGTGTGTAATCTCTGAGCAGTGCTAACCTCAAATTAGCACATATGCTAACCACAAGCCTGCTGTTCACTCCCCAACCAAAGTCATGGAACCATATTTTCGGGACATGGTCAAGTTGCAACCATTTTATGTTTTTCTCCCGGCAAAAAACTGTGCCACCAGCTTGACGTGGCGACAGAGCTGCCCTCAGCACCCCAGGGGATTCCCCCCTAATTTGCAACAGTGTCAGGGGGACAATGCTACCTCCAGTTTCATTCCAATTGGTTTTTTCCATTGCAAAGTAGGAAGAAAGCCACTGGGCTGCTGATACCAGCTCTGCCACTGTGTCAAGTTGAAACAAAGCTTTTATCTGAGAATAAATCTGAGAAAGAAAGTACCGTATTTTTCACTCTATAGTACCATATTTTTTCGCTCTATAAGACGCACCAGGCCACAAGACGCACCTAGTTTTGGGAGGAGGAAAACAAGAAAAAAAATATTCTGAATCTCAGAAGCCAGAACAGCGAGAGGGATCGCTGTGCAGTGAAAGCAGCAATCCCTCTTGCTGTTCTGGCTTCTGGGATAGCTGCGCAGCCTGCATTCGCTCCATAAGACGCACACACATTTCCCCTTACTTTTTAGGAGGGAAAAAGTGAGTCTTATAGAGCAAAAAATACGGTACCGTAGATTCCGGCGTATTAGGCGACTGGGTGTATAAGACAACCCCCAACTTTTGCTGCTCAGTTTTAGAGTTTGAGAGTTTGAGCGCCGCCAGGGGCAGAGTGCGCACTCCTCTGCCGTTGCTGCAGCAGCCCGAGGCGAGGCGTCTGGTGAGGGAGTGCCGCGCTCGGAAGGACTTTCCGTGTCCCCTTCTGCGGGGAGGGAGGAGGAGTGACGGCAGAAGGAGCACCTGTGCTCACCGGCTCCCTCTCCTCCTTTCCAACGCGTATACCCGGCGTATAAGATGACCCCCGACTTTTAGGGTGATTTTCCAGGGATAAAAAGTCGTCTTGTACGCCAGAACATACGGTAAATATCCTCTGCCACTCCATATACAATGGTGAGCCCCAATATACTGAAAAAAATAAATATGAGTATATTTTATCCAACCTGTGATGATTATTCCACTTTCAGCCTACTCCCCAAAATGAAAAAACAACAACTATGAGCAGAATCCTTCAGCCCAGTTTATCCTCTGCCCTTTGGTGTTCCCACTAGCAAATAGTAAAAGTCAACAATAAAATGCAATTTCTCTTCAGTTTATCTCAAAATGCACCAAAAATAAAGAGTAATGATTTTGGAGTAGTGTTGTTTTAGGCTTATTTGTTTGCACTTCTGATCTCCTCACCCACCTACTCACTGATTGATTTTCCATAACCCTCCTTCGTAAGACAGTACTAGTTTTCAAAATTATTCCCAGCGTTCAGAAGATATACTGGCTAAGTTTAGTATTTGGTTGGTTCACAGAGATTTGCAAAAAGCTTTAGGAAGAAACTATCTACACAATCAGTGGGGGTACACCACCCTTGTTTTTATGGTGTTGGGTTGTTTTAAAATTGTTTTTCATGTTGTAACCCACTCTAGGCCTTATGGTGAAGGGCAGGCAACAAACAAAGAAACTACTTTTTATGATGTCTCCATTGCACACGCAGCCCAATTCACGTGGTAAATCTGGGTTTGCGCAAGGATTTCCATATGTGCAATGCAACTTCCACTCCATTTCCTCTCCCCTCCCCACCTGTCACCCCAAAATTCGCTCTGGACAGTCGGGGAGGGGGAATTCAGGGTGGGGGTGCACAGGGAGAGAAGAAAGAGGGGAACTTTGTAATCAAAAGTCCATGCGTGAACAGGATGATTTTACTGAGTACCAAGTGCCTCTGATACAAGTATCATTATTTTGTCACACTTTTAATAATGTTTTCTACACACATGCACACACACAAACACACACAAATTCTTTTAAACATACTTTACTGCTAGCCAAGTGCAAGGATGTATTCGAGTTCTTATCTTTCAAAGTTAGATCAGCCTTCGCGCTGTTCACCAAAAAATCTAAGATACAGGGAAAAAACAGACCACACAATTACTCTCAGACAGTTAAATTACCTTCAATCTCTGTTCAGAGAATATCCCATTTCCTAGTGTGCTCCTTGCATTTCCTAAAACTAACGAGACTCTAGTCCTGTACACCCTAATGAAAGTCTTGGCAAAGTAGTGTTTTGAAGTGAAATCTGGAGTGTCTGCCGGTGACATAAGCAGCAGCAGCAGCAGCGCTGTACGAAGATGGCTTTTTCTTGCTAAACACGCATACAGAATATCTGTAGACCTGTACAAAGGTATTCATTCTCATCAGTTCCCAGCAGCCAGGTACTTACCTACAGCACCTACGTGTCCTTTTTCAGCAGCCATCGTAAGTGGTGTTTTCCCTGAATTATCCGCAGCGTTTACTTGTGCATTGTGGCTTAAGAGAAGCTGCAAGCATTCTACATGGTCCGCGAAGGCTGCTGCGTGAAGTGGTGTTCTAAGAAGAAATAACACCTTTTTTTAGACACTAGAGAATCTCTTACTAGCATTATTACCTACCTTACTTTTCCATGTATAAGACTAGGTTTTTTTACTTTAAAATAAGGTTAAAAATCTGGGGGTGTCTTATACACAGATAGTGCATATGCCCGTTTTCTAAATTTGGGGTCCCCAAAAGTAGGCGGCTTCTTATACATGGGGGCATCTTATACACAGAAAAATACGGTAGTTCTATTCCACTGTTTAGTCCAAGCTTACAACTTTTCAAAACAATGAACCCAATAATTCAACATTAAAGGGGGTGGGATGGCAGGCTGCTACTCGGATGAGAACATTGTTTTGTGGATGGCACAAGAAACATGCACACATGGGATGCATCAAGTCCACTTTGATTTGTCCCATGATTTCAAGTAATGAGTTCAAGAAGGTTTTTTTGTTTGTTTGTTTTCTTCCACCGCTTTATCCGGAAAATCCCGTGGTTTACTGCTGAATCAAAACAAGTATCAATTGGGTTTTCTGTAGATTGAAGTGTCCCCCCCCCCCCATTTCAGCAGGAAACAGCTGGCTATCACAGGGTAAGTGACAGGACAAAAACAAACAAACCCACTCTCAGTCCCTTGACTTGAAATCACGGGACCAAAGAAAGTATGGTTGGGCCTAAGTCTTATCTTAGAGAACTGAGAAATCTGTAAGCCCTGATTCTTTTCAGGGGACCATCAATCATGTATTTTGAACATATCGTAATGGGTTCAATGAAAACAAACACACAATCATTATCCGAGCAGTCCTTACCTTCCTTTGTCATCTTTACAATTGACAATGCCAACACCAATGGTCCCAATGAGTAGCGACGCACAATTTTCATGATCATTGATTCTATTGAGAAAACAGGTTTGCAAATTGGAACTCTCTTTTAATAAATCATTCGTTTCACAAACATACATCCTTTCCCCCTGGTTGTACTTCTGACTCAACAAAGCCTAGGCAACAAGTCTACATCAAGGGCTACTGTCAATGTCAGAGGCTGTATGCTTCCTATGCTGTAGCACTCAGTTCCTGCATAGAAAAATATGCATAGAGGAGGGGGTTTGCACCTGCAGATATAAACTGTACCTGAAAAGCTCTTCCACAAGTTATGACGAATGCGTATAGGGGGCCAGCAAAGATATGTGGGCACAGTCATTTTTTATGTGCTCCCTGTGTATAGCTCTGACACACAGCTGAGGATTCACATTCAGTAAAAACTCTGGCAGGAATCTGACTAAAGTGCTTTTCTTCTCCTGATGAATTAGAAGCTAGTTTTATATGAACTTGAATAAGATGTAGTGTTCAAATGTCATTCTTTATTCCTAAGCTTCTCAGTGCAAGTAAAGATTTTAAGCAATATTAATACTGCCATTTCTGATGGGTAAAGTAAAGGTAAAGCGACCCCTGACCATTGGGTCCAGTCGTGGCCGACTCTGGGGTTGCGGCGCTCATCTTGCTTTATTGGCCGAGGGAGCCGGCGTACAGCTTCCGGGTCATGCAGCCAGCATGGCTAAGCCACTTCTGGCAAACCAGAGCAGCGAACGGAAATGCCGTTTACCTTCCCGCTGGAAGTACCTATTTATCTACTTGCACTTTGATGTGCTTTCAAACTGCTAGGTTGGCAGGAGCAGGGACTGAGCAATGGGAGCTCACCCCATCGCGGGGATTCGAACCGCCGACCTTCTGATCGGCAAGTCCTAGGCTCTGTGGTTTAACCCACAGCGCCACCCGCGTAATTTCAGTGGGTTTTTGTCATGGGTAAATATGTATAGGATTGCAGTCATGGCGTTTGACTTTTCTTGGTACTTCACAACAAGAGATGTTAGTTCCTTCTAGTTAATAAAAAATAGACACTGTCCACATTCACATTTCCCACTAAACCATAGTTTAGTGTGGTATGTACAAACTAGAATTCTGGTCAGTTTTGAAACATGCTAACTTCAAACCACTGGCCATGAAGCTGGCTTGTTTAAACTGAACCTAATTAGGGTAAACCACAACCCCCAGTTCAGATGCAGCAACAAGCTGATTTTAAAGGAAACAGAAAGTAAATTTTTCCAAAGTTCTCCTTCCAGCTACATGGGAGAAAGAAGGGTGGCGAAGAGGATGCAGGCCTGAGGCTCATTCTAGAGCCCATGCAAGCCGCACTAAGTTTAGTGTGACAAGTTAACATGGCCAGTGTGGGGAGGTAGCGGTAATGTTATCCAACACATCCCCGCCAAAAGTAAAATTACTGGTTCTACAGAGGGCTTTATGCTATTTCTATTTAAAAGATCAGAGCACAATGTGAAATCTAGGAACATAGCATGTAACAGAAAAGCCGACAATCAAATCCAAAAATTATGGTGGTGCGTTCTCAAATACGAACACTATAATCATTTCTAGATTATATTTATTGACGTGACAGAGTGAAGAGTTCATAACACAATAATTGACAAGCAGGGGAATTAGGCAGGGCTGTGACATTCTGTAACCTTTATTCCTTTTGTCCTTAGAGTGACTAAACCCGCATTTATGAATTTGCCCTAATTTTAGTTAACAGTTCAAATGCCTTGAGGTTATTATGTGACAAGTGTACATTCCTACACCAAATTATTTGAGAAGGGGAGCATTTTAACACCAGACAGATATATGTATTTTTGGACGTGATCCAAGAATATCGTCTCTAGAAATTTTCTGCTGCTGTGTCCCTAGTTTAGCTTGACCTTCCGTTAAAGCCACAAGAAGTGAGATCTGATGCAGCCGTTTCTACTTACACAGCACAGTGCAATGGGGAGAAAGGGTTCCCGATAAAGTTGCGGAAAGGTTTCTGTTCCAACAGTACCTCTATACAGCCTTCATTACCTGTAAGAAATTGGGTGATTTCATGTTACAAAAGCGCTTCAGGATTGCTTGCAACTGAAATAGCTTATATAACGCAAATTAGCACTTCAGCATACAGTCATAACTTGGTTTTCAAATTTAATCCGTTATGGGAGTCCGTTTGGCTCCCGGAACAGTTCGAAAACCAAGGTGAGGCTTCCAATTGGCTGCAGAAGCGTCCTGCAGCCAATCAGAAGCCGTGGAAGCTGCGCCGGACGTTCGGCTTCTGAAAATCATTCGAAAACCGGAACAAGCACTTACAGTTTTCGATCAGGAGCCGAAACATTTGAGTTCAAAGGTGTTCGGCTTCCGAGGTTCCACTGTACTAAGGTGCCTCATACAGAGTCAAACTGCTGGTTCATCTACCTGTATTCAGATTGGAATACAGCTATCGCTTTGATTATGTTCTCTGAATTTTCTGATGAAGCCTTGGTTCAAAAGATGCACATAAAAGTGCATGCATTTGCATTGTGAAACATGTAAAAATGTGTGTGTTAGGGGAATGAATGACCGGATATAAGTGCAAGTTTTGGTGTTTTTGAAAAAATAGAAATACCTTTTAACATAGAATTGTTCAACCCCCTGCAATGCAGGAATAGCAAAGAGACAGAATGGAGATATGATTGAGTACACGCTCAAGTGACACGGAACAAGCTGCTCCATCCCTCCTTAATTCTGCTTTGGGTTGTGATTATTAGAATGTGGTGCCTGGCATTTATTCACACTTGCAGTCTCACACCTACATGCTTGCCTGACTGCTCTTCTGAGAGTTTAGAAAAGTCTACAATCCTGGCTTCAACTTTACTTTGAACTCCACACCAACCTGAACATAGTACGCTGGGGGGGGGGGACTTACCATTATAAGAAGCCCAGTGCAAAGGTGTATAACTCTGATTATCTTTAAAATTGTAGTCCCCTTCTGAAAGCGCCAACTGCAACAATTCACTCAGCCATGTGGCATGACCACGAGCTGCTGCGTAATGTAGAGGTGTCCTGCCTCTGGCGTCCTTACACATGATCAATGCTTCTTGTTCCAACAGCATTTGAACACACTCCTCATGCCCTGTCATAATCTGATTTAAAACACACATGCATAAATATGTGGTGGGGGAGGACATTCAGAAGAGAACTGGATGGGGATATGTAAGAAAAACATTTTAAATTGGTGTTTGACACAGTTAAGGGGGCAACTTCGTGAAGATTGTGCTCCTGAAGTGAAATCATGAGGGAAACGAAATGAGAATGATGGAGAGGTTGCAAACAACTTGCTTTCATATGTGGTGGGAAGAGTCCAGTGGTGGGTGAGCTACAGGGGCAGGCCAGAAATCACAGCAAAAATGCATCAATTACTCACAGAGACCCTTAAACATAGTCCCACTTAGTATGTTTCAAAGATGTAACAAATCAATTTTGTCCAAGAAGTAGTGGCAACATGGTTAGAAATGGCTAATGTGATATGTATTGATGGCCATCGCATGCAATCCAGTTCTATATTCCTGTTCCATTGTCACACATCATTTAAGAAAATTAATTTAAAAATAAAAGGAAAGATCCATCATTGCATACACAAATAAGCCACCTGTTGCCAATTTGTTTCACATGCATGGAAAACATGGCTTTCGGCTTTTAAGGATACTACTGCCTGACTTAAAGAGCTCAATGCAAAAGAAAGCACCATGTCTGCATTTCTGAAAAATGATATCCCTGGCTTCTTTATAGTGTTGTTTATAAGAATACACCCACACTTTACACGAATTATGTGGCCAGTGAAGTTACCACTTCACTTGCCTAAATGAATTAAATTGGTAGCATCAGCAGCCACACCACATGGTGACTCAACACAGATCACTGTGGTTACCACCTCAGAGAGTGGCGACCACCTCAAACAAGAGTTTACAACACAACAAGAATGTTGAGGGTAATGCATATAAAACATTTCTTAGGGACAGGAAATGCTGGGACCGTGTTCCACAGTGTCAGCACCAAAAGAGCAAGCCCCCCAAGCCCACTTCTCAAGAGCATACTGTTACATGTACACATACTGGGCGGGATTCAACTAACATATCCTGCTAATGGAAGTACCGTATTTTTTGCTCTATAGGGCGCGCCGGCCCATAGGGCGCACCTAGTTTGGGGGGGGGATAAAGAAAAAAAATTATCCCCCCCCCCAGGTGTGGGGCTGGGGCGAGGGAAGCCCGAGCTTCCCCCGACCCCAGCCCCCAGAACAGGCTGCAATTCGCAAGCCTTGGGAGCCTGGCGGGAACCCCCGCTGGGCTCCCAAGGATTGCGGATATCTGTCCAAAGCCCTGGGTGCGCTGCAAAGCGCTCCCTGGGCTTCGGGAAGCAGGCTGCTATCCGCAAGCCTTGGGAGCCTGGCAGGAACTCCCGCCGGGTTCCCAAGGCTTGTGGATAGCTTCCTGAAGCCTGGAGAGCGAGAGGGGTCGGTGCGCACCGACCCCTCTCGCTCTCCAGGCTTCAGCGAAAGCCTGCATTCGCTCCATAGGACGCACACACATTTCCTCTTCATTTTTGGAGGGGGAAAAGTGCATCCTATAGAGCGAAAAATACGGTATGCGCAATGGGACTCTCGTTCTTGCCTCCCCTGAGCCATTCACTCCCCCAAAATGGCTTGGGGGGCTCAGGGTAACCTTGAGAACAGCATACAGAGGGAAAGAGGGAGGACAATTCCATCTGGCATGCTGAAAAGCTTGTGCTGATGCACAATTGCCATGGCGCTATGTTGAATTCCTCCCATGGTTTTTGTTACCTTTTATTCTCTCCTCCGGTTAAAAATGTTGAAGCTTTTAATTGTCAGCAATTTAAACACACACACACACACACACACACACACACACCTTTCAATATAAAACATGACTTGTGGAGTTAGTTTTTTTTTTTAAGAAGAAGAAAAGTTCATTTTACTACATATATTCCATATCCCTGATTGTTTGTTTTTTCCCCTTAACATGGCAATTCTCTTTTAAATAATTGCCTTTTTTTTATTAGAACATAAAAGTTGCTTGGCTGAACTGGACCCAGATGCATCTGGAAGATCAGGAATGAGGAACCTATTGTTCTCTAGATGTTGGTACTCTAGATGTTGGGGTGATGGGGGCTGATTCAACAACATTTATACAGTGGTGCCCCGCAAGACGAATGCCTCGCAAGACGGAAAACCCGCTAGACGAAAGGGTTTTCCATTTTTCAATGCACTTCGCAGGACGAATTTCCCTATGGGCTTGCTTTGCAAGACGAAAATGTCTTGCAAGTCTTGAGATTTTTTTCCGCTCCCCACCCCCTTTTTCTAAGGCACTAAGCTGCTAATAGCCTTTTAGCAGCTAATCCGCTAATCCCTTAAGCCTTTAATAGCCGCTAATAGCCGCTAATAGCGCTAATCCACTAAGCCGCTAATAGGGTTGCTTTGCAAGACGAAAAAACCGCTAGACGAAGAGACTCGCAGAATGAATTAATTTCGTCTTGCGAGGCACCACTGTACTTTGTTTTGGTAGTCTGTACTCATGTTGAATACTATTATGTATGTTTCAGGCAGAATTTCAAAAGGCATGCAGCAGACACATAGGACAAAATGTTCTAAAATCAGCAGTTACCCCTCGATGTAAAGCAGTGCATCCCAAGGAATCAGCTGCATCCACTGATGCTTCTTTTTCAAGTAACAAGGCGACGGCATCTATGTGCCCATAAGCCACAGCTAGCATCAAGGGAGTTCTAAGAAATGAGAGACAACAGCAGTTTTAATCTTACTTCTGTGGGGTTTTTTTATTCATGCTACCCAAAAGGACCTGCCATTTTCACCAGACTTTTTAATGATGCTCCCTCTTTCCAACATTATTATTGCATCACATACTTGCTACACATAATTCCAGATATCCGATCCACAGATCTTTCTAAATTGAGCAGCTAGTGTAGCCTTCCACAGACTACAATCCCCATCATTCCTGGCCTCGTTGCCTGGGGCTAATAGGTACTGAAGACCAACAACACAGAGAGCCATCGTATTGGGTTACCCCTGCATGGTGTGGTGGTTAAGAGCGGTGGACTTGTAATCTGGTGAACCGGGTTCGCGTCTCCGCTCCTCCACATGCAGCTGCTGGGTGACCTTGGGCTAATCACACTTCCCTGAAGTCTCTCAGCCCCACTCACCTCACAGAGTGTTTGTTGTGGGGGAGGAAGGGAAAGGAGAATGTTAGCCGCTTTGAGACTCCCTAGGGTAGTGATAAAGCGGGATATCAAATCCAAACTCTCCAAACTCTAATATGAATCAGAGTCTGTTTATTCAATCAGGAAAACCAAGTGGTGAAGGTATTTCTACACTGCAACAATTTCAGAGTTTTACTGATGTTGTCCCATGGGGGTGTGGGGGAAGAGAGAGAAACAGGCTAAACCCTTTCTCCCTGGCATGTTATATTTCCAAGTGCCAGGGGTTTTTTTCTTTCTCTTTCTTTTCGCAGGGCAACATTTTCACATAAATTTCCCACCGAGCCAGAGACTAAAAGTAGCACATTTCAGGAAATTACTACATATGCTCATTGAATAAACTAGCCCCAAGAAACAGATCAGAGAGTGCAGAGCAGGCCATCACTCACACAAACTGCTCTGCCTCCAACCAAAAGCCAGGGGGCTCAGGAGGAAATGTCAGAAGTGATGCCATGGCTGCCCCACTTTCCCCAGTGTCGGAAACCTCACGCAGCCTCATGGTAAGGGCCAGCCTTGGAAACAGATCCCAACTACCGTATTTTTCACTCTATAAGACGCACCAGACCACAAGACGCACCTAGTTTTGGGAGGAGGAAAACAAGAAAAAAAATATTCTGAATCTCAGAAGCCAGAACAGCAAGAGGGATCGCTGCGCAGCAAAAGTAGCGATCCCTCTTGCTGTTCTGGCTTCTGGGATAGCTGCGCAGCCTGCATTCGCTGCATAAGACGCACACACACATTTCCCCTTACTTTTTAGGAGGGAAAAAGTGAGTCTTATAGAGCAAAAAATACGGTATGTCAACAACATCCTTCAATGCACCCCCTTACTCTTGCCTCTGTACGTTCCTAATGTAAATAAAACATTGCCCTTGGGGAGTCTGTTGCAAAAGGTTACCACCTAAACCCCATTTACCAGCAGTGGCCTGGTCTCCATTGACAAAAGACCACACAGAGAGGTTGTAATAGAAAAGCAAGAACAGTATATGCACTGCATCACTCTTCCCCCTTGGGGTCTCGGCAAAATCCCCCCCCCCCCCGGGCTCTTCCTGCCTGTTGGAATCTTTGCTGGTAGCTTATATAATAATAATAATAATAATAATAATAATAATAATAATAATAATAATAATATTTATACCCCACCCATCTGGCTGGGTTTCCCTAGCCACTCTGGGCGGCTTCCAACTGAATATTAAAAACAATACAGCATCAGACATTAAAAACTTCCCTAAAGAGGGCTGCCTTCAGTTGTCTTTTAAAAGTAACATAGTTGTTTATTGCCTTGACATCTGCTGGGAGGGCGTTCCACAGGGCAAGCACCACTACCGAGAAGGCCCTCTGCCTGGTTCCCTGTAATCTTACGTCTCGCAATGAGGGAACCGCCAGAAGGCCCTCGGCGCTGGATCTCAGTGTCCGGGCTGAACGATGGAGGTGGAGACGCTCCTTCAGGTATACTGGACCGAGGCCGTTTAGGGCTTTAAAGGTCAGCACCTACACTTTGAATTGTGCTCGGAAACGTACTTCAGAAGCAGGTTGTCGAGGTACTGCGCCCCCCCCAATCATTTTCAGCGTGGCTGTTTTGCCTAAGTCTGGAAAGGTCAGAATATCCTCTAAACTCGGAATTAATCTGTGTGCTTCCAAGACCGAAATAATTAGTGCAAAATGCACAATTCCAAACCCAAAGCTGCTTCCGTGCTGCAGCTAACTTTATAAGAAACAGAAGCAGCGACTCTCAAGAGTCTATTACATTATTTTGATTTTGATCTAAATGCTAGGGCTTAAGGTGTTCCCAATATCACACACGTCACGCAAACAGATAAAAAACAAAGTCGACTTACTGTCCTTTCGCATCGGTCACATCAGGGTTATCTGCTACTTCTAACAAAAGCCGCAAACATGGAGTGTGTCCATTGATAACTACAAAAAGGGAAAACATTTTAGCATTCTGAAAATAAAGCCTAGAAGCTCATGCACTCTTACATCTAGTTATTCTCAGCTGTCCCAAATTTTAGGCGTTTTCTCCTGAAGTGTACCCCAAAGGAAGAAAGAGATGTTCCCTACTTAGCACTTGAATATATGGATTTATATCTAGCGGGAATCAAATGACCAAAAGATCAGTTGGTATAGTGCAGGGGGAACACATATGGAGGGGAAACGAAGGCAGACAAGGAGATATTGTAGAGCTGGAAAAGGAAATTTGGGCGGGGGGGAGGGAAACTGAGTCAGGGAGAGGGGGCCTGCTGAACAAGAGGCACTCCCCCAGTAGATATAGGTATAAAGGTAAAGGGACCCCCGATCATTAGGTCCAGTCGTGGCCGACTCTGGGTTTGCGGCGCTCATCTCGCTTTATTGGCCGAGGGAGCCAGCGTACAGCTTCCGGGTCATGTGGCCAGCATGACTAAGCTGCTTCTGGCGAACCAGAGCAGCGCACAGAAACGCCGTTTACCTTCCCGCCGGAGCAGTACCTATTTATCTACTTGCACCTTGACGTGCTTTCGAACTGCTAGGTTGGCAGGAGCAGGAACCGAGCAACGGGAGGCTCACCCCATTGCAGGGATTCGAACCGCCGACCTTCTGATCGGCAAGTCCTAGGCTCTGTGGTTTAACCCACAGCGCCACCTGCGTCCCAGATATAGGTATAGAATGTACCTATTTGTATATAGTGGGTCAACACAACTGCCTGAATTTTTTGACTGTCCTTGGTGGTATAGCAATGGACACTTCTTGTGAGGGACAGTGTCCCCAAAGAGCCAGGACAAGCTCCTGACATCAAAAAATGTTGCATTGTGCCACCAGTTGTAATAAAGGGAGCATTAAAATGTTGAGTGTGTGCCTGCACATACACACTTGCAGTATGCTCAAACCTGGTCTTAGTGAACTGACATTAGCATACACTAGCGGCAAAAATTGTGGAAACCTTTTGGAGAAAGTGTATTTCTGAGGTTTGATGGCTCATAACACCACTTTTTTTGGGAGTAATACCACAAAATTATATACCAATGGAAAGATAATTTAATGAAGAATGTAATTCAACAAGGTTTCTTCAATTATCTGTATTCTATCAAAAGTTATAGCCAAATAATCAGAAAAAGGAGTGTTTAGAGACCCAATCAGGTGTCATCTTGTTTTGGCAATGATGGCTCATAGCACCACTCTCGGGGGGGGGGGAGTAATTCAATAAAATTATATATCAATGGAAAGATAATTTAATAAAGAATGTAATACAATAACTTTTATGGAGGATTATTTATTACAACATAAATAAGGAGGCCATTTGTCAGTGTGTTATGTGATTGCTATCAAGTTGGTTGGGGTTTCTTGTTCTTTCATTTAGTGACCTTGTAAAACGTAATAAAATTAAAGAAATGGCGCAAAGAGTTGACTGGTCACCCAGAAAGTGATGTAAAATAGTAATATTAAGTGCACAAGGCTACAGCTATGAATAAATTAGAAGAAAAATTGGTGGAAACTTAACCAGAGGTGGCATTTCTAAATTTCTTACGAGGTATAAAGAGACTCAGTCACTACAAAATCAGACTGGTAAAGGTAGGAAAAGGTGCACAACAGCAAGGGACGATAGAAGAATTGAGAGACTGTGCCTATGTGATATAAGAAAATCATCTGGGTGTATACAAGATGACATGGCGCAATGTGATATGAAGTAGAGTGCAAGGACTGTTTGGTGCAGACTGCAGGAATATGGTCTAAATGCTAGAATTTATGAGCCATCATTGCCAAAACAAGATGACACCTGATTGGAAATACACTTTCTGCAGAAGGTTTCCACAAGTTCGGCTACTAGTGTATGGTGTACAAATTTTATTCAGCCAATAGAGGTCTCTGTCAGACCATGTTGAGGTGCTGCAAAATGTCAGTACAAAAGATCGCACTCGTCCTGTTTGTTTGGTACCATGCAGATAAATACACTGGATAAACAGCAGTATGCATTCCACACCAAACCAGAACATAGGAAAAAGTAACATGTCGACACTTAGTCATCAATTACAGGGGAGTTTGTGTGAATACAGAACGGACTGCTTCAAAAAAGGCCTAATAGCCAGTTCAGTAAGTACAGTGGTGCCCCGCAAGACGAATGCCTCGCAAGACGGAAAACCCGCTAGACAAAAGGGTTTTCCGTTTTGGAGGTGCTTCGCAGGACGAATTTGCTATGCGCTTGCTTCGCAAGGCGAAAATGTCTTGCGATTCCTGGGGTCCCCCCCCCTTTTCTAAGGCACTAAGCTGCTAATAGCCTTTTAGCAGCTAATCCGCTAATCCCTTAAGCCTTTAATAGCCGCTAATAGCGCTAATCCGCTAATCCGCTAATGGGGTTGCTTCGCAAGACGAAAAAACCGCTAGACGAAGAGACTCACGGAACGGATTCTTTTCGTCTTGCGAGGCGCCACTGTAATGGTAACTGGTAATAGTCTCAAGGAGGTAAGGAAGGAGTACACTTTATTGAAGATATTTGATCAAGATTTCTAGCACAGGCAATGAAATAGGTTCAATCTATGTTACTACTGGAAGAGGCCCAACCATAGCTTCGGTCTCTGCTGAATTTGTTTCCCACTGCTGAAGAGGTAAGGTGCCCTTTGGTCTAAAAAGCAACTTGCCTCTTCAACAGCAAACACTCTATACATGTTCTTAGCAAGCTGCCTTGTGCTGAGCCACGCTCATCGGTTCATCTGACTCAGCACTCCCAACAGGGATCTCTTCTCAAGCTAAGTAGCTGCACTATCACCAGGCTACAACCCTGCCCCATTCTTCTCTTCTCTGCATGCAGTTTACTTGCACTGCAGCCAACACATACAAATCACAGCATCTCACTGACCTGCGGCATGAAGCGGGGTCCGTTGGGTGATGTTATCTTTCACCATAACAGAAGCACCCTGGTTGATGAGCGCTTCCACACATTCAGTGTGTCCCTTAAATGCAGCCAGGTCCAAGGCAGTATGTCCTTTCTCATCCTTAATATCCAGATCTCCCAGAGACTGGAGAAGCACCTCCAAGGCTTGATGATGACCATTATAGGCCTAGAGGTCAAAACATTTCTACTTCAGGCCAAAGCACTTCATAAGCATTTTACGTACGGGAGATAGTCCTTATTATAATAATCAAAAATGAACACAGTGAAGAAAAACCCCACCTCACCCTCCCACTATGTATAAGGGTCTGGTGACTTCTGTTTCAGTGTATCTGAAGAAGTGTGCATGCACACGAAAGCTTACACCCGGAACAAACTTAGTTGGTCTCTAAGGTGCTACTGGACAATTTAATTTATTTTGACAGTGAAGACAAGTCATTATATTGGCGATATAGCTCATTTAATGCTTTTCTGTCTTGAAGCATCCGGTTTCATTGCATTTAGTATTTACCACACCAACTTATAGTTTCTAATGCTTTTATCTGACACGACACTATTGCAATATACCATGAAAAACTGATTAAAATCATTATGCAGTGACTTAGCAAAAACTGGGTCGTAGTAATTACAGGAAACACATCAAGTTACAAATGCTCTCCTCTAGAAGCGTAGGTATGTACAATTGCAAACAATCCACATACAAGTTATGAGATCTATGTTGCAAGAGATTTAGGTTACCGTATTTTTCGCTCTATAGGACGCTCTATAGGACGCACCTTGTTTTAGAGGGGGAGAACAAGAAAAAAAAATTCTCCCCCTCTCTGCTCAGCGCCCCTTCAGCAAAGTGGCAGGAGAAATGGAGCCCCTTCCATTTCTCCTCCCGCTTCGCTGAAGGACCGCTGCGCAGCTATCCCTCTCTGCTGAAGCCAGGAGAGTCTTGCTCTCCTGGCTTCAGCAAAAGGAACCCGAAGCCTTCGGAGCGCAGCGCAAGTTCCCACTGCGCTCCGAAGGCTTCAGGGATAGCCGCTTGAAGCCTTCGGAGCGCAGCGGGAACTCGCGGTGTGCTCCGAAGGCTTCAGGTTCCTTTCGCTGAAGCCAGGAAAGTCTTGCTCTCCCGGCTTCAGCAAAAGGAAACCGAAGCCTCCGGAGCGCAGCGGGAGCTCCCGCTGCACTCCGGAGGCTTCAGGCGGCTATCCCTGAAGCCTGAAGCGTGAGAGGGGTTGGTGCGCACTGACCCCTCTCACTCTCCAGGCTTCAGTGAAAGCACCGCGAAGCCTCCGTTGCGCGGAGGGAGTGCTCCCTCTGCGCTTTGGAAGCTTCGCATTGCTATCGCTGAAGCCAAGGAGCATTCGCTGCATAGGACGCACACACATTTCCCCTTAATTTTTGGAGGGGGGAAAGTGCATCCTATAGAGCAAAAAATACGGTATATAATAGCCAATTCTGTATTATCTTGATCAACTTCAGGTTAATTTTAAAAATATATACAAAATGGAAGATGGTCAGAAGCTAAACAACAGATACGTTTAACAGCACAATCCTGTGCTTGTCTACTCCACTATGTTCAATTAGTCTTACTAATCCTATGCAATCCTATGTTTAAGATTGCAGCTTAAGGGCACCTCCAGACTTCCAGTGTTTTGTAGGTGGGATCCAAGCACATACCAGACTTCAGTTTTACACAATTAAAGTGCATTAATTGGCTCTGTCACCCTAGCACAACAGATACACTTTTAAAAAGGAGCAGACTTTTTGCAGTTAGGAAAGTGACAGGGAAAGTGTGGGATGAATGAATGGGAAGACATCCTGCAAGCAAATCAGGATGAATGTGGGGTGAATGCTCATTTTCATATAGCCACCTAGCAAACAAATCAGAAAGAATGCTCAATAAGGAACGGATGCAAATCAGAAAGAGTGGTCAACAAATGGGTTGTCTATGGGAGCGTTTAGTGGAGCTGCTACTGGATATCTAAGAAACACTGAGCTTAGTTTGCATGCAGTTGTGGCTAGATACAGTTTAACACAATTTTTCTGGTTCTCAGTTGAACAAGAACAATGCTCCTTTACAGACATGAAAATCTGTGAAATTATCATTGAAATTCACGTATTTTGTTATCTGACGTTTCAACTCTCATTTTAAAAGGGTTTTTAAAAAATGAAATGCTCACTGCATACAACTGCAGCACAAGTGTAGATGAAGATCTCTTATGAAAATTAAATTTGAATGTGTATCCTCTGCATTTATCCAGGGTAGCTTGTAATTGTACTGTTGTAATTTTGGGTTTGTCCGTTCAGTTGACAAAATAGGGTTTTAATGCTGAAGAGGCAAATACAAAATTATTTCTATCTTACATTCATTCTAAAATCTTATTTTCATCAAAGCTAAAAGCTGCATTTCAAATAGGATTAAAAATTCTAATTATTTCATTGATGTGCAATTCCTATGAATGTTAATGAGAACAGAATATGCAGGAAGGTATGCATTAAAATTCATATTGAATTTTATGTTTTAAGCATATGAGATAGACTGTTGGTTAAAGATGACATGTGTTCATGTTCATATCCTTTTCTGCGGGGAAGTATATTCATATTAACTCAATTTACATTCCTTTATTTCAAGTAACGACATAAACTAGATGAAAACGAAAACGAGGCCTTCAATGTGATAATAGGGTATTAAAAATGTGCAATCTGATTCCCAGCACCACCTGAGATTAAAGTTAATTTTTATTTTAGGGCTGCATCAAAACAAAATTTGTAGCCTTGTTTGCAGGCTGCAAAATGGGATACCCCCTTCTTTGTTGATGCTTAAGAGGGCCCTACAAAGCTTAGCATAGTGTACTCATTGTACAGAGGAAGGAATTGGACTACAATTACCATGAGTCCCAGTGTCAGGAGTCCAGGTTCCCAGCTTGATGACACAGTGAGCACAGCTAATTAAAAAGGAGGATTTAATTGCAAAAACAAACAGATAGCTCTGGACGGCTCTAACAAAGCCTCTGGCAGCATCACTCAAGATGACCCTTCTGAAGACTCCTTCCGGTGTCGACAGAAGATACTGAATTTAGGACCCTTACATCTCTTGTTTAGCTTCCTATCTAGCAGCCCTCCCATTCGCCGACTCTTCAGACTTAGTAGATCAGCTCCAGCCTCTTCCTGTTCAGAAAGACTGTCTCTTGTTCACGCCTGCTTGTGCTTCCTGAGAGCTTTGGCTGTGTTCCAGCCTACTCTCACCTACTGCCTTATCAGTTTGCCATTCAAGATCAGGAAGAGCCAAAGTTTGCAGCTGTCGGCAATCTCCTGCCTGAGTAAAATCTAAGCTTCTCTGTTCCGGGCTGCTTTCTGTAGTTGGCTGCAAACCATTGCTTGGAGCTGGCTCATTCCTGGCACCCAGCTAGTATGGTCGGTGGTCAGGATAGCTCAGTTGGTACATGAGACTCTTTATCTCAGGGTTGGGAGTTCAAGTCCCACCTTGGGCAAAATATTCCTGCATTGCAGGGGGTTGTACTAGATGACCCTTGTGGTCCCTTCAGACATTACAATTCTATGATTCTATGACCATACACAAAAGGAACACTGGGGGAATGGGCATTTTGAGTACCTCATTTAGTATCCTCCTTTTTCTTTCCAGCAAGAAATCCTACATATTGATAGCAAATGTATTCTCAAGTGCTTCTGTAACCGAGACGGCACCGACCATGCACTTGGGATCAGAATGCCCAAGGTTTGTAGAAGTACAAAAAACAAAATACTGGTGGAGGTGGGGGAGAATCCTAAGGGGGGCGAACACCCAAACACCTTGTGCGTTGTTATTTGAGTTAGGCAGCAATATAATACTGAAACTGTGTACTTACAGCTAAGTGCAAAGGGCTTTTTGTAGCTGTTGAATCGGATTCCTCAAAAATGTGGCTCGTTTTCTCCAGAAGCTACAACAAATAAAGAAGTGACAGAGCTTTGTACCTCTGCTGAAATGATAATGCACATGAAAGGGGATGATCGACAAAACATGCATGTTTGGGGGAAGCGGGCATATCAGAAAAGATTAATTTTATTTAGTCTTCAGGCTAAATAATACCCCCCTGAGTTAACGGGAAACACCTGTTGTTGATGCTGCTGCTGTTATTTTATATTGTATTTATACCAGTTTGATATTGTAAGCTGCTTTGGGCTAAGGAAAGAGGAGTGCAAGTACCTAGAAATAATATTTTTTAAAAATGTATAATATTAACCAAAACCACACAGACAACTGGATTTAGATACTACTGACTTCAGTGACAGCAGGACAGAGCCTTTAATCAGCTTATCTCGTAATGAACCTTCACTGTTAATGGTGGCACTTTTCCAAAACAAAAAATAAAGTGTTACGATTATACTCAACACTAATGTTATTGTTATGAACTTTTTGCCTGTGTATTAGCTTCATTCCTATAACCATTTCCTTATAAGTTAACACACATAGGAATGCTGTCTACTATCCAGTGAACTTTAAGTCTTCAGCTAGAATTGAGAAAAGGAACACACATCTATCACAGAGACAGGCAGGCAGAGCCATGGATGGAGGAGAAATTTGCTTCCTTTGGGATTTTACACAATTTGCACTTCCTGAAACAATATCTGAAACCCAGCTATTCTTTGAAATCTGTGCTTCTCTGAATTTTTCAGAGTGATTCCCCAACCGTACCAAAATGTATTAGGGGAAAGTGAGCCTAAAAATGTATAACTGAAAATATAGAATGCATCGCATAAGTCGCTTGCAGAAGGGGGTGTATCAGGCAAAACTGCACGCAAAAATGCGTATATCAGACGAAATTTGCACTACAATCCAGTCAGGTTTTCACAAGGACTTTAAAAAATAATTTGCAAACTGCATCAGAAATGTATAGAACTCAGCATAAGGCTGGAAGAATGAGAACCTGAGAGAAACCAAAATTGAGAAGGTTTGCCCAACTCGAGCCAGAATTTTCACTGAATAAATAATAAGATTTATTATTATTATTATTATTATTATTATTACTGATGTTCCAACAGTATTTTTGGCATCCCTAGCACCAGCATGCTTGTTCCTAGATCCCAACCTTTGAAAAAAGTGAAACAAAGGCTATATGCTTAACCTTTCGGAATACAGTGGTACCTCGGGTTAAGAACTTAATTCGTTCTGGACGTATGTTCTTAACCTGAAACTGTTCTTAACCTGAAGCACCACTTTAGCTAATGGGGCCTCCAGCTGCCGCTGTGCCGCTGCTGCACGATTTCTGTTCTCATCCTGAAGCAAAGTTCTTAATCCAAGGTACTATTTCTGGGTTAGCAGAGTCTGTAACCTGAAGCGTATGTAACCCGAGGTACCACTGTACTATACTATTTGTCACTATTTTTTGAAGTTATATGGTTCTGACTCTCATTGCTTTATAGGCTATTTGACTCAGATTGCAAACCCTTGTTAGTCCCCAAATTTAACAAGTATTTTCTTTCCTGTTAAAATCCTTGGCAAAGCTGCCCTCATCACCAACCAGTCGAGTGATTAGATTTTGCCTGTATGTAAGCAATTGACCGCTTGTCTTCAACTACAGGGGCTATGACAATATCACTCTCTAGTGGGCACATAAATAAAATGACTGCAAACTGATTTCTCATTGTCATCTTAGCATGCACTTCTTCCAAGAGGCCTTCTGAAATGAAACGTTAATTTTATCTCAATTACCAAGGTGATAACATTTATCAGCGCATCACCCAATCGTTCAAAGATTAACCCAGAAACTTGTAAACTATTTCCCAAGCAAAGCAGCTACACGTTCCTTACTTCAGAGTAACTGGGGAGACGGCAATTTGAATTATAATGCGGGTGGGGAGTTTATAATTTAAGAAAAGGCAGGATTGGGGAGTGGCGCTGGTTTTTAATCTTAACCCTGATTAGAAGGGGGGGGGGGAGGAAACGAAAAGCTAATGAGATTACTACCCAGAATGCTGAATTCTTCTGCTCTAACGTCAACACAAAATTTGCCAGCAAAACTGATAGCTCCCTAGCTTACTGTACTTCTTGCCAGGCGTAATTCTTCGCGCTAATTGAGGATAAATTACCATGGGGATTTTCTGTAATTATATATTGCGCCAGAGAAACAGACACGGTGGAGAAATGCTTATATCTGTTACTATGTAAATGCCTTCAAGCTTCAGGTCTACCAGTCTATACAGGGTTCAATACTTGCTGATAGTAGCTGCCCTGAGCCCGGCCTTGGCTGGGGAGGGCGGGGTATAAATAAAAATTATTATTATTGTTATTATTATTATTATTATAACTACAGTGGTACCTCTGGATGCAAACGGGATCCGTTCCGGAGCCCCGTTCGCATCCAGAAGCGAACGCAACCCACATCTGCGCATGCGCGGGTTGCAATTCTGCGCATGCGCGTGACATCATTTTGACCGTCTGCGCATGCACAAGCAGTGAAACCCGGAAGTAACGCACTCCATTACTTCCGGGTCACCGCAGAGCGCAACCCAAAAATACTTATCCTGAAGCTACTTCAACCCGAGGTATTGCCACATTTGATAGAGGAACAAACAGGCGATGGAATAATGGGTTGCCTTTAGGGAATGCAGCTATGATTCTAACTCATTCCACGACATCTGATTCTCAAATACAATGACACTAAAATTAATTATCTGTATTAAGACTATGTTAAAATTGTCAGATTGGCTGTTTCAATTAATAAAACCTGTATTCTAATTTTCTCAAAGTGGGTTTTTATGAGATGAGTCCTTGCTAACACATTTGGCCACTCCTGACAGTTGTGGATTATAGCCAATGACGGGGACAAAGGTATCAGCTTCCTTATCTGACCAGTTCTCTCAAACTTAGCTTCCAAAGCACCTAACAGGGCTGAGCGATATCTGATTTTCAACATCGTGATGTATCGAGCCATGTGAAACACACTCCCATCAGACATCAAGGAAATAAACAACTATCTGACTTTTAGAAGACATCTGAAGGCAACCCCGTATCGGAAAATTTTTAATGTCTAATGTTTTACAATTTTTTATGTGCTGTAAGCCGCCCAGAGTGGCTGGGGAAACCCAGCCAGATGGGAAGGACATAAATAAAATTATTATTATTATTATTATTATTATTATTATTATTATTATTATTCCCGTTAAGTCCAATGGCACTGTGTCTAATGTATACCTGAAGGAGCGTCTTTTCCGTCGTTCTGCCCAGACACTGAGGTCCAGTTCTGGGGGCCTTCTGGTGGATCCCTCACTGTGAGAAGTGAAGCTAAAGAGAACCAGGCAGAGGGCCTTCTTGGTAGTGGCACTCGCCCTGTGGAACGTCCTCCCATCAGATGTCAAGGAGATGAGTAACTATATAACCTTTAGAAGACATCTGAAGGCAGCCCTGTATCGGGAAGCCTTTTTATTTTTTTTATGTTTTTATATATGTTGGAAGCCACCCAGAGTGGTTGGGGCCACCCAATCAGATGGGCAGGCTATGGATAATAATAATAATAATAATAATAATAATAATAATAATAATACTGCCCTATACCTCGAGGTCTCAGGGTGGTTCACAGAACAAAATCAAAATATAAAACCGCAAAATACATAATCAAAATAAAAACAACAACCCAATAACTCCCCCCCCAAAAAACCCACATTTTAAAAGGGTATAGGAAATAAAATAATAATATTTTAAATAAAATTATTGTTTTCATTATTTCTCTAGTCAGTGTGTTTTAAAACTGCAGTGTCAATCACGATCCTGTTCTTCCCCTTTTCTCTAATTTTGTTTTCCCTTCTTCTCCCCCTTTTCTCTGAACATTTCTTTATTTTGGCAGTTGGTAACTAGACTACTTACTACATACTTTAGCAAGCAAATAAAAAAATATAATTAAAAAGTTGCAAGGCCAATCTAAATTTGCTTAGTTAGTCACGTACATCGCTCATCCTAGCTTAGGGATGTGGAGGGGGAGGGAATTTGACTCAGTTCACATTTAAATGTAAATCTACATAATTTGCAGTTTTGAAAATATTATGTGGACTGAAATGTCCAAATGCACAGCTCAACAAACATGGTTGATTTACTAGCGCACAACTGATTTGATTTAGATTTAGATTTGATGCCAAAGTCTTAACTGTGTTTCAGTTGCACTTTCTTTCTCCAAGAGCCAAAAAAATGGGGAATTATATGTCATGAAAGTATATTATAAGTTTATTTATACTATATTGACACAGAAAATATAGGGGATACAGGGCAGGAGAATAAGTACCGTATTTTTCCGTGTATAAGACTAGGGCCCCCCTCAAAAAATGTAAAAATCAGTGGACATCTTATACACGGATAGTGCCAAGGGTGGATTGGCAATTGGTTGTTGCCCCAAAATAGTGGCCGTCTTATACATGGGGGTGTCTTATAGACGGAAAAATACGGTATGTCCGGTAGGCCAGCTAAGAAGCACTGCAGAAAGACATTTATTTTATACACAATATTTTATCAGTTCAATAGCCTTCCATGTATCATTTGACAGCAATCAACATGTCACACTTATCAGACTTATAATTGGATTTTTCTTTGGAATGGCAGCTTAGGGAAAAACCAATACAGTTCAAGGATGTTAATCTTATCACAACCATGAAATATTATCAAATGATCTCAGTTTCTATTTCTGATTAATGAAGGCTCAAAAGAATTAGCCCAGAGAGGAATGAATAGACTAGGGGGAGAGGCTATTTTTAGTATAGCCAAAGCAGGCGGGAATGACTGGCACTCATTTATCCATTAATACATGGGGCTGTCACTCAAACGCTTTATGAATGGTTGACCACAGATAGAGATGAATGAGATCCAAGTATCTGCATCACTCCTTTTCCTTTTGTGACATGTTATTTAAGATGGCGTCGCTGCCTCATTTACTTCCCAGACTATGCGAAGTCTGGTAGACAAAGCCTTCTCGACACTTTTTATATTAAAACTGAAGTACCGTGATAACAAATGCCGTTACTTGTGAAACTCTGCTAAAGGCTGCATCTGTCAGTATTTTAAATATCACCGCTTCCCTACTGAGGAGCAGCAAAACGTAACGCAGAGAAGACCGCAGCTTGCTTTGGGGGCGGGGGGAACCGTGGCATGGAATTGAACTGGTTCCCCCACCGCAATGAAGCTTATTATTTAATTACAGTGGTGCCCCGCAAGACGAATGCCTCACAAGACGGAAAACCCGCAAGACGAAAGTGTTTTCCGTTTTAAGAGGTGCTTCACAGGACGAATTTCTCTATGGGCTTGCTTCGCAAGACGAAAATGTCTTGCGATTTTTGAGGGGTTTTTTCACTCCCCAACCCCTTTTTCTAAAGTGCTAAACTGCTAATAGCCTTTTAGCAGCTAATCCGCTAATCCCTTAAGCCTTTAATAGCCGTTAATAGCCCTTAAACTGCTAATAGCGCTAATCCGCTAATGGGCTTGCTTCGCAAGACGAAAAAACCGCAAGACGAAGAGACTCGCGGAATGGATTCTTTTTGTCTTGCGAGGCACCACTGTAGTTTCATAGATAACATGGTGCATACCACATTTATTGCAATGGGGACTTCAACATGTGCTCTGCGACAAGGAGCGTTGAGGAAAGACGGTCATTACAGTGTAACCCAAGAAAACGAGTCTTCCCCTCCATGTGCCTTTTACTGTAAAGGGGTAAGGTAAAGAGGACCCCTGACCATTAGGTCCAGTCGTGACCGACTCTGGGGTTGCGGCGCTCATCTCACTTTATTGGCCGTGGGAGCCAGCGTACAGCTTCCGGGTCATGTGGCCAGCATGACTAAGCCACTTCTGGCGAACCAGAGCAGCACACGGAAATGCCATTTACCTTCCCGCCGGAGAGGTACCTATTTATCTACTTGCACTTTTGATGTGTACTTGAACTGCTAGGTTGGCAGGAGCTAGGACCGAGCAACGGGAGCTCACCCCGTTGCGGGGATTCGAACCGCTGACCTTCTGATCGGCAAGTCCTAGGCTCTGTAGCGGCCCACAATACCTAGCCCGTTCATGAAGAGTCATGGAATCAACAACCCTATATGGAAAACAACACTTCACTTTCGGCAGCTGGTATGCCAAGGGTACTGTCAAACTACAGAAGCAGTTGTTGACTGTGGCCATCAATCAGCAGAGTTAGCCTCAGGCATTTCCACTCACATCTGCAGACTAAAAGGGTTTTGGAGATTCCGTGCTGATTAGCCAGCCATTCATCCCCCCATTTCCAAGGTCTACTTTATGCAGTCTTGAATTCGGCCCGTTCTGGGGAACCACCCTTCCCTAACCCCATACCCAATATTGAAGTCTAATAGGACTCAAAAACAACCACCACAGCCCTGCAGAGTTAGGAACATGACAATCTGTTTGTCAGAAGCTAACATGGCATGCAGCATCTCAGCAGCAGTCAAGGCCTACTCACCAGTTCTAAACACTGCCGGTGTCCATAAGCAGCAGCATAATGCACGGTATTGTACCCATCTTTGTCCTGGATTGACGGGTCGGCTTCATTTTGAAGAAGGAATTCTAGACACCTGTGGAACATTTGTAAGTATAAATGCTAAGTTGTACCAGCTGATTCGACATAGATGCCAAGACGACAACATTTCCTGGTGTTGAGTATAAACTAACTAGCTTTTTCATTGTGCAAGGAATCTTGCACCTGTTACATGCTGGCTTTCCCATCATATTCACTTAGATTTTGTACAGAAATAACCAATCTTGTGGATAATAATAATAATTTATTATTATTTATACCCCGTCCATCTGGCTGGGTTTCCCCAGCCACTCTGGGCGGCTCCCTGTAAGGATTCCTGCTCCGTGCTTGCAGTCAGGGGATTGTTTTCTATCACATGACAGTGTATGTTTTCATTCCACATAGTGGGAAGTGATGGAGACAGGATGTTTATGTTACTGTGTTTCCGTGATGTGGGACTACTGTCCTTTGTTCTTTCTCTTTGCTGTCTGATGAGAAAGAGGAAGGAGCTAAGTCAGAATGCTCCGAGTGTATTATATGTAAATAAAGACGATTTGCCAAAATGTTGCTACTGAGTTTGTTACGCAAACTGCTAACAATCTGCAGGATCCTTAAGCGTGCTAATGCCACCTGGTATCAGTCGCTGTGATGTTTAGGCTGGAGAAAGCTTTTGAAGCTCCCGAACGACCGACCAGGAGGGAGAGAACACGCCAGTTGGGCATGTGTCTCTTCCAGGGTGCTACATGCGAGTAGGACAATCCTAACACTCCCAACAGAATATTAATAATGATAATAATAAAGCGATAAAATATCATGACAGTAAGAGCTGTTCGACAGTGGAATTTGCTGCCAAGGAGTGTGGTGGAGTCTCCTTCTTTGGGGGTCTTTAAGCAGAGGCTTGACAACCATATGTCAGGAGTGCTCTGATGGTGTTTCCTGCTTGGCAGGGGGTTGGACTCGATGGCCCTTGTGGTCTCTTCCAACTCTATGATTCTATGATTCTATCAAACATTAAAAACTTCCCTAAACAGGGCTGCCTTCAGATGTCTTCTAAAAGTCGTGAATCATAAGATCCCCTATGATCAGCTCTCCTACTGCTCCAGATTCTAAAACCCATTCTTTTGGAAGAATCAGCTGCTGTAGTAGAGTCGCTGCTTCAGCTACATAACCCCACACATTATAAATGTCAACCTATGCATTTCTCAAAACCAACAGCTTTCCTCTTGTTGTCTATTTACTTGGGAACAGCTCCATAGGAAAGAGATTCGATGACATTTTCTGTGTCACTTCCTTGCATGCATATTCTACTTCGTTGACAATCGACACAAACACTACAACAAAAAACCACGGCATAAGGAACATCAGCTACGAATATTAAATTTGTGAAGGACATATATTCCTTGCAGCATATTATCACAATGCATTTGATTTGGACAACAGCACACCACGTTTAAAATGCCTCGGAACGCTACAGCGGCAGCCAGAACGGAAAAGTTAAAAGGACACACAAACACACACACACATACACAAATATCTATAGACCATATTTCAAAGGTTAGCGCTTCATCGCCTCAGCGGTTGAATGCAGCAGCACAGCAGGTGAGCAAAAATAAGGAATGCACATAACTGCAACCCACGGAAGCAAAAGCATTATACGGAGATGGAGTCAAACTGCTCTATTGACACCAAACTTACAATGCAGCTGCTTTTTCCTTCATTTCATTGGCTCTTTCAAGTTCTTCAGCATTTTCATGGGAGTTACCCAAAATATTCTTTCTTCTTAACATAAGGGACAGAAAAACGCAACTCATTTTGAAAACTGACACTTCAGAGATTTGCATAAGCGACCAGCCATCATTTTCACTTCAGAGCAGTGTACATACTTATGGGTGCCACCAGGAAACCTTAATAATAATAATAATAATAATAATAATAATAATAATATTGCCGCAGGGCACAATCCTCTCCCCGATGCTTTTTAACATCTTTATGCGCCCCCCTTGCCCAGATTATCCGGAGCTTTGGGCTGGGCTGTCACCAATATGCTGATGACGCTCAGCTCTATCTGCTAATGGATGGCCACACAGACTCGGCCCCAAACACACTGACCAGATGCTTGGAAGCTGTGGCTGGATGGTTTCGTGGGAGCCGATTGAAACTAAATCCTTCGAAGACAGAGGTCCTATGGCTGGGTCGGGATGGCATGGGGATGAGGGACCAACTCCCTTCTCTTGCGGGGGCCCAAGTAGTGCCATTACCTTCCGTTAAGAGTTTGGGTGTAATCCTTGACGCCTCCCTTTCCATGGAGGCGCAAGTTACAGCAACAGCCAAGGCGACATTTTTCCACCTTCGCCGCATCAAGCAGTTGGTCCCTTACCTTTCCCGCCCCGACCTGGCCACAGTGATCCATGCGACGGTCACCTCCAGGCTTGACTACTGTAATTTGCTCTACGCGGGGCTGCCCTTGAAGCTGTCCCAGAAACTCCAGTGGGTGCAGAATGCTGCAGTGAGGCTCCTTACGGGGTCTCTGCCACGGGAGCATATTCACCCAGTGCTTTTCCAGCTGCACTGGCTCCCGGTGGAGTACTGGGTCAGATTTAAGGTGCTGGTTTTGACCTTTAAAGCCCTTCACGGCCTAGGACTCTCGTACCTACGGGACCGCCTCTCCCGGTATGCCCCACGGAGAGCCTCAAGGTCCACATATAGCAACACCCTAGTGGTCCCGGGTCCTAAGGAAGTTAGATTGGCTTCAACCAGAGCCAGGGCCTTTTCAACACTGGCTCCAGCCTGGTGGAATGCTCTGCCTCATGAGACCAGGGCCCTGCAGTATCTGATTTCTTTCCGCAGGGCCTGTAAGACAGAGTTGTGCTGCCTGGCCCTTGGCTTGGAGCCAATTTTATTCCCTCCCTCTCTTTATTTTTTCTTTTCCTTCTCCTCCTGCGATGAGGCTACATTTTAATATTTTAATGTTTCATTATTTTAATGTTGTATTTTAATTTTGTTTTTAAGTTGTAATCATTCAACTTGTTTTTATTATTGCTTGTAAGCCGCTCTGAGCCTGGCCTTGGCTGGGGAGGGCGGGGTATTAATAATAATAATAATAATAATAATAATAATAATAATAATAACATAACTGACTGTCTGACCTATGGACGAGGCTAAGAGTCACATCAAGCTTCCATAACAAACGTTCCAGAAATTTTGCAAAATTATTGTCACAGGGCAGATGTTACTGTCATGTTGGCTGTAACTGCCTGCACAACTGTTTCAATACCTCCAGGTCTTTTTGGACCGCAGTTCCTATCAACTTCTGCCTGCATAGCCAATGGTCAGGGATGAAAGGAGCTGTAATCCAGCAACTCCTGTCTGGAGAAATATGTGTCTCCTAGAAATGTAACATCTATCCTATATCAACCACTTTAAACTGATGTTTCACTGAGGTTCCTGGGCTAGATGCACCATGGGTTTGATTCCCTATGGTTGCTTTTGTATTCTTCATGTTTAACCGAGATCTACCTAATCTACCACTGGTGGACTCGTTCCTGGCTTTTTCCATTCTTAAAGAAGATTCACAAAACAAGAAAGTTAAACTCTATGGCAGCTCATGATGCCACTAGCAACAAACCTGTTCTAACTAGACTCTTCCCTGGGAGTTCAGAATGTTCCTGTTCTTAAAATAGAATGGAAGAAATGAGGACTTGGGGTTTATCACCATTAAAATATGAATGCATTCTGTTTCATTAGCAGAAATCCTGAATGCGGCCCAAAAGCATTTCCTCATACATAATTGGCTCCCTGTCCAGGAATATCGTTAACGAATCAGGTCAGTAGAAATGAGAAGCCTGGTATGTCCATTTTAATAAAGAGAGACAAAAGAGGAAAAGGCACAAAAAGTTCAGCACTCCTATTTTCAGAATTGTTTCTCCACAAGGTCTGGTCTTCTCTCTTAAGCACCCAGTGCTGTTTGTGGCATTTGCCACTTCAGTAGTTGGTAAGAACCTTATTCGTTATTAAATTTATATCCCACCTTTCCTCCCAAAGATTCTAGGGCAGCAAACAACAGATGATAAAAGTATAGAAACATATAAAAAGTATATCCAATACAATGCAGAAATATCTCAACTGAAAAGGTCTGTTGAAAGAGGAAGATCTTCATCAGGCGCCAAAATGACAAAAGAGGTGGTGCCTATCTAATATTTAAGGGAAGTGAATTCCAAAGGGTTGATGCCACAAAACTAAAAGCAGCAAACACTTGAACCATACCATTCACTCAACCACAGTGGAATGTTTTAAATGCCTGAGGAAAGAATTCTGCCACAATATATACCTTAACATTTTAAGACCACTTAAAATATTTCTGTTTTCAAACCCTTGACTGGAGAAAAATGACTATGTCCGGTTTGTAAGGCCCATCGCAACTTGCTCCCCCCTTTTTTACAGCTGTACCTAAAACATTTTACAATGCCCCCATGTAGGTGGCATGCACAGGTATAGCGCACACTGATGTTTTCAGGTATGTGTGTCGGACATTTACATGTGCCATGGAACTGGGATTGGTACCAATACTTGCTGTATGGAGCCAATTTTAAAGAGCATTAATCATATCCTTTCCTTTCCCCCCCTAAAAATATTTTCTGTCTCTACATCATGGAAATCTATTCCATCAGGTATCACCCCACCCCCTTTTCTTTCTTTGATATTCATAGGCAGTTCAGATAGATCCATTCCTTTGGCATAGCTTTTGAGATTATCTTTGCTGGAGACTTTAAGCACGGGGTACGTCCCCAGCTGCTATGGAATCTGTAGCAAGTTAGGTAGAAAGGAATCATGTTACGATGACTTGTGGGTTACAGGAAGAGAGATTATAATCAAATCCTCTGGTACCAATGCAGGCTAAAGGTAAAGGTAAAGGTACCCCTGCCCGTACGGGCCAGTGTTGACAGACTCTAGGGTTGTGCGCCCATCTTACTCAAGAGGCAGGGAGCCAGCGCTGTCCGGAGACACTTCCAGGTCACGTGGCCAGCGTGACATCACTGCTCTGGCGAGCCAGAGCCGCACACGGAAACGCCGTTTACCTTCCCGCTAGTAAGCGGTCCCTATTTATCTACTTGCACCCGGGAGTGCTTTCGAACTGCTAGGTTGGCAGGCGCTGGGACCGAACAACAGGAGCGCACCCCGCCGCGGGGATTCGAACCACCGACCTTTCGATCGGCAAGCCCTAGGCGCTGAGGCTTTTACCCACAGCGCCACCCGCGTGGCGGGCAATGCAGGCTACAAAGGTACAAATTCACCCAGCTGTGACTATTATATGTGGTAAATTTAACACACATACACAAGGAGGAAGAGAATTCAGGCAGATCTACACCAACTGTTTAAAGCACATCCAATGCATGTTTAGAGCACATGACACCCCCCCCCAAAGAATCCTGGGAACTGTAGTATACTAAGGTTGCTGCAAATGGTAGACCTGTGAGGGGAAAACTACAGTTCCCATAATTCTTTGAGAGAAGCCACGTGCTTCAAATGTGAGTTGGATGTGCTTTAAACGTGTGGAGTGGACCTGCCCTCAGTCGTTGGGCCAGGAGATTTGAGGAAGAGCAGTATTATGGGAATATTTTAATTTCTGCCACAGTGCAAGGTTCCTGCCGAATCCTTCTGCCATCTCTTGAGTGCATGGATATGATGGGGCCCTATGACAGAATAGTCTCAATGCCTCCCTTCATGCATGTTTAAGCTGATATTTCTGTATCTCCAGGTATACAAAAAAAGTTCTGAATTGCAATGGGTTCTTAGAATCAGAACCACAGGATTGTAGGGTTGGAAAGGACCGTGAGGGTCACCTAGGAATTTATGGCCTGAAGCAGGGCTCGAATACCTGAATGATCAAATGACTGGATCATCTTTGCTGCCACACACTTGTGGCCCTTTGTGTTCTCTCCTTTTGAGAAGAGCAGCCATATACCGCAAACCCACCTACACTTTTACATCAGGAGGACAGAAACTTGAGGAACGGCATCACAGCAACATTACCATAGGGAGAAAACATCTACAGTGCTCCTCTCCAGTAAACAGAGTCCCTCTCGTTTCTGTCTGCATGAAAAAAGGTCCTATGTAACTTAGGACCTGGTTTTGCCAAAAGGCTCATGAAATCTAAAATGGCTGTGTGAGGAACTAACCTCAAGAGGGAACAAATCTATGGAAAGATGGTATTAGAAAGAAGTGAGGTAATTTTAATCTGTTTAGACAGCATGAAAAGTGAGGCGATTTCAATTTGTTTTAGCATTTTAACTTTTGTATGTATGGTTGCGATTTTTCTCCCTCGGTTTTATCATTTTATCTCTTTTGTAAACCGCTTTGAAGGTTTTTTACAATCAAGCGGTGTCTAAATTTTATGAAACGAATAAATAAATAAAGTCCAAGCTGCTGCATTTGCAGATACGACGGCAACTTGAAGGGAACTGTGAGGCTTCTTAATACACAGAGGACATAAGTTATTCAAAGTAATCAAAGTAGCTGAATGCATTCATGAAGGGGAAGGGTTCTTTTGGTTCTGGGAGTATTTTTTCTGAAATAAGACTGTTGTCTAAAGAGACCAGAAATGACACTGGCTTAGCACTGAAGTTGAAACAAGGAATGCAAATAGGCTTGTTTACTTTCTGTCCATGTCTGAGGCAGCAGCATAGTGTAAAGCCGTCCGTCCCCAGTCATCTGTTTCGTTAATATTGGCCCCCGTGGTCACCAGCGTCTCCATACATTGGAAATGACAATTTGCAGCTGCGTAGTGCAGAGGTGTCCTGAAAAATAAATAGAAACGAATTAGCTCAGACACTACCTTGAGTAACGGCATGTGTTACGTTAACTGCTCCTGACAGCAACATTACTATAGGGGGAACCCATTTCGAGGTCACAATAGCAGCTATTTAATTGGATGCAGAACATATTCTTCCTCCTGTGGTGAAGATTAGAAGTAGGCGTTTGGGAAATGCAAAAGACCATGGGCTGCGGAGGGGGGTGGGGAGTATGGAGAGAAGAATTGAACAAACAGAGGGATGTGGAATGTTATTCACAAAAAACCCACTAAAAACAAGGAAGAAACAAGGAACACTCCTGAAAGGGAGGAGGGAGGATAGGGAGAAATAATGATGATTCTTCTCCTACGCTGTGCCTGTGAATTCCCTTTATAGGTTTTGCACCTGCAATACGCCAACTCTATAAGGGCATTCCAGAGTTGGTCTCCTCTCTATCTTGTTGAGGAGGTAAACATTATTTTCAGCACCTGTGCATTCACTGAGAGGGGAGCACCGTCCTGCTTAGTTCTGTACAGTGGTACCTCAGGTTACAAGACGCTTCAGGTTACAGGCGCTTCAGGTTACAGACTCCACTAACCCAGAAATAGTACCTCGGGTTAAGAACTTTGCTTCAGGATGAGAACAGAAATCGCGTGGCGGCAGCGGGAGGCCCCATTAGCTAAAATGGTGCTTCAGGTTAAGAACAGTTTCAGGTTAAGAACGGACCTCCAGAACGAATTAAGTTCTTAACCCGAGGTACCACTGTACTCACCATAATAACAACTGCAGCTCCAGGAGCTTTCTCTGTGGTGGAGGCAGAGAACCTGTGGCCCTCCTCCTAGAGGCGGGTTTGTAACCCAGAACCTCCGGGAGGCCATGGGTTTTCCATCCCTGCCCTATGAAGCCTTTCTTCACTGTGACTTTTTGTTAGCTTTTTCAACAAAGCTTGCCCTCTTACTTTGCTGCTTGACTGAGGGCAGGAGCTTAGCCATCATCTCCACCAAGACTTGTGAAAAGTATACCTTACATCCAGAAACACATATAAGCAGTGCTTTTTTCTAAAAAAAAATTAAATGTTTAGGGGTACTCTAATTTTCCTACTCATACTGAAATACTGCCCCTCAATGAGGCCAAACTTAGATTCACAAAATGTTTAGGCATATGCATACCCCTGCGTACCCTCCCCCCACCCCACCCCCAAGAAAAAAAGCACTGAATGTAAGGTTAGGGAACACTGGTTATACGTACGCTTGGCAATATTTTTAAAAAATTATTGCTGCTCGATGACGTCTTTATACATTGGCACATTAATGCAGTTGGGGGCAAAAGCAAAGCAAAAATTGCTTATTTTTTATTTATCAAATCTATATCCCAACCTTCCTCCGGAAGGAGCCCGGAGAAGCAAACAGATACACAATTTAAGAGCAGAAACATTATAAACCAGTTAAAGCATTCAAAAAACTATTGCAGTCAAAAGTACTCTAAAAGCCGTTGCAGTTAAAAGCATTCAAGAATCCAAACTGTATTGGGAAAGAAAGAGGAAAGAATAAGCCATTGGTGGCAGGTGATTTTTTTTAAATAGAAAGAACAAAAATCTATTTTATGGGTTCAGTGTAGACTGCACCTGTATTTTTTAGCATTACACTTGAGGCAGCAATATACTACAGGGGATGCCTTTTTCCTGTCCTGTTCAGGTGGAGATTTAAATAAGGGGCAGCCCCACAGCAACGTATAACCACTGCCACCATCTGTCTCAGTTTCTCATTCTCATCCTCTCATGCTCACACTTCAGCCTATCAAAAATAACCTAAAACTTCAGGAGGGAGGGAGGGGCGGAAAAAACCCAGTGCTACGAAATCAGGACCGTGCTACGTACTCAGCGCCCTTAGACAGATTTGAGATCTGGATGCAGAAGCCCAATGTTTGTCTGTGGCATTCTAGATCTGAGCAGAAATATGCCAGCATCAGGAATTGTGTTATGTAGCTTTCATCAAGGGTCGAGTTTTAGAAGTCAAGGATGAGCTTCCTTTAGTTTTGTCTGTTATACTCATGTATTGTTAAGGCTAAAGTTCTTGTCTTTCATTTTTATTTTTTTTAAAAAAGTACGGTAAATTACAAACCTTCCATGTTTGTCTTTTTTATTGAAATCTGCTCCGCTGCTCTGCAAGAGTTTTACACAATCAACGTTACTGAAAAGACAAAGAAAGGAAGAGAATGCATGAACTGAAATAAAACAGACACTTCGCATTGATGGAGGGGCAGGGAGTTTCTCCATTAACAGTTCGGGTTCTGGGAAGAACCAGCTAGGATAAGCAATCTAAGCAAGAACAACTGAAAGAACAATTTGTAAATATCTCTTCTGTCCACACAGAAATCCTTGGGATACCTTCTGAATTAGCCAGCATAGTCCTATTCAGGCAAATGGTACCAGGAACATGTGAAGGTAGCCATGCTCCTTTGACAACACCACACATGCCGGCTACGCCTCTGGTGGATGAGTGATCATAGGCAGTCTGATGGGAGCCATGAATAATTCTTCCAAAGGACTGGGAGCCCCAGTTAACCTACTTTAAGTCATAATACCTGCCACTGAATAAACCAATGTGATTTTCTTCAGAGCATATAACAAAGGACTGCTTTAAATTAATCTATACAAATTTAACCCCAACCATTTAATCGGAAAGAACCACTGCAGCCAATTCATTTCAAAATTTTGTTAAGACATTAAAGGTATGATCTATCAAGAAGTTCTCCTTCACAACTCTCACTGTGGTCAAGAAATCACAGTCCCCATTCATTGTTGCAAGTTTATTATGTGCAGGAGAACTTCCTTCAATGTGGGAGGTGCCTTCAGTTTGCTAAATGGGTATCTCATGCAGTGCCCTCCAGATGACTGCAACTGCCATCATCGCATACCATTCACTGGCGTTGTAAGACCAGCATTTGGGGAGCAGTATGTTGGCTCCCCCAGTATTGACGTTTGTTGGATGCAGGACTTATTATGAATGAAAGAGCTGGAATTAAGCTGACATTCTTTTTCAATCGGTCTGTCTCTTAAACATCAGAACTGTACCAAGCCCCTTAAAAGCTGTTGCCTGTTTAGCCTCTTTCATGCTAAAACCTAAGTCCTGATATGCACAAATGTGGGAACGGTGGAAGTTAAGACTTGTTTTACGGCTAGCCTTTGATACAAGGGGAGGGCACAGTCTGTTAAAATGAAAGATTACAGGATGAGGATTGCTTTCCCCTCTTTCTGGCAACTTGCCTTCCAGGATGGCAATTTAGTTATTTGGCCTGCATGAAAAAAGAACAAAGTGTTCACTTCTTTGAGCTGGTCTGGCCTGGATAAGACAGGACAAAAAAAAATCTGCTCAGGCAGAAGAGGTAGTAAACAACCATCTAGTGCAACTTGTGCCCTCTAACACAAGGCCACTTATTATTAACTCAATCCAGGTTTAAATCAACGTTTAGGGTATTTAAGTATGGTATAGCAGAGGGCCCAGGTTAAAATATAGTTCCTTGTCTAACGCAGTAGACATAGTAGACATGCTAGGTCTCACATAGATCAGGTCACAGTGGCAACTCCCTTGTCATGGAAGAAGTAGCTACAGTCATACCTCTGCGAATGTCCGCCCCTTCGATAGTCCATTTCGGCGGACGTCCGCAGCAAACCCAGAAGTACTGGAATGTGTTACTTTCGGGTTTGCTGCTTAGCGCATGCGTAGAAGCGCAAAACTGCTCCACGCGCACGTCCAGAGCAATGCTCTGTCTAGCGACTCTTTCGTCGAGCGTCTGGGGCTCCAGAATGGATACCGGACGCTCGACGTGGTACCACTGTACTGTTCCCCACTGAGAGAGAAAAACGATGTATTAAATTAGCAGCCTGCTGAGAAGCAATGTATTCTATGCTGTGGTTTAGGATTACAGTGGTACCTCGGGTTACATACGCTTCAGGTTACATACGCTTCAGGTTACAGACTCCGCTAACCCAGAAATAGTGCTTCAGGTTAAGAACTTTGCTTCAGGATGAGAACAGAAATCGTGCTCCGGCAGCGCGAGGCCCCATTAGCTAAAGTGGTGCTTCAGGTTAAGAACAGTTTCAGGTTAAGAATGGACCTCCGGAATGAATTAAGTACTTAACCCGAGGTACCACTGTACAGGATATGGTGCCCTCTTTTCTGCAAGTGGCATGTATGGACAAATGGGGAAGGGAGAAAATGGAATTCCATGTAGGCCTCGGATCTTTTAATTTAATGCTGCTCCCACAAAACCCAATTTATTGTGAGGGCCACACGATTCATTTGCAAGATGAAGCTTTGCAGATGGGATTTCCTAAATGATAAACCACAGCAATCACATGAGTGCTGGAGAATACAATGACTCAGAAGAGGAGGGAAGACTCAAATGAGGGCTGAGCAAGCTATGATAGAAGTGTGGTGTTTGCTTAAACAGGCACAGAGTTTATTTTTCCCTCAAGTATGAGTTTGAATGCGTGAAACACAAAATACCAATCCTCGGAAACAACGTTTTTATGCAGTCTTTCGCTATTCCTTATTTGGAACCATTTTTTTTTGCGGAGAGGCCACAGAACTGAAATTATATATAACTTGGCAGTTACGATTTCAAAACCACTTACCCTCCTGCAGCAGCGGCATGGAGGCACGTTCTTCCAAATTTATCTGGGGTGTCTATTTCAAAGCCTGCAGACAGCACGTGCTCATTACTAAACATGGATACTATGCTATACTTTTGTCCTAGTTAAACCGCAAGAAACATTGCAGAGACAGAAAAATCAGTTAGTCAGAAAAAAAAACCCCAACAACACAAAAATTAGAGAATGCAGACACAACTGTAGTCAGCAAGAGGTTGTCATGGAAACGGACAGGGGCTGCTCAAGCTTGGCAGCTGCATAAAGAAGAACCGTAAAGTCAGAAAGAATCTATTTTCACATTCAGCCCTGTGCTATATAAGTATTTAAATCATGCAGCAGGCATTTATGAGGCAGATTGCTATCGAGAGTACTGACAGCAGGGCACGAAGGCAGAAAGCTCTGCAAAGGAAACAAGGGAGTCACAGAGATTGCCTCAGCAGGCCTCAAATAGGATTTTTATTTATTGATGGCTTCAGATTCTGTGCCGGGAGGGAGGGAGGGGAGAGAAAGGGTGACTTTCTAGGAAAACGCGAACGCTTTATATGGAAAACAGCAAAAGTTTATTGAAGCAAGGGCACGGTAAAAAATTCACCGTTGAGTTGTGGAGTGGATGGATATTCTTTGGGAAAGGGGTTGCGATTATTTTTCCCTAAGGGTGCATACGGACAGTACATTCTCACAGATGTGGAAATATTTCTGTCTGCCTTGTTCTGTGCACCATGCGCATGGGTTTATTTATTTATTTCCTATTGTTGGGAGAAAGCTTTTTGTCCTTCTTTACTCCTTGGAAAGGGTGTTTGTGTGTTTGTTTGTTTGTTTGTGTGTTTGTTTGTTTGTTTTTTGAGGAGGTACCTAATAAAAATCCCAAACACAGCTCAATTGGTGCTACTGTGGAAAAAAGATGGTACGTTTTTCCTGTTACTGTCCTTGCCACCCCAATAACTCACACATCACACAGAATTTTTTGTTTAAGATTTTTGGCATAATTTTGGCCACAACTTTATTGAAATACAAATTTGTGAGTGGTTGCTTAGGCATTGGTTGCGACTATCTGCCCCCACCATGGGGGCCAGACTGACATTCCGCACGATGCGAAAGTCAGAATGGGGGAATACACTTGGGGGTAGCGACGGAGCAGGGAACCTGCCCTCACCCCAAATGCAACCAGGAGCTCTGGCCCGAGCCCCCTTGACAGAGTGGACAAGCAATAGTTAGCCCCCAATTCCTTTAACGGAAACCCTTGCAGCAGCAGCACTAGAGGGGCAGGCACTCAACCTCCCAAGGGCAGGCACTCAACCACTGCCCCTCAACCAACCAAACCATAAACCAATGCCTAACCGCAACCTTACAAGTTGTGACGATTTGCTACGCAGTAGGCAAAAACCAAATGGCCCCAGCCAATCAGCCAGAAGGACAAAATTCCTACCAGGCCCCTGCCCCAAGAGCAGACGACCCCATGACAGGCATAGCAAGGTCAAAGCGAACAACCCTAATTCTAGGGGCGGGGGGACGGGCAATCCGATGCACGGGCGAAAAGAGGAAGCCCTAGCCTCGTGCAAGGAGTTTTAGCATTTCTGGCTGTCAATCAACAAATGGCAACATTAACTTCTTCCCAACAACAAGGGAAGCCCCAATCACATCAGTGGCCAACAAACAATTAGCCCGCCCCCAACTTTGGAGTGTCCTGGTGGCCCCCACTGCAACATGTGCTCTCCATGAAGGAGAACACGCTTTGCCATATTATATAAATATGATGAGCGGACAATTCCCTCTTATGCCTGAGCAGTTTTGGAACTATTTTTGGAAAAGTTGTAAACTGATTTTTTATTTTAATTTAAGTTTAGTAGAAGACTAGTGATTCCTCAGTGATCGGGGTGGGGGGAGGGCAGTAAAAGGCTACACCCAAGCACAATAATAATCATACTACTGTTACCACCTCTATAAAGAATACAGTAGTACAGTTGTACAACATATGTTTTGCATCCCAAAAAAGACTCCTGTTTGTAAACCGCTTTGAGGGTTTTTTGTTGTTGTTGTTTTTACAATCAAGTGATGTATAGATTTTATGAAATAAATAAACACATCCTGGAGAGCCACTGTCAATCAGTGTAGAAACTATTAAGCTACATGACCCAAAAGCCTGTGTCAGTATAAGGCAGCTTCTATGCTTCTGAGTCACCTATGGGCTCATCCACACTTTCGCTTGCCCGGCCACTTTCCCACAGGGAAACCTTAAACAGCTTAAAAGCCTTCAATAGCTCAGGATACCTGAAGTACCGCATCTCCTCATATAAACCATCTTAATCTGAAGCCCTTCTTCGTGTACCTCCTCGTCCGCATGTGGCCCAGAGGGTGACAACATGACCTTCTCTGTGGTGGCTCCCCGTTTGCGGAATGCTCTCCCCCAGGGAGATTCGAATGGCACCTTCATTATATATATTTCAGGCGCCAGGCGAAGGCATTCCTCTTCAACTAGGCCTTTGGCAGATTAATATTCCACAGCCTTTTAAATGGCTCTGTAGTAAGGGCGAGGGGAGGTTATTATTTGGCTGCTTGGCTTTACTTATTTACTCGTCTTTATCCTGTATTTTATCCTGTGAAGCGCCCTGAGATATTATGGATGAAGGACGGTATATAACAACGACAAACCTAAAAGATGGTTAGAAATTATGATATATGTAAACTGCTAAAGATGAAGTAAAATGAAAATCAGATAGGTGGGACTTGGGGAAGCCCACTTAACAATGTTTAGAAAAATAAGGATATGACAAGAATTTGTTCGTATTGTTTGTCTTTTCTGTTTGTGTTTTTTATTTGTGTTATAAAATGAATATTTTTTTTGGGGGGGGGGATAAGAAACCTGCTCTTTACCACTGAATTGGAGCAAACATCAATACGGTAGAACGACGTTTGCTCCGATTCAGCATTTGAGTGGGTCTCCCTGAGGAAAGTAGGGAAGAGATATGGAGAGGTGCAATTCTAAGCCATATTTCTAATACTCTTGCACTACTCTCCTAAATTTGGAGGTGCAGCTGCCCAGCTACGCTCTGCCGGTGTGGTTCGCTCTAGTATTGGTGGTCTTGAAATTAAGCGGACAGCTGGGCTGCTAAAAATGCAAGGACAAGGAGTGAGAGTGGTTTATCCTCCCTCAGCGCAGCAGCTTTAAAAAGGAACAGTCAAGTCATAGTGGTGGCCTCTTCAGAGAAAGGCAAGCTGCCATTGTACCTCAAATTAAACAAAGCACTTCTATCCATGCTTAGGAAGCGGGGACGTAAATGATTAATGCTGACAAGTTTCTAACCATACACTGAACAACACGTGGGGCATTTTAAACGACACGTTTTTCCCCCAGAGGGAAGGGAAGCTCCGTTTTTGTAACGCAGGGGTTGTTCCCACATTACAAAATGGCCTACTTCCCCAATATTTTCGCCACCGGAAAATGTAGAACACCCGTGGCCTAGTCACAAGGAAGGAGAGGCCGCTGTCTGTGCAAACGTTTCGGGTGTGGAGCTGGACGAAACTATGTCTGATCACATTTCCGTGGCACCAACTTTCTGTATGCGAAGCCAGTAGGGTGGCTTCGTAAGCGTGGCTTCTGGTTTTTGAAAGGGCTGTCAGAAATAAAAGCCTGAATGGCAGTTCACGATGCCATTTCCACACCAGTTACTGAACCTTCACATTCAGAAGCAATGCCCTTAGCAATGCCCTAACCAAGGCTGCCTTCACATGTCTTTTAAAGAGAAGATAGCTGTTTATTTCCTTCACATCCACAGGGCGGGTGCCACTACCAAGAAGGCCCTCTGTCTGGTTCCCTGTAACCTCACTTCTCGCAGTGAGGGAACCGCCAGAAGGCCCTCGGCACTGGATCTCAGTGTCCGGGCTGAACGATGGGGGTGGAGACGCTCCTTCAGGCATACTGGACCGAGGCCGTTTAGGGCTTTAAAGGTCAGCACCAACACTTTGAATTGTGCTCGGAAATGTACTGGGAGCCAATGCAGATCTCTCAGGACCGGTGTTATGTGGTCCCGGTGGCCCCTCCCAGTCACCAGTCTAGCTGCCACATTCTGGATTAATTGCAGTTTCCGGGTCACCTTCAAAGTTAGCCCCACGTAGAGCGCATTGCTCTCTTCTCCATTCCATTTAAATTTGCAGCCAAGTGCAAAAAGCAGGAAACAAAACTAAGATTCAAGAACTATTTAGATTGGCAAGAGGGGTTCAGTTGTTTTAGTAATTTTGAGGAGAAGGAGTAGTACGTTGGGGGAGGGGGAGCTGAAAATGGTGCGGCATCTGAAGCTGCAGACCGAGATGTGGGGAGCCAACACATGAAGACACCACTAGTGCTAATGCTAATGAAGGAATTTTGTTAGACGTGGTAGAAAGGTGGGATATTGGCTTGGGATAGTTGGGGCATTTTTAATAAAATTTAACCAAGTCACTGCTTCTATTACTGGCCTCCACTCACACATCAAAACTGATGGCGATGGATTTGGTTCCCACCCAATGCATTTGAGCTTAAGACTCTTGATTTATACAGTCAGGGACATTAAAACTGGTACAACACAAGGTTTCTATATCCTTTTAGCCAACTTCATCTATAAATAATATTAATATTATATAAATAATATGGATTATAATATTTCTGAGTTCTTATACATGCAGAAGATAATAATAAAAACTATTACATCCAAATTAGGAATCTAAAATATGATAAAGCGCTTAAAAAAAAAAAAAAAAGGCAGCAAGGGAAAACCAATTTCCTAATCTTACAATGCACCAAAGTTTTATCATTCACTCTGAAAATACAAGAGCAACATGATCCTATACTTGTCTGCTAAGGTGCTGAGAGTTGTTAAAGGTAAAGGTACCCCTGCCCATACGGGCCAGTCGTGTCCGACTCTAGGGTTGTGCGCCCATCTCACTTAAGAGGCCGGGGGCCAGGGCTGTCCGGAGACACTTCCGGGTCACGTGGCCAGCGTGACAAAGCTGCATCTGACGAGCCAGCGCAGCACACGGAAACGCCGTTTACCTTCCCGCCAGTAAGCGGTCCCTATTTATCTACTTGCACCCGGGGGTGCTTTCGAACTGCTAGGTTGGCAGGCACTGGGACCGAGCAACGGGAGCGCACCCCGCTGCGGGGATTCGAACCGCCGACCTTTCGATCGGCAAGTCCTAGGCACTGAGGTTTTACCCACAGCCCCACCCGCGTCCCGCTGAGAGTTGGTAGGAGACCCCTAACTCCCCTCACTGAGCTGTGATTCCCAGAATTCTCTTTGGAGAAGGACTGATTATTAAGCCACTCTGATAATTATAGCTCTGTGAGGGGAACCGGGTCTCCTAACAACTCTCAGGCACCCTGAACAAACTACAATGCCCAGAATTCTTGGGGGGGGGGGAGCCATGACTGTTTCAAGTGGTATGATACTGCTTTAGATGTGAAGTGCAGGTGGGGCCTAAATCCAGTGAGATTTACTTTCAGATTATGTGGATGCAGAATTGAAATCCAAGCCTTGGATCCCAAGTTGCTGTTCCATTGGAGGTTTCCAAGGGCAGGGCAGGAGGATAGCAATTTTTTCCCAATTTCTCCTTCTCCTTGCAGCATGCCACCACACTCTTAGAGCAGGGTCTTCCAACCCTATGGCGCAGATTTTCAGGCTACTGCAGGGTGAAGTCTTGAAAATTGCTTCCCCCGCCCTCCCCACTTCCACCACCAGGAACATACCATAGAAAAAAAGTTCCTAATTCCCTATGGCCATCAGGGAAGAAAAAAGCATACATTGTGCGTCAGACACAAGCAGTACAAATGATAGGAATTCATACGCATGCACATAGGTAGGGGTTTGCACAAATAAGCACATGCAGCTAGCGCCACAAACATGAAACAGGAAATGAAGCCTTTAGATTTTCGTAACATGAGCGCACAACGCTAACCAAAAGAAGGCAGCTCACTTGCAATGTTAACTGAGCTTTGCATTTGCTTCATTTGCTTACCTGATGACAGCAACTTCCTACAGCAGTCGGCATGAGCATTTAGTGCTGCCAAGTGTAAGGGGAACATTCTGTGGACACCGCATCTGAAAAACACAAAGGAACCTCTGTGCAAATTCTTTCAGAAAGAAATCAGGCGGAGCCATCTCAAAGTTGTTGTTTTTTTAATCTACTCAAGAGGGAAGTTATTTAAGTGTTGGCTGTCATCTCAGGGAAACCTAGGCAAATTCAACAGTCAGGGAGTAGGAGTCAACTAAATAGTTGTGCCAGAACTAAAACAACCAGAATTTGTCCCTTGACATGCCCCCCTACTGTCCTCGAATCTGCTCTGGAGGGTCAGGGGAATCCCCAGAAGAGATTTAGGGGGTGCACTGGAGGAGGAGAGGGGGGAGATTATTCTAATATACAATCTGGAATCCTTGCCTGGACAGAATGATCTGCTTAATGCTAGGTTGAATGCAGCAAACAAGCACCGTGAGTTTCCTAATGGTGCCTTATTAGGCTCTGAGTTTAATAGACCACTTTCATGCTAACACAACTCCTAGCAAGAAGCTTGCCATATCAAGCACTTCGAAATCTCTGTGACACACAAATATGAGGCCAGACAGGCTGGCAAAACCATTGCATTAATCTGCAGAGCATTTTCCATATGTTGCAAAAAATAAATAAAGGGTCCAACGCAGCTTCTGTCTTCTGATAGACCAGCTATTGCATAATTTCTGTCTACAGCCTAAAAATATTCCCATCTGAATATAAACCGGTCTTTCTCCTGCAACGCTACACCAAGGATAAGCTGATGACCCAGCTGTCCACGTCTTGATTTTATCCCATAACCCTTTATAACACGTAACTATCTTAATTAATGGCCTTCTGCTTTGTTTTCTGCTCATTCCACAGCAAAATCCCTACTGCTCGGCATCTACTTAGAAGATCACAATAGGATCTTGACAAATGGGTGTCTCAGAATTTCATTCTAGATCCCTGGCAACTAATTTCCTTCTATAATGGCTGTCTTTCCAATACTTCCAAGCCGGCTTTTCACTTCACTGGGCATTTCAGCCACTGACAGAGGTGTTTTATTTGATCAACCTACAGGTCACTGAAGCGTGTAATAGAAATTTTGAGCAGATAACCCAGATTGCTCAACCTAGTTTTCATGCCGGCGTTCTTCTCTCCTTTTTTTTTTTTTTACCTTAAACACTTAGAAAAGGAGTAGATTGAAATTTTGTAAAGGAAGAAGCCAAAAAGGTTGCAGTTCTCAAAATGGTCATCTCCCGACCCACCTCGCCTCTAAATCTATATAGAGCAACGATCTAAACACTATATAATTTTCCGTTTCCCACTGCAAATAGAAGCATAAAAAGTTCTTAAACTGTGCGATCCAAAAGACAGTGACATAACTACATTAGCTTTGCAAATGTTATATATAATCCATAGGTAGGCAAACTAAGTCCCAGGAGCCGGAGTCCGCCCAAACGCCTTCTAAATCTGGCCCGTGGACAGTCCGGGAATCAGCATGTTTTTACATGAGTAGAATGTGTCCTTTTATTTAAAATGCATCTCTGGGTTATTTGTGGGGCCTAGGAATTTGTTATTATTATTTTTTTCAAAATATAGTCCAGCCCCCCCACAAGGTCCGAGCTAACAGTGGAAGTGGACCGGCTCCCTGCTGAAAAAGTTTGCTGACCCCTGATATAATCCAACCAAAGTTAAATACCCATTTTAATTCACAGTGGTTTCAGTAAAGATAGTTAAGCATATGCTGTTCTGTCCCTGCTGTAGTTTTATCAACATTTACTTGGGATCAGCCAGGAATTAGGTATCTTAAAAAACAAGAATTTGCAACCGCGGAATCCATATGGTTACATGTTGAATGAGCACTTATGTGCTAGCACAGGGGTCAGCAACCTTTTTCAGCCATGGGCTGGTCCACTGTCCCTCAGACCATGTGGGGGGCCGGACTATATATATATATATATATATATATATATATATATGGGGGGGGGGGGGAATGAACAAATTCCTATGCCTCACAAATAACCCAGAGATGCATTTTAAATAAAAGCACACATTTTACTTGTGTCAAAACACCAGGCAGGCCCCACAAATAGCCTGGAGATGCATTTTAAATAAAAGGACACTTTCTACTCATATAAAAACACACTGATTCCCGGACCATCCACAGGTTGCCTACCCATGCTCTAGAGAGATTAATAAAACCAAAAATCTAGGAAGTATTTTCCAATGATTTATTGGTAAACATAGATCCTATATTCTAGGGCAGGAGTCAGCAAACGTTTTCAGCAGGGGGCCGGTCCACTGTCCCTCAGACCATGTGGGGGGCCGGACTATATTGGGGGGGGGGATGAATTCCTATGCCCCACAAATAACCCACAGATGCATTTTAAATAAAAGCACAAATTCTACTCATATAAAAACACGCTGACTCCCGCACCATCCACAGGCCGGATTGAGATGGCGATTGGGCCGCATCTGGCCCCCGGGCCTTAGGTTGCCTACCCCTGTGCTAGCATATTCACAACAAACCTTATACAGTCAGTCATTGCCAAACCTCCAAAAAATGTGTTTCTTCAGCAACTTACCTGGCAGCATCAGCTCCACTGGTTATTAGGGTGTTAATCAAAAGCTCGTGTCCATATCTTGCAGCCACATGGAGAGGTGTGTTGCCATCCTTATCAACACAGTCAATTTCACCTCCTGGAAATGACGTTTTTAACACAGAAATAAGGATCAAGTGCAATTCAGCTACCAAAGATTTCACATTACTCACTAGGAATATAGGTCAGCATTTCCCAACCTTGGGCCTCCAGCTGTTTTTGGACTACAACTCCCATAATCCTCAGCTAGCAAGACCAGTGGTCAGGGATGATGGGAATTGTAGTTCGAAAACAGCTGGAGGCCCAAGGCTGGGAAACACTGATATAGGTCACTCATCAAGCCACCAGCCTGAAGAGATGATGCAAGTTATTTTAAGTCTTCTCACTAGTCACAATATAAACTATTTCGGGGGCAGGGTAAGCTAGGCATTAGGCATTAGCTGTGCACTCACTGTGTTCCTACAGCAGAAATAATGACTGAGTGTGTGATGTGATATTGCACAGGCTCACCTGAAAATTATTGCCATGCAATTGTGAAAGTTTACTTAATAATTCCCCTCTTGCTCATATAAATAGGGCAAATATATCTGTTCAACTTCAGAGCATTTAATAATCTCTTTAGATAGAAAGCTAACATACTTTTAATGACATATGCTAAGTTTTGAATGCAGTTAGCAAGTTCACCTCTAGCTCTGTCTTGAAACTTTCTAGGTAAGAGTTCTTCTTTTGTGGAAGTTATTTAGCTCAGTGTGTGTGTGTGTGTGTGTGTGTGTGTGTGTATCACATCTCTACCAAATAGGCTGAAATATTTTATTCACGTTGCTTCTCCAATACATTGGTAGCACATCTTATGCTACATTATAATACAACAACAACAGCGTTCTACTCACCAGTAAAGGATGCTATAAAATTTCTTTTTCAGATTTAGGCAAAATTAACATCTAGATTTTTTGTCTTGAATTTTCTTTGCCAGAAAATATTTTTTGAGGGCAGAACTAGATATGATGGCTTTAATCTAAACCCCCAATCTACCACGGAGGGCACCAAGTCTGGGGAAGCTGACCTACATTGTCGATATATATCATAAAACTTTTTCTTTATCATGCCCCTCGGCAGCTCTGTCAGATGACGAACTGACAAAATTAGAAAGAACCACCTCCATCATCTGGTTTATCTATGGCCAAGCCTGCATACAAGTAAACAATCAGGCAATAACACTCCCATACCTGGGTGTACTCTCTTGTTAAACTGACTCCGATTGGCCTGTACTGACTGTATTGATTCACAACTGTTAAGAGGAAGTGGCAAGATAAAGCAAAGCAGCAGGTAGAAGATTGCTAGAATTACTCAGCTGGGAAGGGCTTATGCTCTGTATTAGAAAATAAGACTGCATGTCATCGCCTACGAATGGAAAGCATTCCACAGTCTGCTGCTGATAAATGGTCACAACAACACAATCCAATATACAGTCATTCTACTAATCTGTGGCATGCCCTACCCCAACAATATAATTATTATTATTATTATTATTATTATTATTATTATTATTATTATTATTTATACCCCGTCCATCTGGCTGGGTTTCCCCAGCCACTCTGGGCGGCTTCCAATAAAACACTAAAATACAATAACCTATTAAAGATTAAAAGCTTCCCTATACAGGGCTGCCTTCAGATGTCTTCTAAAAGTTTGATAGTTATTTTTCTCTTTGACATCTGGTGGGAGGGTGTTCCACAGGGCGGGTGCCACTACCGAGAAGGCCCTCTGCCTGGTTCCCTGTAACTTGGCTTCTCGCAGTGAGGGAACTGCCAGAAGGCCCTCGGTGCTGGACCTCAGTGTCCGGGTAGAACGATAGGGAGCCACCAGCTCTTTCTTAATTCAGGATGGAAGTCAAAACTTGGTTGCTCACTAGGGTTTTTAGTGTGATCTTATATATGTCTACTCAGAATTATGCCTCATTGAATTCAATTCACCAGTAAGTATATATAAGGTTACTTTTGTAATGTGATGATTTAGCTGCTTTGAGGTTTGAATTGTAAAAGGCTTGTTTGAAAAACTTATAAGCTGAAGATCATTCAATCTTATCTGCAGCTTCTGCTGTCTTTTGGCTGATCTGATTTGAGCTGGGAGGGAGTTGTACACCGCTCTGAAAACTTTTGCAGAAAAGCAACTTATAAATAAATTCAAATTAATTGAAACTCAATGAATCCACCCCCCCATTAATGCTTTCTTTGAATCAGGAAGAACCTTCTTACCATTCTGAATGAGCGTTTGAGACCGCGTAAACCTCCCATGCACGGCTGTCATGTGCAATGGACTCTTCCCATCTTTACTCTGTCAAAAACAAAACAAAATGCCCCAAACTGACCGCTGCCATTTGACCACAATTCAGTTTAATCATAAGCACGGGATTGCAAGGTGTCCTGAAATGTTACGAGTTGTTAGTAAATCCGGCCATTCAGCTTTGACCACCTAAACCAGGCTCCTTCAACCTCAGATGTTTTGAGACTACAATTCCCATCATCCATGACCACTGGTCCTGCTAGCTAGGGATCATGGGAGTTGTAGGCCAAAAACATCTGGAGAGCCGAGTTTGAGGAAGCCTGTCCTATACTTACTATAAGTTTGGAAGTGAAAGTGAGCCACCCAAAAGTAAGATAGCGGTTTCATCCAGAGGCCTTCCTAGGTGTGCAGAAAACACATAAGTTTGTGTTTTACTTTATTTTTAAATTAAAGGCACCACTCAAATGGTATTGTGTGCTTCTAGGACCTACAGAACGTTGAGGGCGCAGAGGTATTTCCTGGAAAGAACCCTCACCTTTGCTGTGAGGGAGAATACCGCAGCTACGCTAAAATCCTGGATTTCTCCATTGTTTTCTACAGGCAGCTCTCACTTCTACCCAAAAGGGATAAAAAGAATCACAAGCTGGGCAAACTATGTGAATCTATCAGCTACAACTGACTGAATCCTGGAAAGACAGAGGGGCTGTGGGTGGGTGGTTCTCAAGTCTGGATAATTGGTCAATTCCCTACTTTAGTTAAGGTCATATTCCCCTTAGAAGAAGGAGGTTCCTAATCCCCTCTCTTTCACTACAGACCCCTGTGACCTCAGTAGCTAGGAGTGCCTTTCCCCAGCTTTGGCCAGAAAGAAAACTACGGCTGTTTCTGGACCAGGATGACCTCACCACAGTCATCCACGCGATGGCAATCTTCAGGCTAGATTACTGCAATGTGATCTAAGTGGGGTTGTGCTTGAGGTTAGTCCATAAGCTGCAGCTGGTACAAAATGCAGGGGCTCAACTGCTCACTGGAGCAGAATATCACCAACATGTCACCCCACTGTTGAAAGAATCGCATGGTCTGCTAATGAACTACCGGGCTAAGCACAAAGTGCTGGTTTGGGTGTATTTACGGATACAAGTGAGGTGTAGCGGATGGGAAGCATGGAGAAAGGGGACGGTCTGTGCATGAGAAAAACAGGCAGCTTCAGACATGAACTGCCCCACTGGCGTGGATGGGATACCATGGACGTAAAAACATAAAATGCAGAGAGGTGTGGATGATGGTGTGACTATCCCATATTCTGTTAAAAGTGGAATGAGAAGGAAATGCAATACAGTGGTGCCTCGCAAGACGAAATTAATTCGTTCCGCGAGTTTTTTCGTAGAGCGAGTTTTTTCGTCTTGCGAAGCACCACGGCGGGGAGGGGTGGGGAGAAGCAGGGCAGCTGCCGCAGCCGGTACCTTGGACTCACCCGCGCCTTGTGGCCACCGCGCGACGCGGCTGCTGGAGGGCGGCGGGGCTCAGGAGCGCGACTCCGGCTGCAACGCTGGCTGCTGGCGGCAACGGCTCTCTCAGAGGAGCGCGCGAGGGCGGTGGGCAGCGGCGCGAGGCAGCCGGAAGGTCGGCCATCAGCCGGAAGGTTGGAGGGAGCCGGAGGAGCCGTCAGCCGGAAGGTGGGAGGGAGCCGGAGGAGCGGGGAAGCGAGCGAGCGTGCGTGCGTGCAGTGACCGTCGCTATGACAGGAGAGGCAGGGCTGTTTCGTCTAGCGAAGCAAGCCCTTTGGAAAATCCGTCTTGCGAAGCACCTCAGAAAACGAAAAACCCTTTCGTCTAGCGAGTTTTTCGTCTTCCGAGGCATTCGTCTTGCGGGGTACCACTGTATGTGGAAGCATCTCAAGAGGTAGCCAACAGTTGCCTCTGGGCTTCTGCTTCCATTTTCACCCAGTTTGCAGAAAACAAGTTCAGGCAATTAAAACCAAAGGTGTGAAATCTATTGCTTTACCTGAATGTTAACATCTGCTCCATTATTCACTAACAATTCCAGACAAAGAGCTCCGTGTGTAGAAGCAGCAGCAAAATGCAGGGGAGTGAATCCACTGTTATTAGGTTGGTTGACATTAGCTCCATAGTCAATCAGCTCGTTAGCCACAGAATCCTGCCCGTTATAACAAGCGATATGAAGTGCAGTATTTCCGTAGACGTTCATTTCATCAATCTGCAACAAAACAAGGCCAATTTAATTAAATTACAGACATCAGCTCCCTGGCCTTGCCTAACCCACCGCTGACTGCATCTTGACATAGCAGGAGAGTTCCAGGACATGATTTTTTACTGTATGTGAGAGATTTCATTGACAAAAATATTCCAGTAAATAGCAATTAATTAGGTATGTAGTTCCCTTTAGACAAGAGAAAGAGAGAGAGAGTTCCCTGTGGAAAATAATAAATAAATGTAGCTATGAACTAGAAAGCTTTTAACTAGACCCATAAATAGGGGGTGGAGGAGGAGGGTTTTTTCCTCTTCAAAATTTATGTGAAATGACAGTGAAGAATAACAACCCTTAAGTCTTGAAAATTTTCTAAGTGGAAGAAAGCATTATTTCAAGAAAATAGGAAACCAACACTAGGAAATAGGAAAATCACACTACGAAATAAATGTGATAATTGTAAAGAACTTACTTTGCTAGGGGTGTCAAGTCCCATTGTTCTAGTTTATTTCCAAATGAGACAATTAAACTTTAATGCCCCTAACAAGGAAATATTTGTTTTGAAACCTCTCTCTCTCTTTTTATTCGAACCTTTTATTTCATGATGCGACTTTTAAAACAAAATCCATTGTGTTGCTTATCTTTTTTGATGGAACGTGTGTCTTCAATGTTTTGATGGAAATCATCAAGGAGAATCTTTAGACTGCCTGATCTTTTCTGGCATTCAATATAAATTTCGAAGAAAAATAATTAGAAAAAAAGAGGTTTCCCTGTCCTCACACTTCATCTAGGTTAAAGAACTCTAACTCATTGCTGAATAGATCTACTTTGTCAGATAAGGGAATGACACTGCAAAATATGGAAAAAGTCTGCCCATTAACATGGAAGTTATTATCCTCATTTTCCAGAAATACAACTGGTATATATAATAGGTTTCAGAGGTACCTCCCCCTATGTATCCACCCACACTCTGAATTCCTATTTTTATTTCAAGCCTGGTGGAGAAAGGAAGGCAAGATAATCACACCTAAACATGCCACTCTCAACTGCTATGGTATATTAGCATCATGGGCAAGAAATATGAGAAAACCAATAACCCAGGTGACAAAATGGGTTCCTCCATAAACCTTACCAATGAGAGAATAAATTTTAAAAAGGCAGCGAGAATCTAATTTCATAGCAGGATGAAAATTCCAGCAGGAAGGAATTATGCCGATTAAAATCACACAGTGTGCCCTGTGTTCACTAGCCTGTTAAAAAAACATTATTAATTGCTTCTTACCTCCACACCAAGATTGAGAAAGTGTTTCACCACATTGATCTGCCCATTCGACGCAGCAGCATGAAGTGGAGTGTAACCCTTCTTATCTTTACATGTCACCTCCGCACCGTGACTGATCAGCAATGCAACAACTTCCAAGTGGCCTTGGGAAAGAGAAATGGGGCATTACTCATAAATCAAGTAACTCAAGGTGATCATGTTAGCGTTTCAAGCCCTAAATGACTCAGGCCCCCAAACCCTAAATTTCCACCTCCTTCACTGCATGCCCTCTTGGGGGCTAAGATTGGCAGAAGGGGCATACCACCATTTATGTTGTCTACCACCCATTTGATTGAAACAAGAATTCCAGCAGCCAAAAAAGCTGAAAAACATCTTCATATATGCGACAACGGCCGCGAGAGTTATAATAGCACAAGGATGGAAGACTGAAGAAACCCCAACTAAAGAATCATGGCAAGAAAAATTGATGGACTATGCAGAACTGGCAAAACTGACATACAAGCTACGGGACAAGGACAAGCTACGGGACAAGGATAACTGTGACTTGAAAGATGAATGGGAACCATTTACAAAGTATTTGAAGATGCAACAAATTGAACTAGACTCCTTGGCTGGTTTTGAATAAACATTCACAAACTTTTTATTGATAATAATCAGCTAAATAGTTTGAGGATCTATACAACTGTGTAACATGCAGAAAACAGCATTTTTAGAGAAATCAAAGACTAGAACTGAGGGGAGTGGGGGGTGGGGGGGGGTTTTGTGGGGGGAGGGAAGGGGAGGGAGGAAAAATGGGGGGGGGGGAATAAGGATGATATATTTCTGGATAATATGTTTTGTTTTAATTTTGAATAAAAAGTTATTAAAAAAGAAAAAGAAACAAGAATTCCAGTGGTCCACCACTGTGTTTTTTAAATTCACAAAGAATAGATCTCTTAACAATTAAGTTGCAACAAACTGGCAGCCTCGTACCCAGCATTACTTGGGAATTCTTAGAAAACAAAAAACCAGTGCAGTTTTGAAAGTTTTAGTCAGCCATCTTGATTTAAAATGGCATCCAGTTATATCCAAACAGACAAAAACTTGCTCCCTGATCTCAGGAACCACCATACAAAATTTGGTTATGATATGTCAAGAGCTGCCCAAATGTATAGGGAGCTAACATCCTTCCAACATTCATAGCAGATACAATTGTGATCCTTTGTATACATCCCTGCTTAAAATCTTTCTTTGAAGTTATGTCGTGGCTCTGATCAAGGTCCTCCAATGTAGCAAAATGCAAAAATCTGTCGTTACTAGATAATCCATCAAAAATTGTATTGTGGGTCACTGTTGGACCCTCTCCCTTCTACACAGTCCTGCAGCGATAAACTTCAAAACGGGGGCAAATGTTTTGAAAAAACACACTGTATTTGCCTTGGAGAAATGTCAAACCACAGTCTAGTGTGTTCACAGGTTGACTAGGAAGCAAGCTGAATGTATTTCTCATTATCACAGATTGTAGAAGTCATGAAAGGGCATCAAATTCTTCATTGTTCGTTTTTTTTTAATTGTATTTTTACTGCCAGGGAGGGAGGTTTTCTGCCTTAGATGTCAAAATATATTCACTAGCATTGGGAACTATGGTCCTTTCATGGAGTGAAAGAGAGAGAGAGAGAGAGAGAGAGAGAGAGAGATTTGCTTCTCTGTCTAGGGTAGTGAAAGACTTTGGCCAACTCTATTAACACAAGATTGGGGTGTGGGTGGGTGTGTACACCAGACATAGAAAAAATAATAATCACAGGTGTCATGCCTTGTCTGGAGGGTGAAAGGGGGACACAGACCCATAGAGCAGGTCTATATTACCCAGTTCTTCCATATTCCCTCTGTTTATTTTGCAGACAATCTTTTCCTACTTTCCCCTTTATTCAATGGGCCAGTGACAAATCAGTATGACAACGTTAGGAGGCTCCAAAAATAGTACATTATTAATATCATCTATTGAACCAGCTGCATGAATGGGATCAGTCAAGACAAAGACACTTTTGTAGCCCTCTCTTGAACAGTTTTGTCTAAAGGAACTTCTGGTGGAACAAACATGGAGAATCCTAAGCCAAGAAAAAAAGGGGTGCAAAACCAACACATTTCAAAGAACTAAAACAGGTATTCCTATGAATGAGTATGTGCATATAGAAATATAGAAATAATTTTAAGTAGTTATCTATTGAATTCTACCTTCAGCTTTGCTTCATGTTTCAATGCAACTCAGATTCAAGAACTCATTCATTCAGACAAAGAAACGTTCACAGCTGGTTATCATTAACTGTGTCTTTCTGGTTTCAGTCTCTCCTCAAGTCACATACACAACACAGAACTATCCCAATAATGAGGCTTTTCTTTTCGCATGCAGAAAGTCTATTCACGAAAGGGTCCCTAAAAGCTTCAAACCTCAATCAAAACACCCTCGCTGTTACCAAATATTCCTAGCAAAATACTTGGATTATTTTTCTAATAACGGCAAGACTGGTAACATATGGCCTTAACAGTAAAACTGCTGAATGCACAGCTGGAAAAGTAAAGATTTTAGAAAAAGGATTACTAATGACTCGCTTTTGTTCTGATAATTCCACAGTGCACAGATATAGAGGGTTTTCGTTTTGTTTCTTGTTTTATTTATCAACGATGCTCTTGTTAATTACAGCTAACCCTTAAAGGTTGGTTCCTGACTGAGTTCCCTAGCATTCTAAAATTAGAAGCGTTCAAAGGATGGCAATGATTTTGAATTAATGGTGCATTTCCCCTCCAGTGTTTCTGTACACTAGCATATCTTTGACATCCACCTAGTTGCTGGCTTGGTACCCGCTGAGCCCAGAAATAAACTACCACAGAAAGTGGAAGTCTCCCTGGGAGACATGGGCACATTTTCTCTGAAACAGCCCAGCAATAACGGACAAATGATCATTCCTACTGTGAAGATTGCTCTGTGCCAGTGAGGAGCCAGGTAGGCTCACGACAAGTCCTTAAGCAGCGAATGTTGTCCCTGCTGTCCACATACACTGAGCTTAGCTGGTCCAAACAATGAGTGCAAGTGCTTTTTAGTATGGCTGCTGCACTGATCAACTAGCAAGACCGAATTATTAAACCATCTCCGAAGGTCTGCCAATGGATTAAAAAAATGTCCAGTAGCACCTTAGAGACCAACTAAGTTCGTTCCGGGTATAAGCTTTCGTGTGCATGCATTTTTAAATTTATTTCGACTGCGTCAAACCAACACGACTACCTACCTGGGTCTGCCAATGAGTGAAGGCAGAACTGAACCAAACAATAAATACAAACATTTCACCAAAAAGAAAAGGCCATCCATGGACAAGTTCCACCTCTTCTGTGTCCATTGTGTCCATAATATATAGTTATAGATATGTGTGATATGACATCACCATGTTAAGATCCAAGCAGCAACCAATAGACTAGAGCAGAGGCGATGAAATGCAAAAGGTAACTTTTACATGATGACATCATACAAGTACACATTATGGGCGAACTCTGTACCTACCCAGATTATACAGAGACGTAAGTGACTTGCATTTGTACAACCTGTGATTTCTGACCGAGCCCCAAGCCGAGCACTGGTAGAACCAACATGTTCCTTTAATTCAGGGGTCGGCATGTATGCTACAACAGCAGCAAGAATACTCATCGCACAATATTGGAAGACACAGGAACTACCCACGCTGGAAGAATGGCAGATGAAAGTTATCGACTATATGGAATTGGCAGAAATGACTGGCAGAATCAGAGACCAGGGAGAAGCGACGGTGAAGGAAGATTGGAGGAAGTTCAAAGATTATCTACAGAAACACTACAAGATAATGAATGTTTGATGACACCAGATTGAATGTAAAAGGTTATTAGTAAAAAAGTGTAAAGATTAAAAAGATTTAATATTTTTAAGATACAAGGAAATGTAATTATATTAAGATATCAAGATTATGATAAAATCAAAGTATGACAGAGGGAAGGAATTTGCTGACAGAATATATGATCTGGAATACAGAGAAGGGAGGTCTGGGGAGGTCGGAGAAACAAGTTAATGCAAAGAATACAAGGAGATATTTTTTTTTTGTATTTTTTCTTTTTCTTTTTCTTTTTCACTTTTTTGCTGTTTTGTGTTTGTATGTTGTTGTATTTTCTTATTTCTTGTGTTGTGTTCTATTTTCTGTTGTTTTATACTTATTGTAAAATCCAATAAAATATTATAAAAAAAATATATAAAAAAATTCAGGGGTCGGCAAACTAAGGTCTGTGGGCCGGATGTGGCCTACTGGGCTCGTTAATCCGGCCCGCAAACCTTGCGGACCCTGACGTCCGCTCAGTCAGTCCCTGGGCTAAACCAGTGCGGCAGCCTCGCCACGCGAGGACTGACTTCTGCGATGCTGGCGCGGCTTTGGATTGGCTGCAGGAGCTTCTGCAGCCAATCCAAAGCCGCAGACGCCTCTAGGCGACGCCCCTTCTTTCCCGCTGAGGTGGCTGCGTATGGCCAAGAGCCGAGCGGGAGGAAGCGGCGGCAGCGGGGAGGCTTGCCTCCGCTGCCCAGGCCAGCAACATGGGCTGTGCATCCCACGGACCCCTGGCCAAGGCAGAGGACGACTATGACGCTGCCAAAGACGAGGTGGCATTGGCAGCTGCAGCGTGAGTGGCGGCAGGGGGGTCCTTTTGGGAGGGGGGTCCTTTTGGGGGATGCTTTCAGGAGGGGGTGGGTCTGGCCCCCACAGGGTCTTAGGGACAGTGGACCAGCCCCCTCCTGATAAAGTTTGCTGACCCCTGCTTTAATTATTAACTTTACACACTCAACTTGCTAACATTCACATAAGTACAGGGCAGCTCTCACACCATTCTTCAATCTATCGTAACCTGGTTGCTCTGTCTTGACAGTCCTCAGCCAAATGTGTTAACTGTCTCAATTGAAAGATATTGTTTCAATACCTTTGTGCTTGAGCTGGCATGAAATAATACGAAAATTCAATTTGTGTGGATTAATCTACGAGGACTCATACAAGTCCGCACATGAGGCTACAGTCAACATGTAATGAATGTCTATGAGTGATCCATCCCTAAACCTACTTCCCCATTCAAATACAGTGGTGCCTCGCAAGACGAAATTAATTCGTTCTGCGAGTTTTTTGGTTCTACGAGTTTTTTCATCTTGCGAAGCACCACTGCGTATTGACGGTTTCCCATAGGAATGCATTAGCGGTTTAAAAAAAAAAAGGCGCAAGACGTTTTGTCTTGCGAAGCAAGCCCATAGGGAAATCCGTCTTGCGAAGCAACTCAGAAAACGAAAAACTCTTTCGTCTTGCGAGTTTTTCGTCTTCCGAGGCATTCGTCTTGCGAGGTGCCACTGTAGTTCAATGGCTAAAAACTGAAGAATCAGACTGGGGTCACTATGAAACTACCCAAGTCAGAAGATGGCCTTAGAAAAATCATCACGTCCGTAACATGAACTGCAGTAAGACATAAACAATGAAAAGCGCGAGAAATGTGCTAATTAAGTTCAAGAAAGAAGAGTTGGGATTTTTTTTTAAGCACAACTTGCATGAAGGCTCAACTGACAGCTGCTCAGTAGTGTCCATTACCATCTTTCTTTTCATGCTAAGGATTTTTTCTAAAGGAATGCAATCCACGTTTTCCAGCTGTTTTGGCTAGTATATCGATGGTGCAAATTCTCAAGAGCTTGCAACTTTCAATCTGCATATTTCTAAATGGGTTTAAAAGAATCTCATTGCCTCTCCTGTTATTGCCATTTTTGTCTAAGAGTTAAAAAGAAGCTCTTACCCATGTACGCAGCCCAGTGCAAAGCTCTCCGGTCCTTTTTGTCAAAGGCATTGATGTTTGCCGCTTTAGCCAAAAGCAAGTTCACCATCTGAAGCAAGCAAACAAAGGAACGTCAAAAAAAGGAAGAAGCGATTATCAGTTGTTGTGGACAGCACAGGAATCCATTTAATGAAGACTGCTATGTCATAGAGGTGCTTGTGATGTAATGCTCTGATGAAAAATAGCTGTGAAACATAATATCAATTCTTATAATATAGTATTCAATCAGTTCTTATAAGCAAAATTTTAGAGCCTCCAATCAGTCTTAGGTGAGGCTTTAAAAACTTCTGGAAAAGTGCAGCTCAACTGTGCCGGTTATCTTTTGACTAAAGCTTTTCCTGTAAATAAGCCAAACCTCTACAGTTAAGCAATAATAGTAATAAAATTTTATTTATACCCTGCTCTCCCTAGCCAAGACCAGGCTCAGGGCGGCTAACAAGCAATAATAAAAACAAGTTGATTAAAATACAATTTTAAAAAGATTAAAATACAACATTAAAACATTAGGATGCAGCCTCTTCACAGGAGGAGAAAGGAAAAAGAAAGAACGGAAGGGAATCAAACTGATTCTAAGCCAAAGGCCAGGTGGAACAACTCTGTCTTACAAAAGAAATCAGATCCCGCAGGGCCCTGATCTCATGAGACAGAGCATTCCACCAGGCCGGAGCCAGTGTTGAAAAGGCCCTGGCTCTGGTTGAAGCCAATCTAACTTCCTTAAGGCCCCGGGACCTCTAGGGTGTTGTTATATGTGGACCTTAAGGTCCTCTGTGGGGCATACCGGGAGAGGCGGTCCCGTAGGTACAAGGCTCCTAGGCTGTGAAGGGCTTTAAAGGTCAAAACCAGCACCTTAAATCTGACCCTGTACTCCACCGGGAGCCAGCGCAGCTGGAAAAGCACTGGATGAATATGCTCCCATAGCAGAGACCCCGTGAGGAGCCTCGCTGCAGCATTCTGCACCCACTGTAGTTTCTGGGACAGCTTCAAGGGCAGCCCCACGTAGAGCGAATTACAGTAGTCAAGCCTGGAGGTGACCGTCGCATGGATCACTGTGGCCAGGTTGGGGCGGGAAAAGTAGCGGTTCTTTCCCCTCTTCATTCTAGAGGAAACTTTTGAGATTCCATTGAGAGTTTCTATAACTTCCACATCAAGCTCATCACAATTTGTCATTGGCCAATTATGACCAAAGAGAGCAGATGTATTATTATTATTATTATTATTATTATTATTATTATTATCCCCTGCAACCAAGTTATCCCCTGATCCATTACATGGAGAGTGATAAAATAATGCTGGCACTCAACTTGGGGCTAACACCATGAATAGCAACTAAGAAGAATGCTTGCCTTCCCACGCACTGACATGAAAAGGTCCTGAGCTATAGCAGCCCACGCTATTAAGCCCACTCACTTCGACATGGCCATTCAGAGCTGCATGGTGTAACGCGGTCCGACCCCCTCTGTCGGAGACGTTGACGCCGCTCAGAAGCGGAATGATCACTTCGGCACACTTCACGGCTTTATTCGCAGCTGCTACATGCAGGGGTGTCTGCCAGTTCTTGTCCCGGGCATTCACATCAGCCGAATGTTTAATCAATACTTGCACTGCTTCCTACAAAGGCAGCACAGTTAAATTCTTACAAGCAAGCGTTTATTATAAATGCAGATCAGACGTGCGAATCTCCTGCACTGTGGCCACATCATTCCACCGCTATAAAACAAAAACAAAAAACCCTTTGGTATTCGAGATATCGGCTGTGCACACAACCCATTCACTTTGCATCCAATGCGCTGGGAAGCCACACAATGTGGAAGAAGATTGGAAAAAATTTAAAGTATATTTACAAAAATACTGTAAAATTAATGAATGTTAGAAGTATATTGAAATGAAGTTACACGGTTTTAGCAGAAGGGTTATTAAGAATGATATGAACATTAAGTGTTAATGCGTCAAATTGGGAAATTGAAAATTAAATTGTATTATGATAAATTAAAGATTAAATTGAAGAAGAGGGAAAGGATTTGTTGAATTAGATAATTTGAACTAGAATACAAAAAAGGGAGGTGCGAGGAAGTTGAGGACATAAGCTAATGAAAGATGTGGATATAAAATTTGGATGTGTGTTCTTACTTTTGTTTCTTTTTTTATGTTGTATTGTTGTATTGTTTTTATTTCAGTTTCTATTGTGGATGTATTGTTTGTTGAATTTATGTATTGCTTTTGTTTGTTTGTTTATTTTTTATTGTCTTTCTTGTTATAAGTATAAAATGCCCAATAAAAATCTTATTTAAAAAAAAAAAAGGGAAGCCACACAATGTGAGCCACAATCCATATCTATTCTGTATCTATCCTGTCATTTCTCATCAAATGTTGCATTTTGATGTGTGGGGTCCCCCCTTCCAACACCACCCAGCTTCGATCCGAACTGAGAAAAAGGACCTAGCTGAATTTTGAGTTACCATATTTTTCGCTCTATAGGACGCACCGGACCATAGGAGTGGGAGAACAGGGGGAAAAAAATTCTTCCCCTCTCTGATCAGCGCCCCTTCAGTGAAGCGGCAGGAGAAATGGAGCCCCTTCTTATAGGTTTGGTGCTGAGTGCGATGTGGTGTGGAAAATGAGAGGAAAAGATTGTGCTTGCCCTGCCTCCAAGTCATCCAGCTATCCCTGTTTTTGGTGCACATAAAATCCAACACATTTTGCTCAGATTTCTTGGTTGAATACTGTATTTTTCACTCCATAAGGCACACCAGACCATAGGGCGCACCTAGTTTTTAGAGGGGGGAATCAAGAAAAAAAATCTTATTTCCACACCGACGCCTCTCGCTCTCCAGGCTTCAATGAAAGCAATGCGAAGCCTCCAGAGCGCGGGGGGAGCGCTCCCTCTGTGCTTCGGAGGCTTTGCGTTGCTATCGCTGAAGCCAAGGAGCCTGCATTCGCTCCATAAGACGCACAGATCTTTCCCCTTAATTTTTGAAGGGGGAAAAGTGCGTCTTATAGAGCGAAAAATACGGTATCTGTACACAGCCTCTAGTCGTGTGCCGCCGCCACACATCAAGCACCTTAATATTGATGGATGTTTGGTGGGACAGGCCTGGGGAGCTGTGCGACCTCATAGACCGGGAGAACAGCACGCCCAACTGTCTCCCACAAGGAGACTGATAAGTGCACATGAATGCATGTACTCAAAGGAAGAAGGTTATGCCAGAAAAACAATCCCCCTAAAGCGTGCACACAACAGGAGTGCCAACTTAGCCCCGCAACCATGGGTGCCCAGGGCCGTGGGTACCGTGCAGCATGCATAGCACTGGCACTGAAATTTGTGGGTGCCCTGCCCCTTCATGGGGAATTTTGTGGGTGTTCGGGCGTCCAGGGCCCCAGGGAGTTGTCACCTATGTCACACAATTCCACATCACTATTTTAGTGTTTCACAGCAAAGGGGGAGGGTTACACTTCAGAATCGATATATATTAAAGGGTTTACAAATCTATCTTGTCAGCCAGACTGTCATATTAAATTGAAATTGTCAGCTCTGACATATGAAACAAACCCAGTAGGTTGCAATTCTGGGTCATAAAGATAACAGCTGTACCTCTTTGCTTTTTATAGCTGGATGTTTAACCTTTGCTATTATTGTGTGCAGACCCCCCCCCCCCCAACTTTCATTTCTTTCCAAGCATTTGTATTCCATTAGAGATTTCTTTCACTGGACTTTTGTCAGAAGCCAGCAGCTGGGAAGCTCCAGGAGTGACCCGACAGTCCTCGACTTCAGAAATGAGCTCCAACGATTTGTGCCCCCAGGCTTGGCAAGCGCGCCAATGGTTGCTGAAGCAATTCCATCCATCTCTGGAGAAAAGCCAGCTTGCAACTTTTTCAAAAGAAGACACACTCAGCAGCCAATTCACCGGCACGCATTGCCTCGACTCAGTGTTTGGATGGTGAAAACGCAAACACAAAAACGACAGCTTAGAATGAGAGGATGGAATCATTGAAAATTCCGACCTGCTTGGTTGTTTTGTGTTTTTCTTAGGAATGGACAAATCTTGTCCAGTTTGGTTTCTCTCAGCCTCTCGTTTTTCTCAGTCTTAAATCCGGCTTCCTCCATTTCCACTTGTGAACATTTTTTTTAAAAAAAGTTCACATTTGTATATGTATTGCTCCTAAGATATCCCTTTTTAAGGTCGTTTTCTCCTAAAGTAACACATTTATGTATACTGTTTTCACTAACATAAACATTTTGTGCACACTTCCCCTAATATATGCTTTTTTTGTACACGTTTACACATTTTGCAAAATTTAGAGAAAGGAAAAATTTACAAGGAGAGCATAATTTTGGTTCATGCGTGGTTCAGGAAGTACAAATAAGGTAGGTTCACATAAATAATAATTTAATATACAGTGGTACCTTGGGTTACGTATCCCTCTGGGTACGTAATCTTCAGGTTGCGAACACGGCAAACCTGGAAGTGTATACTTCTGGGTTTTGCTGCGCGCGCATGCGCACAAACAATCTGCATGCAGTGCACATGTACACAAGAAATCTGCACGCAGCGCAAATGCGCAGAAGCAATCTGTGCACTGCGTGCGTACAGAAGTGTTCTATCGCGCAGAAAGGCACTTCTGTTTACGGACTTTTCGGGATACAGCTAGGCCTTCAGAACAGATCCCGTCCATAACCAGAGGTATTGCTGTATTTATATCCTGCCTTTCTTCCAAGCTGGGATTTAAGGTGGCTTACACCATTAAAAAATATCAGTTATAGAATACAGAGTAATAAAAACAGACTAGTTAAAAGCATGCGGCACTCATTGTTCCCTGAAAGCTAGCAATGCTGATGGCAGTAGTCTTGCATGCAGCTAGACCACTTAACTCCCATAGACATCAATGGCATTTAAAGCAGTCTAAGGCTGGAGCCAGATCACAATGGGGATCGGGGTGGGGTGGGGTTCCCCGGAGTTGAAGGTGACCTGATTTAGGATGTGCACACTCAGCCCAATGTCACCCTTCTCAAACAGGCTGTGCAAGATTTCTCAGTGCTTCTAAAACCAGCCTGACGACAGACAACTCTGGACAAATGAAATGTGTATGTAGGAGAACAGCTATATCATACCCTCTGTCTGGAAAACTGCTGTGTGCCTCCAACCTAACTGGGCACAGGGCTGCAGCCTAAGCCAGCAAATCTCTAGGGAATGTCCCATTTCTGTCAAGGTTATTCCAGCGTCTTATTATCTTCCGTGTTCTGCTTCCTGCTACGCTACAAATCAAGTGTCACATTAACGAAGGTCCTCTGCCGGGATGTTGGAAGGCAGTGGCTAACTATTTCTGCTTCAGTTAAAAATAAAATTTGCTTTCAGCAAAACCTACACTTTTCCTTCCTACAGCTTTTGACTGTGTGCGCCTTAGTGGCAGTGGACAGGAAAAAGATAATACGAGGTAAGTAATGGGTGACCAGCGAGCGTCGCAAAGGTAGATCTTTCTTAAATGTTCCAGCTGAAATTTTAGCAATAGCCTCGTAGCCTAAGGCCTTGATTACAGCTAATTAATTAACCAACCAGGTGGAAGCAGGCAAATATACCCCCGCTTCTGCTTACTGAACCAGCTGAGGTCTGGGACATTCTGGTTTGTTTAGATCAGTTGTCTGGGACCTTGATCCCTGGACAAGAGAGCACTATGACCTCCAAAACGGAGTAATGTCCAACAAAATGTGGAAGAACAAAGGTTTCCCACCCCTGATTTAAACTATACTTAGTAGTCCATTACAGCTGCACAGCTTTCCTCACAAACATATTCACAGCTTTAATCAACTTTGCTAAGCACCAACTTGCCATTGGTTTTTATTCTCTTCTCCTACACATTTGGACATCTTTGCTTACCATAGCTACCCTGAATCTTGATCTTTCATAAGAAGTGCCTGCTATACTTACGTTCCAAGGCAAGTCGAATTAATTGCTTTTCTAGTACAATTAGGAGCAGCACTCATACACCAAGACCTCACTCATCAATCCTGAGAAGCAAATTCAGTTACCCATGTTAAGGCTTACTAAAAAGGGTTCCATGGAGCCAATGGCCTGAGCGCAGGCCAGGCCATGCTGTTTTATACCTGCTGCTGGGATTGAGAAAGCTGCCTCTGATTGGTTGACAAGGCTGCTGGGATTGACAAAGCTGCCTCTGATTGGTTGACAAGAGATCCGTTTTTTGCATCTCATTCGTGAAAGCCACAGATTGTTTTTGTTTTGGCCCAAGTTGGTCACAGACAGGAGTGACCAGAGGTCAAAGTATGCAATGCAATTAACAGTTTGACCTTGGTGAACACCTGCCATGTTTCTAATTATATTTTAAAAGTTGAGTGCATGAGACTTGCATAACCAGCACACCACTAAGCAGAAGACAGCTAACTACCCACAGATTGTGGCTTGCTTGCAAGCAATCTTTCTTTCTTTCTTTCTTTCTTTCTTTCTTTCTTTCTTTCTTTCTTTCTTTGCAGTCTAAGGCACACAGCAAAATTGGAGATTCATCAAGCCATTAGCAAGCCACAATACCTGAGTGGTGGTTTGTGTTTGGCCTGGCCAATACCAGCAACTTAGCAAAGAGAAACATGATCACAATTGCCAAGCCATATGGCCACAGATTGGGCAGAGGGTCCATGTTCCTCCCTCCTCTTCCCCTCAGTCTATCATTCTGAGCCTTAGGATGCTTCTAGTTTCATGGTGATTTAATAAATAAAATACATTTATATAGTTATTTTTATTTAAAAGCATTTCTAAACCACTTAATATTTTTCAAATATCTATGTCTACTCCTTTTTCAAGTACCGCAAGTCTGTAGCGTTATTAATTGATAGATTTTTTTAAAAAACTGTGCTTCAGCCCACAACTCTTTTCTAGAACACAGATGATGGGGGGGGGGGGGTCAATACTGTCCATAAATTATTTGTTTGGTTTACTTTGTCAACAAAATACATGAAACCGACACTTCACAATATCTTGGATATATAAAGGTAAAGGAAGCCTGGACGGTTAAGTCCAGTCAAAGGCGACTATGGGGTTGCAGCGCTCATCTCGCTTTCAGGCCAAGGGAGCCGGCGTTTGTCCACAGACAGTTTTCCGGGTCATGTGGCCAGCATGACTAAGCCACTTCTGGTGCAATGGAACACCGTGACAGAAACCAGAGTGCATGAAAATGGCATTTACCTTCCTGCCACAGCGGTACCTATTTATCTACTTGTGCTGGTGTGCTTTCAAACTGCTATGATGGCAGGACCTGGGACAGAGCAACAGGAGCTCACCCTGTTGCGGGGATTCGAACCGCCGACCTTCTGATCGGCAAGCCCAAGAGGCTCAGTGGTTTATATATATATCACTCACTTCGCTCCTTGAAGCAACTGCTCGGTGCAGAGGGGTCAGCCACATGTTGTCCTTGGCATTGACACGTGCCCCTGCAAATGAAAAGAGAAACATCTTTCAGACCATCTGAAACAAAACTGGTAATAATTCCATTGCACACATGCAACTTGGGGCGCAGAACGATGCAGGATTGCGCTCCAGACTTTGCAGCTTCATTTTTAACATCGACAGGGTCGATAGCAAAGCTAATTTGCCCTCAGGGGATCCTCTATAGAGAATTCAACTAGGAAGAGCTCAACAGAAAAGACGAACAAGTTAGATTGGTTCTGCCATCCCTAATATAAGCGCCTCCTCCTGGAGATGAGCATGTTTGTATGTGTGTGGTGGTGGGAAAACAGAAGGAAAGAACGGCCCAACTCATAGCTGTCAAGTGTCCCTTATTTGAAGGGACAGTCCCTTATTCCAGCGCCATGTCCCGCTGCTGTCCCTTATTGATGGATGTCCCTTAAATTATGTCTCTTAAATTTCAAAGGAAGCAGCTCCTCTCCCTCTCTCCCTGCCGGCCAGGGAGGAGAGAGGCTCCAACTGTGTTGCTTGGCTGTATTGCTCACCCAATAAGAAGTCTAAGAACGACTGGGGGGTGGAGCTTGAATGCCTTGTGTGTGGCTAGTTAATGCAAGCTGAGGGGTTTTTTGAATGCTGGACGCCATTTTGTTGCACGTGCTGCTGCAAACTTTGCAGTGCAAAGCCAGGCCGGGGAGCCATCTTAAGTTGAGGCTGCATAGGCCTTGTGGTGCATGTGATTCAGATTCTATTCAGTTGAATCTCTGGTTACAAAGTTGGTTGGACAGTGTTCTCGAAACTACCGGCATGAGTTTGACCAGACTGCAGGAGGAGAGGAAGACTGGAGAGCCTGGAACAGGTGAGGCTGCAGGTCCCTTATTTTGGCTGCTGGTCCCTTATTTTCAAGGCTGCTGGTCTCTTATTTTCAAATCTGTAAGTTGACAGCTATGGCCCAGCTCAAGTTGAATGATTGCAAAGGCATCCAAAAAGCTCACTCATCACATTTCAAGCAATCTGAAGAGGACTGAGCAGCTAAGAACCAACTGTTCCCTTTGAAAGCTGCATGGGATGCTCAGAAACCAGCGTTGTATCATTATGCTTGCAGGGGGTTGGACTTGATGATCCTCAGGGTCCCTTCCAACTCTACAATTCTATGATCCTAGTAAAAGTAAAGGTAAAGGGACCCCTGACCGTTAGGTCCAGTCGTGGCCGACTCTGGGGTAGCGGCGCTCATCTCGCTTTATTGGCCGAGGGAGCCGGCGTACAGCTTCCGGGTCATGTGGCCAGCATGACTAAGCCGCTTCTGGCAAAACCAGAGCAGTGCACGGAAACGCCGCTTGCCTTCCCGCTGGAGCGGTGCCTATTTATCTACTTGCACTTTGACATGCTTTTGAACTGCTACGTTGGCAGGAGCAGGGAACAAGCAACGGGAGCTCATCCCATTATGGGGATTCGAATCACTGACCTTCTGATTGGCAAGTCCTAGGCTCTGTGGTTTAATCCACAGCACCACCCACATCCCTTATGATCCTACTAGTCGTTTGTTTGTTTGTTTATTTATTTATTCATTCATTCATTCCCCCCCTTTTCTCCCTGACAGGTACTCAAGGAGGCTTACAGATAAAACAGGAACAGCTAAAAACAGGGGTGGAAACAATAACTGAAGACCAAATAAACACAGAATAAAAAATTATAGAAATGTGAAAGTACTGTTAAAAACATACGGGCGATTACAATAAAAACAGCACAGCACCAGCCATTTCAATAAAAGTACTCAGTTCCCAAAAGCCTGCTGCAATAAGAAGAGGTCTTCACCTGCCGATGGAAGGACAATAAGGGGGGAGAGCCAGTCTAACTTCTCTAGGGAAGGAGCTCCAAAGTCTGGGAGCAGCCACTGAGAAGGCCCTTGGCATAGGCAGCTTTAATGCTCACACAGCTACAATATAATAATAATAATTTATTATTTATTATTTATAGCCCGCCCATCTGGCTGAGTTTCCCCAGCCACTCTGGGTGGCTCCCAATCAAGTGTTAAAAACAATACAGCGTTACATATTAAAAACTTCCCTAAACAGGGCTGCCTTCACATGTCTTTTAAAGAGAAGATAGCTGCTTATTTCCTTCACATCTGAAGGGAGGGCGTTCCACAGGGAGGGCGCCACTACCGAGAAGGCCCTCTGACTGGTTCCCTGTAACCTCACTTCTCACAATGAGGGAACCACCAGAAGGCCCTCGGTGCTGGATCTCAGTGTCCGGGTTGAACGACGGGGGTGGAGACGCTCCTTCAGGTATACAGGACCGAGGCCGTTTGGGCTTTAAAGGTCAGCACCAGCACTTTGAATTGTGCTCGGAAACGTACTGGGAACCAATGCAGATCTCTCAGAAATGGTGTTATGTGCTCCTATTATGTGGCCATCGTACCTGGGGCCAGGCGACTGGGCAACAGCAAAGAGTGCAAAAGACAAAGAAGGAGGCAAGTATTTCAACCCACACCACTTTTTGTTGGCTGGATATAAAGCGAATGCTTTAAGGCTAACGCTTTAAGAGGTTGAACACATCCTGCTTCTACCACTCCCACGTAAATATGTACATTTAACCATAGGTGCCAACTCCCTGGGGACCTGGGTGCCCGAGCACCCACAAATTTTGGTGCCAGGACCCTGCACGCCGCATGGCACCCACGACTGTGTGGCCAAGTTGGCACTCCTGCATCTAACGTTTTTATAAAAGTGCAGTTATTCTCCAGCAATGCTATCCTCTACCCCACCTGTCAAGAAAAGCCCTACCATTCTATGGGTTTTATTTTATTGTGTGTGTTTTTTTAACTCTTCTCGGGACTGTTTCCAAGAGTTATTTACTGCCTATGTGCAAACTGAATAGCATGCTGTTGTCTTTGAAGAGGAATTTGAAGACTGCCTTATAAGGTGGTTGTGACATTCGTTCACTTATCATTTGGTAGGCCCTCCGAAAAAAACAACAATAATAAGTTCAACGTTGGTTGCTGCAGTTAGTTCTATTGCCAAAAAAAGAAAACAGATTAAACTATAACAGTCAAACGACCACAGTCCTGAAATAAGCTACTACACTATCAGTTTCATCGCATTCTGGCTTCCACATCCTCTTCCTTCACGTTTTGCAAGGTGCTGTTTACCTAACAGAGAGGAAAGATCTGCACGTTCAGTCGACATGTATTTGTAAAGCAATTATTATAGCCTATGAAAAATTCAGTCAAGCACAAAAGAAGAATTTCAGTTCATTACCACCTTTTTTAAAAGCCAAAGAGGTCCATTGACCCTCATCTTAAGATCTGCAGCCTCACCAATCACTTGAGCCAACATTATCCTTACTCAGAGCATACTCGCTGAAATTAATGGACATAAAAGGATGTATGTATAAGATCATTATGTCCACTACTGTCCATGGGTTTACTCTGAGTAGGGCTAGCATTGGACACATCCTATGAGTGGTAGTCAACACTTGTTCTATCAAGAATCCTTAGAAGTTAACGGACATGGCAAATTTAGATTCATTAATTTAATTTCCCCAGAGGAACTTGGCCCATTTAACAAGGCTATTTAAGTAAGAGTTTTAAAATTCAGAAGATCTATTTATCACTGGGTGTGCTTGGATGTGTTTTATCTTCGCTGTATGTTTCAGGAATAAACAAGAATAATACCTTTTATTGCCATTGTACAACCTGTCTACAATGAAATTAAATTAAACAACTGAACACTTAAAGCAAGAACAGAGCAGAAGTCATAGGAACGTGAGAAAAGTCCTGCTAGATCAGCCCCCAAACTCATCTGGTCCAGTTTTCACAGTAGCCTTTGAGAAGTCCTCAAGCAGGACATGGGCACAACAACCCAAAATATATCTTCATATATTTCCACCACTATCTGCCTCTGTTGCGCACACTCTCTTCCAGATCATAGCAAAAAAGCATTCCTGTGGGAAGTTCAGGTGTTGATCAGGTACACTGAAAGCCCATAAGAGTATTATTATTGAAAGTAAGCGAGTCTGCTTTGTAGGCAACCATGGCTTAGACATTCAGACATAAGACTTAACCATGGTTATGTCTCCATAGGGCCATTACTATTTTGAAGGTTAATATTTATAAAATCTCTTTACTAGGCTTGCAGGAAACTTCAGCCCATGCTATGCAACTGATATTCCACAGTGGTTTCCTTGTGAATTCAATCGAGACTTGCACCTCTCTTCTATTTCGGCATGCTTTTGTTATGAGCAAGCCCAGGATTTGCCACAATAATGCGGAGAAAGGATGTAGCAATAACAGAATAGTTGCAGTCATAAACCATGCCTTTTCGTCTGACTTTGCAATGTTCGTTCATGAACGGCTTTGAAGAGAGGAAGCAGAACTACTCCTGCTTTTAACTACTGACCTGTATGACTATTGTTCAGAACTTCTGTTTAACTTGATAACTTCTTTACACGATTGGTTTACACACAGGAGACTGCTTAGTATAGCAAAGCCATCCTCACTGGAGAGCTGGTGTGGTAGTTAAGAGTTTGAGCTACTAAGCTACTTTCCTGCCCCAACCTGGCCACAGTGATCCATGCGATGGTCACCTCCAGGCTTGACTACTGTAATCCGCTCTACGCGGGGCTGCCCTTGAAGCTGTCCCAGAAACTCCAGCGGGTGCAGAATGCTGCAGCGAGGCTCCTCACGGGGTCTCTGCCATGGGAGCATATTCATCCAGTGCTTTTCAAGCTGCACTGGCTCCCGGTGGAGTACAGGGTCAGATTTAAGGTGCTGGTTTTGACCTTTAAAGCCCTTCATGGCCTAGGACCCTTGTACCTACGGGACCACCTCCCCCGGTATGCCCCACGGAGAGCCTCAAGGTCCATAAATAGCAACACCCTAGTGGTTCCGGGCCCTAAGGAAGTTAGATTGGCTTCAACCAGAGCCAGGGCCTTTTCAACACTGGCTCCGGCCTGGTGGAACGCTCTGCCTCACGAGACCAGGGCCCTGCAGGATCTGATTTCTTTCCACAGGGCCTGTAAGACAGAGTTGTTCCGCCTGGCCTTTGGCTTGGAGCCAATTTGATTCCCTCCCCCTCTTTCTTTTTCCTTTTTCCTTTCTCCTCCTGTGATGTGGCTGCATTTTTATATTGTAATGTTTCAATATTTTAATGTTGTATTTTAATCTTGTTTTTAAGTTGCATTCATTCAACTTGTTTTTATTATTGCTTGTAAGCCGCTCTGAGCCCAGCCTTGGCTGGGGAGGGCGGGGTATAAATAAAAACTATTATTATTATTATTATTATTAAGTCCCTCACTCAAGGTAGTTAAGAGTTTGAGCTACTAAGTCCCTCACTCAAGACGTGGGCCACTCTTGGGACAGGGTAGACTGAACTCAGGTAGAGTAGCAGCAAGCAGTTGAATCTGTTCTCTACCCTATGGATTTCTGCAAAGTAATTTTGATTACTTTGGAGCAGAGCTGTAGCTCACTAGTCCCATGTTAAATGTTTTGAATCTCTAGGTGTTTTGTTTTTTTAAAAAAAGATCAGGTAGCAGATTGTGTCTCCTGCCTGAGGAGAACTACTGAAGAGGTCAATTTTGGGCTACAGGATGGATAGCAATCCTGTGGCACGTCAAATGTAAACTAAAGGGACCCCTGACCATTAGGTCCAGTCGTGACCGACTCTGGGGTTGCGGCGCTCATCTCTCTTTATTGGCCAAGAGAGCCGGCGTACAGCTTCCGGGTCATGTGGCCAGCACGACTAAGCCGCTTCTGGCGAACCAGAGCAGCGCATGGAAACGCTGTTTACCTTCCCGCCGGAGCGGTACCTATTTATCTACTTGCACTTTGATGTGCTTTCGAACTGCTAGGTGGGCAGGAGCAGGGACCGAGCAACGGGAGCTCACCCCGTCACGGGGATTCGAACTGCCGACCTTCTGATCGGCAAGTCCTAGGCTCTGTGGTTTAACCCACTGCGCCAGCTGGACTACAACTTCCAGCATCCCTTACCATTGGCCATGATGGCAGGGGCTGGTGGTAGTTGACGGGTCCAAGGTGATCTGCATATCTCCATGGCTGAGTAAGAATCTGAACTTGGGTTTCCACAATCCTACACTCTAATTCAGGGCATCCAATACGATGCCCTCCAGAAATTGCTGAACTTCGACTCCCTATCGTCCTTGACTACTGGTCAGGCTGGCTAGGGCTGATGAGAACAGGACTCCAACCACATCTGGAAGGACACACAGGTTCTGCAGTCCTGCCTTAAGCTTTTTAAAAGAATGTTCCTTCCACACAAGGAGTCTACATGCATGGATAGAGTAATAAGTGAGTGGGGAACGTGTGGGTGTCAGGCACAGCAACTGCATTCATTCAGCACCACCGTGAAGCTCACTGATCAAAGAAGCTGCTGCAGCCCAAACCTGCGAGTGTCCATTTGTAATGTTGCTCGCTGCTTGCGTAAGAGGAAACTGACATCAGGAAGCAGCTTATGAACTGGATTTTGGCTGCTGAACCAAGTTAACTTCCAGGAGGATGTTGGAGAAGGAAAGGAGCCCTTTTCAAACACTAAACATGACTAACATGCCACTTCCCAGATATGTGAATAGAGTTTTCTCTATATACATGCCCTCTACTCCGCATGCATCCTATGGAGGGCGGAGCCCATTGCTGCAATGCCACCTTCTACACAAGTTATTAGCCTTCTTAAAACTCTCTAGCACCCTCTAGTTTGTGGTGGGTGTTGTGCAGTGGATCTCAAAAAATAGATAGCATGTACAGTGGTACCCTGCAAGACGAATGCCTCGCTAGACGAAAGGGTTTTCCGTTTTTCGATGTGCTTCGCAGGATGAATTTCCCTATGGGCTTGCCTCGCAAGACGAAAATGTCTTGCGAGTCTTGAGATTTTTTTTCGCTCCCCACCCCCTTTTTCTAAGCCGCTAAGCCGCTAATAGCCTTTTAGCAGCTAATCCGCTAATCCCTTAAGCTGCTAATAGCCGCTAATAGCCGCTAAACCGCTAATAGCGCTAATCCGCTAAGCCGCTAATAGGGTTGCTTCGCAAGACGAAAAAACCGCTAGACGAAGAGACTCTCAGAACGAATTAATTTCGTCTTGCGAGGCACCACTGTACTTTTAATTTGTGGGGATTATATTTGCCCAGTATCTTAGATAATTAAGTAAGATGCCTTCGTTTCTTTATTTAGGCATGTTTTTGAAAGCATAAGGATTAGAAACGTAATAAAGATTATTTCAAACATAATTCTGATAAAAATAATTCACATTTTTATACCAGCAACTTTGGCAAGAGTGGCTGGGGAAACCCAGCCAGATGGGCGGGGTATAAATAATAATAATAGTAATAATAATAATAATTATTATTATTATTGGTGTGCTAGCACTGTGTGGAATTTGGGCCTGAATGATTCAGCTTCTTTGTGAGCAAGAAATATGACACAATCATGTTTTATGAGGCCTTGTGCAAAATAGCGCTGGGACTGATGCTATATATTCTCTGTGTGTTTCCTGGCTGCTGTTTTTTTAAAAAAAACATCTGAAGTATTATTTCTCACACAGCACATTGCTGCTCGTGCCCCTCTGGAATAGCACCAAGGTTATATGACTTCTAAATTTATTTGCTGCAGCAACCTGTTAGATGAGAAGCAAAGCTCTCTCTATCAAAGCTGCAGTCAAATTTCTTTCTTTCTTTTTTAGGCTTACGTTTTCAGCGATGCTTCAGAAAGGTTGGAAATGGATGAATGTGGTAAGTGTGAACGGCAGGCGGCATAACTCTCTGCATCTTTTGTTTTTTAATTTAAAGGGAGCGCAAGAAAGATTTACAACCAGCAGCAATATTGTCGGCGGGGCTAGACGCTGCAAAAAGAATCAGCCCATTGAATTTCATACAAGACTCAGGAGAGACATTCTGTGAAATATGCTCGTAGTTAGACTTGTGGCACATGAACTGGTGGCAGTACAAATAAACACAGCATCTAATGAATAAAGCATATGTCCTGTGCACTGAAACATGTCAGGAATGGGCCTCTAGGTTACCATTAAAAGAGAAATTATTCAGGGGTAAAAGTAGAAGACCTGCGGCCAGTTGTGTTGAAATGGCACTGTGAAAATGACGTCACTGTGGCTATGTGAGTTCATGCTGTCTGAGGGTCTTCTATGGCCGAGTTGGAGTGAAATGATGAAGTAGGGCAGGAAGAGAGAGGTTTGTGGGTTTTTAAGTCCTGTCTATAAGCATAGTTGTCAACTTACAGATTTGAAAATAAGGGACCAGCAGCCTTGAAAATAAGGGACCAGCAGCCTTGAAAATAAGGGACCTGCAGCCTCACCTGCGCCAGGCACTCCAGTCTTCCTCTCCTCCTGCAGTCTGCTCAAACTCATGCTGGTAGCTTCAAGAACACTGTCTAACCAACCAGAGGTTTAACTGAATAGAATCTGAATCACATGCACCACAAGGCCTATGCAGCCTCAACTTAAGATGGCTCCCCGGCCTGGCTTTGCACTGCAAAGTTTGCAGCAGCACGTGCAACAAAATGGCGTCCAACATTCAAAAACCCCCTCAGCTTGCATTAACTAGCCACACACAAGGCATTCAAGCTCCACCCCCCCAGTCGTTCTTAGACTTCTTACTGGGTGAGCAACACAGCCAAGCAACACAGTTGGAGCCTCCCTCTTCCCTGGCCGGCAGGGAGGGAGGGAGAGGAGCTGCTTCCTTTGAACTTTAAGGGACGACATTTAAGGGACATCCATCAATAAGGGACAGCAGCGGGACATGGCGCTGGAATAAGGGACTGTCCCTTCAAATAAGGGACGCTTGACAGCTATGTCTGTATGTACGGCTAAGTGGCAGAATATGTGTGTTTCACGCAAGAGATCCCAGGTTCAATGCCTGACAATTTCCAGTTCCTGAATACCAGTTCCTGGAAACCACAGGATGACAGTTCAGCAGCCAGGTTGCTCACCGGAGGTTTGAGCATATTACACCGATCCTGGTCCAACTGCACTGGCTACCAATTAGTTTCGGGGCCCAATTCAAAGTGCTGGTTTTGACCTATAAAGCCTTAAATGGCTCAGGATCGCAATATCTCAAGGACTGCCTCTTTCCATATGAACCTCCCTGGACCCCGAGATCATCTTCTGAGGCCCTCCTTCATGTGCCTCCTCCTCAAGAGGTCCGGAGGGTGGCAACACGAGAACGGGCCTTCTCTGCAGTGGCTCCCCGTCTGTGGAATGCTCTCCCCAGGGAAGTTCACCTGGCGCCTTCATTATACACCATTAGGAGCTAGGCAAAAACATTCCTTTTCAACCAGGCCTCTGGATGATTTGATTTACACCCTATGCCTTTTTTAAATGTAGGGATGGGCCGGGGGGAGTTCTTGGGTTGTCATTTTTATTTTTATTATGTATTTTGTAGTTTATATCTTGATTTTATTCTGTGAACCGCCCTGAGACCCCCAGGTAGAGGGTGGTATATAAATCCAATAGATAGATAGATGGATGGATAGATAGATAGATAGATGATAGATAGATAGATAGATAGATAGATAGATAGATGATAGATAATGATGATGACGACGATGCTCGAGTCCTGCTTGCAGGGTTCCTGCAGGCATCTGACTGGCCACTGTGAAAACAGGATGCAGGACTAGTTGGGCCATTGGTCTGATCAAGCAGGCCCTTCTTATGTTATATGAACTTGTGTGGTGCTAGACTCACGTGACGGCACAGATCTAAGCTTGAAGGTTCAGATTCTAGCCTCATGTAACAGGATGCAGGATGCCCCAGAGATTGCCTCAACCCAGAGAAATCTCATCCCCAACATTCTGAATCCTTCGTGGGGCGGGAATGGTCACAGTGTGGCAGGGATCCAGTGTCGTAAATGGCCAAGTGCCAGTTCACAAACCACATGAGGATGCGACTAACTGCCCCACTTTTTCCGTCAGTCCCGGATTTCTGTTTGCTTGTACAGTGGTGCCCCGCAAGACGAATGCCTCGCAAGACGGAAAACCCGCTAGACGAAAGGGTTTTCCGTTTTGGAGGTGCTTCGCAGGACGAATTTCTCTATGGGCTTGCTTCGCAAGACGAAAATGTCTTGCGATTCCTGGGGTGTTTTTTTCGCTCCCCACTCCCTTTTTCTAAGGCACTAAGCTGCTAATAGCCTTTTAGCAGCTAATCCACTAATCCCTTAAGCCTTTAATAGCCGCTAATAGCCGCTAAACCGCTAATAGCGCTAATCCGCTAATAGGGTTGCTTCGCAAGACGAAAAAACCGCTAGACGAAGAGACTCGCGGAACGGATTCTTTTCGTCTTGCGAGGCACCACTGTACTTAAAGGGTCAAATGAGAACCTTCCCCAGCAGGCTCACAGTTGAGTTGGCTACCCTTTATATGGGCATGATGCAGCCCTCACTTGATCCACCCCCTCCCGCCAAAGGAAACGACAAATCAAGCCAAGAATAAGTATCCTGCTGTATACTTCGGGCCAGCCATTAGGAGAACCAGACAATGTGAGCTAGTCATGTTCTTTAATATTCCCATTGCATTTCTGACAGTAAAGAAAGCAGGCCAGGGTGGTGGGGGGGGGGATATATTGCAAGAGGCAAGCAAATAAAAGTTACAACTAATAATAGTTTTTCAGAAGTCTACTCTGATTTGCCTGCATATTTTACAAGTTTCAGTAAATTATTATATTTGGTTATTATTTAACAGCTGTAACTGATTTGCTTCCAGACTTTTGCGGGTGTTTGTGTTGGTAGGATCTGACATGTGTCTTATGAGATGTTTCTGTTTTCAAATATTGCAGAAATTTAAACAATAACTATAATGTAGGTGTGTGACTCTCTGACATTCAAGATCAGTCTTCTGCTTATAATTTTCAGCATTTGATCTTATGTTACTAGGAATAACAGACGACACGTACATTTGCCTATGTGTGTGTCGAAATCCTTTAAAGAACACAACACATCCTGGGTGCTCCACCAATTTCATAGTTGCTGAATTCTATTCTAACGTTTCTCCAAATTTATGTTTCTGTCACTTCATGCCCTTCCAGTCCATTTTTGCAGCTAGGCTCATTGATGAAGTAGCAACAGCTGGAATATATTTTTTTTTTATAAAGCAGATAGAGATTGTCTTTAAGCTTTGCAGATAATCCCACTGTAATTGTATCATGAAAAATACCGTTTAAAAATTAAAGCTTTCAAGAAACAGGAAATGTTGTACATTGCCAAAGACACTACACATTTAAACATGTTTTATGAAGTCTAATAGCATATGTTTAAGACCAGCACTAATTGTCAAAAGGCTTTCTCACATGTCCTTGATTTCTGTGCAAAGGATTTGACAGGGAGGGAAAATAATTGTTTCTAACACCTTCAGTAAAGAAAACATGGCCCTTGTGTTGTATTTCTGCATTGCACATCTGATCCCCACAGTTTGTACTGGTACAATAGCTGCCGGATTCACTGTCATCCACATCTTCAAATCCAAGCCATGGTGGTACAGACAGTGTGAGACAAACAATTCAATGCTAATACATGCATCATGTCCATATGAAAAAAGACCCCATGTTAGATGTAGCATTGCCACCAGTGTTTCAAATTACCGTATTTTTCGCTCTATAGGACGCACCTTTTCCCCTCCAAAAATGAAGGGGAGATGTGTGTGTGTCCTATGGAGAGAATGCAGGCTTTTGCAGAAGCCTGAAGAGCGAGAGGAGTCGGTGCACACCGACCCCTCTCGCTCTCCAGGCTTCAGGCAGCTATCCGCAAGCCTTCTGAGCGCGGCGGGAGTTCCCGCTGGGCTCAGAAGGCTTGTGGATAGCAGCCTGAAGCCCGGGGAGCGCAGCGCCAACTCCCGCTGCGCTCCCCAGGCTTCAGGCATCTATCCGCAAGCCTTTGGGCTCCAAAGGCTTGCAGATAGCAGCCTGTTCTGGGGGCTGGGGTCCCCATCCCCGCAAGCTCTGGAAGCGACGGCAAGGTTGTGCGCAATCTTGCCGCCGCTCCTGGACCTGTTCTGGGAGCTGGGGTCGGGGGAAGCTCGGGCTTCCCCCGTCCCAGCCCCGCGGCTTGGGGGGGGTAATTTTTTTCTTTATCCCCCCCCCAAAAAAAACTAGGTGCGCCCTATGGTCCGGTGCGCCCTATGGAATGAAAAATGCGGTACCACCAAGGCTTCAAAGGGTCTGAAGTTAAAAGTTGCCTTGCTGAACTGGACTCTACGCCCTGTGCCCATGGATGCCTGGTGGCATTAGGAGTTGGTGTGGCTTGGCCAAAGTTTGTGTGGCTTGGCCAAAACAGTATTGCAAGCCAATTCAGAAGGCTTGGCAGGCCTCATTAAGCCTGAGGGCTGGAGGATTCTCTCCCCGAACTAAAGGATCTCAAATAAAGATTGTGTGGCCCAGGACGGACAAGGCCTTCGTAGGTAACAAGCAAAGAGAGAAGGAGGAAAGGGCCGACTCAGCAGAATGAGGAGGAGGGCCTCCAGACTTACCACATTTTGCAGTAACCAAGGTAATACACATTACCACCTAAAGAGGTGGTACATAAGAACAGTAACTTCAAAGTCCAACATTACTTGTACCACTGCTCAGAACAAAGACTTTGCACCAACTCTGGGTTTTCCAACAACCTATTCTAGCCATTGGATACAAATAATGTTTCCACCTGGTCCATCAAAGCTGTACTGTATGCAGTCTGCACTCTGGGTCACAGATGAAGGGGAATATTGGTGGCACAGGTAGAGCTGTACTGCGGTTCACTTTCCTTTTTGAGATGTGTGATCCATACCCTGCAACGTTCCTCAGGTGAAGTAGGGTCATTTTCATCTGAGGAATGTTGGGAGAGTATGGCAGCAAACTATCACCCCATCGCTATCCAAAATGTATCCACATCATTCAGACAATCACCATGAGCAATGTAACAAATCCCAAACAATACAAGCATGCATACTGAAGGCACGTCCAAAGCTCAACAACCCAGTTTGAAGGAGCTATTCTCTCAAGATCTCAACACATGTGATCTTGAAGACTGTCATCACGGTGCATACATCAAGATTTATTTATTTTGTAAATACAGTGGTGCCCCGCAAGACGAATGCCTCGCAAGACGGAAAACCCGCTAGACGAAAGGGTTTTCCGTTTTTCGATGCGCTTTGCAGGACGAATTTCCCTATGGGCTTGCTTCGCAAGACGAAAATGTCTTGCGAGTCTTGAGATTTTTTTTCGCTCCCCACCCCCTTTTTCTAAGCCGCTAAGCCGCTAATAGCCTTTTAGCAGCTAATCCGCTAATCCCTTAAGCCTTTAATAGCCGCTAATAGCCGCTAAACCGCTAATAGCGCTAAGCCACTAATAGGGTTGCTTCACAAGACGAAAAAACCGCTAGACGAAGAGACTCGCAGAACGAATTAATTTCGTCTTGCGAGGCACCACTGTATAGAGGTCTTACCTCTGGTGCAAGCCATGGTCAGGTCAATATCACAGTTCCAAAAGGCCTGCCTCCCTTTTAAAAAACAGAATCGTAGGAATGGAGACTGCCTCCATTCCACCCCCTGAAAAACACAAACCTCAGTTTTGTCCATTGGGGGAGCAGGTTACTCAAGGCTGGTAACATTTGCTCTTGAGGTCTTGTGTACTTCCCTGAGAATGTTCTTTTTAAAAATTATTTCAAAAATGAATTTTCTCTTTAAAAAAGATGCATGTACACAGGTAGAGGAACACGAAAAGGGTAATGAAGAGAAGGGGAGAAGTCTGTTTGCCCCTTCCTGGGTGGGTGACCTTGCGGGCAGGCCCCCAGGCCTCCTCTGTGAACTGGACTATTGCAGGCCGGATCGTCCTCCTGCCACCAAATTGGCCAATGGCAGCAGGAATTAAAAGGCGTTCCCCGGGGCGCGGGACCAACTGGCCAATGGTGGCGCTTGGCCTCGCACGCCCAGAGTAGGGATAATTTCCCAGTCTGCTGGGCCCTCCGGCCTCTGTCTCTCGCTGAGAAATGACTGAGGAGAGGAACAAAAGAAACTCAGCCTGAATATCAAGCTCCACTTACTTGTGTGGACAGTGACCAGGAGAAGGGCAATGAATATTATGACTGATGGGAATATCACGGCTGATGGGACAAGGTGCTGAACATGCACACAGAAAACTCAGATCTGAATGACCCGTTTGTGATACGCAACCGACATCTACACGCACCCATGGCCACTTTCCTAATGGTGACACAGGAACTACGTACCTGACAAGATTAGAAGCTCAATTATCTCTGCATCCCCCAGGAAAGCAGCAACGTGAAGAGGGGTCCTCTTCTCTGTGTCCTAAGGAGCAAAAGAGACATGATCATGAGGCATGAGGAACGGCTAAGGGAGCTGGGCATGTTTAGCCTGGAGAAGAGGAGGTTAAGGGGTGATATGATGGCCATGTTCAAATATATAAAAGGATGTCACATAGAGGAGGGAGAAAGGTTGTTTTCTGCTGCTCCAGAGAAGCGGACACGGAGCAATGGATCCAAATTACAAGAAAGAAGATTCCACCTAAACATTAGGAAGAACTTCCTGACAGTAAGAGCTGTTCGACAGTGGAATTTGCTGCCAAGGAGTGTGGTGGAGTCTCCTTCTTTGGAGGTCTTTAAGCAGAGGCTTGACAACCATATGTCAGGAGTGCTCTGATGGTGTTTCCTGCTTGGCAGGGGGTTGGACTCGATGGCCCTTGTGGTCTCTTCCAACTCTATGATTCTATGATTCTATGATTCCAGAATTACTAACCAAAGGCCTACGGGCTGCCATTGTAGGTGGTCTGTGGGCTGCAGCCACTGAGGGACACAGTCAAGGCCACTCCTGGGAAGCTCCCTCAATGCAGTTCAAGATACAGGGATTGCCAGCTGACGGTCATCAAACTTTGTTTTGCTTCACCCTCTACTGATTCCGGTCAGGGTGCCACAAGTGTGAAGATGGAGCAATTGCGGCCGCCTACAGAGTGGGCTCTGGGACTCGAGGGGGTAGGGGTCTTTATGTTAGGCACACAAAACAGAGATTTCTGTCATGCCACTTCTGAATTCCTTCGATCCTCCACGCAGTGTGAATATCACAGCATTCTTGGGACAGCATTGGGTCTTTTGTAGAGATGGGCAAATTTGTCAATTTGGGTTTCAGTTTCTCATTTTCCAATCTTATGCACGTTTCCACACCAGTTGGCATTTTTTCTAAGGCCTCATGGAAATTCATTTCTCCTACCATACACATTTTTGTATGCAATTCTGCTTAATGCACAAGTGTTTGCAATGCAATATTCCTAATATAATGCATTTGTTTATGTTTTTTTCACCTCATTTCCCCTTCACATTAACTTTAGGTAAAGGTAAAGGGACCCCTGACCATTAGGTCCAGTCGTGGCCGACTCTGGGGTTGCGGCACTCATCTCGCTTTATTGGCCGAGAGAGCCGGCGTACAGCTTCCGGGTCATGTGGCCAGCATGACTAAGCCGCTTCTGGTGAACCAGAGCAGCGCACAGAAACACTGTTTACCTTCCCGCTGGAGCAGTACCTATTTATCTACTTGCACTTTGACGTACTTTCGAACTGCTAGGTTGGCAGGAGCTGGGCCTGAACAACGGGAGCTCACCCCGTTGCGGGGATTCGAACCGCCGACCTTCTGATCGGCAAGTCCTAGGCTCTGTGGTTTAACCCACAGCGCCACCCACGTCCCTTACATTAACTGTGGCTGATCCACAAATTCAGACCTACTCTTTTTGGGCCTCTTGCACTTTTGCAGATGGGAGAACAGACTTGTTAGCAATATTTTGCTCACAATATAGCCTTTTCACTTTTTACATTTTGTAATTCAGGTTGCCCCCTGACCAACTTTTGATTGTTCACACCAGATTGGTTCCCTTCTGACCACATTGATTATGAAAGCGGGATCTACATTGAAGGAAACGAGAGTAAGATGTGTGGGATATACAGCAGTGATATTTAAATTTATCATGAATACTGTATTTCCCTATGAGTAAAGGAGACTTCACTTCCATATCCATGTACCTCCTAGCATTCATCCACATCCACACCGGGTCTCGTTTTTTAAGTAGCAATGATCTGCATTAGCTGGAGCACAAAATTTCAAGCGTTTGCCAAAAGGTTTCTGCAATTATCTGCATCTCACTCTCCACCTATATTCCACCTAGACATAATGATAATTATGATAGCAGAATGGTAATTATGAAGGAAAAGGCAGCAAGCAGAAGAGAAATAACCGCGTATGAAGCAGTGCGCAAGTAGACATGATTTCTGGATAAACCTTTGTTGCTGTTGTTTTAGGCAAGATTCTACAGCACGGTGCCTTTGTGACAATGGCATTAGCTCCAGGGTTTGGGGAGGCAAGATGTCCTCAAACAGGTACCTCCCTAAGTGAGCCCAGCTCCTCCTTGCTTTGGTCCCCGCTGCTCATTTGCTTGCCCTCTTCTGTTTGGGAGCTTCGGGAGAGGGCAAAATGAGTGGAAGTTGCTGCTCCTTCTTCTCGTTCCTTCTACTGTGAACTCACTTGGAAGAGACAGGTGTGCAGGCAGCAAGAGTATGGAGAAGGAACGACAGAGCCAGGGGCCCCAAAGGGTTGGCAGTGGGTCCCCTGCTAAGGTGTGGGCCTTAGCTGGTGCCCAACAATACCCACACCTGATACCAACCCTCGTCTGAAGGCTCGCCTGAAAGCAGTTGGTGGTTACAACAAGCAGCAGGAGATATTGATGTCTAGGTCTGCCACACTGTCTTGCTCTCGCTATTAAGGTAAAGGTAAAGGTACCCCTGCCCGTACGGGCCAGTCTTGACAGACTCTAGGGTTGTGTGCCCATCTCATTCAAGAGGCCGGGGGCCAGCGCTGTCCGGAGACACTTCTGGGTCACGTGGCCAGCGTGACATCGCTGTTCTGGCGAGCCAGAGCCGCACACGGAAACGCCGTTTACCTTCCCGCTAGTAAGCGGTCCCTATTTATCTACTTGCACCCGGGAGTGCTTTCGAACTGCTAGGTTGGCAGGCGCTGGGACCGAACAACGGGAGCGCACCCCGCCGCGGGGATTCGAACCGCCGACCTTTCGATCGGCAAGCCCTAGGCGCTGAGGCTTTTACCCACAGCGCCACCCGCGTCCCTGCTCTCGCTAGTAATCTCATTCAAAAATTATAAAGGGCAACCAACAAGTAAGATCCTGCTGGATCAGCCCAAAGTCCAATCTAGTCCATGGCCAAGCAGTCAACGGTTCGTTCCATAAACTCAGTCCTGTGCATACACGTTTATTGTGAGGGTTGCAAAACTTCAGGCATTCAGTAGCCACCAGAACCCCAAAAAATTAAGTCTGGCAGCTGGGAAGCTGCTTTCCCCCTTCTCTAGAATATCTCACAATCTCCAGAATAGGGCAAATATTTTCCTTCCAGCATAAGAAGGTGATTCCACCAGATACATGACCCCCCCCCCCAAAGGTCTAAAACAACAGAAGAAGGAAGGACTGCACATGTTGTTAGTGTAAGCAGCGCCATGTTTCAAGTATACAGTCCTTTAAAAAACGAACAAAAAAGGCCTGTCCAAGACAATAGATACCATTAAACAAGGCTAAATATATAGTTGTTGAAGGAAGAGGCAGGATTAATTTATCTCTTGGCCTCACTGAACTTTTTCATTGTTCTGTCTCAAGACTGATGCATCACAATGACTATTTTTCTTGCTGGCAATAAACAGTAGTGAAAAGCAGTTCATGAAAAAAAGCATTTGTACACTTTCTTCTTCTGAAAGGTAGGCAAGTCTTTGATTAGCCTTGCACCTAACAGTCTGTTTAATTAGAACAGTACTATGTGCAAAGACGATCAGTCCTGCCATTGTTTCAAGCAAGGTGTCAACAAACCAAGATAATTTCCAAAATGGAGATTTCTCGATGTCGTTTTTAAAATCAGCTGTAGAACGAGACACTCTAAGGTTACTAGCTAAATGCCTAATTCATTATTTTCATTTTTCCAGTCATGGCTGGGGAAAATAAACCTAAAGCTGGCACAATCCACAAAACTATATCAAGGTGGCAACTTTCAGGGCACGGCCAACAATAAAAATCATTTTGTGATGATGAGTTGGGAACTAATCTCAAGAATGCTCCAACACATGAATTGGGTTTTGGTGGTTGGCTTCCATCAAAATGGCTCAAACTCAGCACCTTTCATACATTGTTCTGCATACCAAAGAGGGGCAGTGCCAGTTTGACACATCCAAAAAATTGAATGAGCAGCCACTACATGCACACAAAATACCTAAATTGTGTTCTCTCAAAAACACAAAACGTTTTTTTGAACTTGCAGAGACTCTGCACCTTTAAAGCACATTTCTCCCCACAAAAAAATTCAGGGCACTGCAGTTTGATATAAAGGGTTGCTGAGAATTGTAACTCTGTGAGGGGGAGACTAAAGGGCCAGAATTCTTTGAGGGAAATAATTTGTTTTAAAGCTATGGTGCACATGCTGTCTATGTCAGACTGGGAAAACAGCAGGTCAGAAAATTGGGTCTGTGATACTGATAAAGAAGGTTAATCTAGCCATGAAGCATTGGTTCTTTAAGATACAGGACGAGATGTGGTTTAATTAGGCTAGCTGGCAGCCTTCGCAAAGTCAGGGAGTCTACTTAGCTGGTTCCCTGAACTATCCACATTATTTAGGTTGGGCACAAGAGAATAATGCTCTAGAGAACTCGATAACAGGAATTCAAAACTTCCTTGTAGCTGTGGGCAGTGGGCCAGTGAAGCCACATGCAGGAACAGTGTGTTTACAACGACGAGTGGACAGATAAGAAATGTCATAAACGAAAAACCAGCATCTCATTTCTCCTCACGTTCAGTAAGAAAAATGGAGCAATCGCCGTCTTAACTGCATGAACGAAACAAGTGGTTTTCCAAACCCCAACAAGTATTTTGCCGAAGGAGAAGTCTGTTTTATGTCCACATACGGTAATATTTTTAACCCATGCAAGCAGATTAGGGAGGAAAACAAAGAATTCTGTTCCAATTTCGCCAGGGCAGTCATGCACATTACGCAGCAAACATGACAATGGCCACTCTAAAGAACCAAAACGACACACCACAATTATATTGTAGTTTTAAACTGTACAACAGTTCTTCATCGGTTAAAGGAACAGCAGCCTTTTCTCACATGGCTTGAAATGACAAAGTTTTATTCTGTGGTGGCTTGGCGGCCATGAACTTGGGAACCTCACCATGGAATTTAAACAACTGGATCGTCCCCTGTCTAAGTTGATCTAGGAGAAAAGCTCCCCAACCCTGCTTTACTGGACTATCAGGAAAATTGTGCAGAAAATTCCTCACAGAGAGGAAAGCAGAAAGCCAGTAAAAACAGATCACAGGTGACAGTCAGAGCCAGACACATGAAAATGGACGAAAATGATCATCTCATCTTCCACTCACACTTCCCAACAGGGCTGTTGCTAGACTTGGAATTTGAAAATCATGATAATTAGACAATTGCATTTTTCAGCCGCTGGTTAAGTACAACAACTAAGTCTCTCTCTCTGGCCAAGACCAGTGGGAGAATTTCATACCACTTGGGATTATTCCTTAGGCAAGCCACTCCTACATAAATCTCTCCACTTAGAAAAAGCAACAGGAGGCCCCATTAGCTAAAGTGGTGCTTCAGGTTAAGAACAGTTTCAGCTTAAGAACGGACCTCCGGAACGAATTAAGTACTTAACCTGAGGTACCACTGTATATAGAAATGAGCAAAGCAGTGATATTTTAGGGAGCAGTTCTTGCTTTTGATTTTGGTGTATTGTATGTTTGGTTTTTTTTTATTCTCTTTTTATTTATTTGTATTGTTAATTCTGATTTTTCGCTTTTCTTGTCTTTCTTTCTTTCTTCTTTTTTTTCTTGTAATTTTAAATTTCCAATAAATATTATTTAAAAAAAAAGGAAAAAGCAGGGAAGGAAGAATTGTCATAGCCTGCCTTTCGCATCTGTCTGTCTCAAGAGACAATGGAGTCTGCCTTTGGGGGTGAAGTCAAACTGTTGCACTGCCAGTACCGAAGTGACCTTTCAAAGTGTGCAAGCCTGGGCAGTGTGTACGGAGGTCCTGGCCTGCCCAGACAACAAGACCCCCACCCCACCCCGCTCGGCCTTGCTGGTGTGGTCCAAAGGAAAGCACAGCAATACGTTTAACACCAGCTTGGTTGCAGGAGTTGCCAGAAGGAGGCATACAAGATGTCATCCAACCATCTTAGGGATTCTACTCCGGATTTGTATAGAATTTACTCTTTAGCCTTTTCTTCTCCCAAAGATGTCCCACAAGGAAGCAGAGGTTGAGGATCAGAGTTTTCCTTCTCCTATATAAGCTACCTTCTCAGATTGATGAACCTCATCTGCCCCTCACTTTTCTCTGCAGCACGTGCAGAAACCGCCTTCTTGACTGTTGGTCCCATTAGCTATTAAGGTATAAAAATGATCCCAAGTGTACTTTATTGGGGATGGGGCCCAAATCTTGAGAACAGGCCTCTAAACTTTGGGTAGAGGAAGGACAAAGTTCCTCTGCACCTCAAAAAATAATAATAATAATGAATCAGCATTTCTGCTGGTCAAATCTCATAAGACAAGTTTTTTTTGGTGGGGGGATTAGACACAGTCACTTACCAGAGCATTGACATCTTCTGTTTTGTAGATCAACATACGTATCTCATCAGGATCACCATTGAAAATTGCTTGGACCAGTGGGGGCTAGAAGAGACAAAAAATAAGAGAAGGGGGAATGATTTAATGTCAAACCCATTACACGCTCCAAGATATTTCCAGCCATGTTAAATGTCGTATTAACACTAGACTGCCCTGAATTCTAAATCAACTGCCCGCTAGTCGGTTGAGGATTGGGGGCATTAAATCCTGCTGTTTGGCAACACACCCCTGTTTCCTGCAAGGGAAGGAGGCATGCAGCCAACACAGGATTTAAGTGGCTCTTCCGCCCATCAGATGGCATGGTTTTGATATGGCCTGGTTTATTTACCGTATTTTTCGCTCTATAAGACACACTTTTTCCCTCCTAAAAAGTAAGGGGAAATGTGTGTACGTCTTATGGGGCGAATGCTGCGCGAAGCCTCTTCAGCGCAGCGGGAGCGTTCCTTCCACTGCACTGAAGAGGCTTTGTGTTGCTTTTGCTGAAGCCAGAACCGCAAGAGGGATTGTTGCGCAGCAATCCCTCTTGCTGTTCTGGCTTCAGGGATAGCTGCGCAAAGCCTTTTCAACAACATTTGATTCATTTTTTTTGTTGTTGTTTTCTTCCTCTAAAGACTAGGTGTGTCTTATGGTCGGGTGCGTCTTATAGAGCGAACTGCTTTTTAGTGCAAATCCTCCCCCCCCCCGAAAGCGGTGGGCAACACTGTACCATATTAATAAAAAATAAATATACAATGAAAGTGCAAAACATCCAATACATCAATGGAAACAATAAGACGTCGCAAGTGACATCAACTGATGGTTGGGTGGCTTGGGGGAAATGGTCTTATGAACCAACTTGAACCCTCTAACAGGCCAAGATTGACTTACACCAACAACCCTCTATGTGCTATCTCAGCTGCTAACAATGGTTCTTTATAACTGCCTGCTAGATTTCTGAAAACTGCTCAACATCCTTCTGCAACTTTAAAAATATATGCACTCTGAATACCATATTCTCCTGGCTGTCTGTTAAACAAAGGCCAAAGAATAGAGGGTGATTTTGCACAGGAGTAAGAAAGGGGGCACTTGAACCCATAGCCTGAGAAAAAGCAGCATTTGCCTTTGCACAGCACTTACAACCATAAGTGCACACACACAATGTTCATATGTTTCTATGCAGTGGAAGGGCACTTGGGAAACTGACATCATTGCTGTCGCATTCATGGAATCTAGGATATAGTGTGAATGGCTAAAGCAGGAAATAATTAAGCAGCTGGTCCTTCAGTAGTTGGAAAATATTACTGATGAGACTGAAAGAAACATCTGCTCCGAGAGTTCACCATAAGCTGCCCCTTTCAGTCTATATTTAGAGGCGAGATCTATCCGTGGTTCTTAACATCCTTTAAACTTATTTAAAAGCATGATCATAAAGCAGAGGTGGGCAACTGGCTGGGGCGCCAGATCCTTATCTCCATTCACCCCCGAGGACCAAGTCTGGCACATGGGCAAAGCCACCCACATACCATTTCACCTCCTGCCCTAATGACATCAGGTAACATTTTTTTGCCTACAGGTGAAACTCGGAAAATTAGAATATCGTGGAAAAGTTCATTTATTTCAGTAATTCGACTTAAAAGGTGACGCTAATATATGAGATAGACACGTGACATGCAAAGCGAGATATCTCAAGCCTTTATTTGTTATAATTGTGATGATTATGACGTACAGCTGATGAAAACCCCAAATTAACAATTTCAGAAAATTAGAACATTAAATGAAATCAGCAAAACAAGGACTGCAAATAGAGCAATATTGGACCTCTGAGAAGTAGAAGCATGCATATGTACTCAGTACTTGGTTTGGGCCCCTTTTGCATAAATTACTGCCTCAATGCGGCGTGGCATGGATGATATCTGCCTGTGGTACTGCTGAGGTGTTATGGAAGACCAGGAAGCTTCAATAGCAGCCTTCAGCTCTTCTGCATTGCTCGGTCTCATGTCTCTCATCTTTCTCTTGGCAATGCCCCATTGATTCTCTATGGGGTTCAGGTCAGGCGAGTTTGCTGGCCAATCAAGCACCATAATCCCATGGGCATTGAACCAGGTTTTGGTACTTTGGGGGTGTGAGCAGGTGCCAAAGTCCTGCTGGAAAATGAAGTCAGCATCCCCATAAAGCTTGTCTGCGGAAGGAAGCATGAAGTGCTCCAAAATCTCCTAGTAGACAGCTGTGTTGACCCTGGACTTAATGAAGCACAGTGGACCAACACCAGCTGATGACATGGCTCCCCAAATCTCTTTTCTGATGAGAGCAGCTTTTGCATCTCATTTGAAAACCAAGGACCCAGAGTCTGGAGGAAGAATGGAGAGGCACACAATGCCAGATGCTTGAAGTCCAGTTTGAAGTTTCCACAGTCTGTGTTGATTTGGGGATACAGTGGTACCTCAGGTTACGTACGCTTCAGGTTACATACGCTTCAGGTTACAGACTCCACTAACCCAGAAATATTGCTTCAGGTTAAGAACTTTGCTTCAGGGTGAGAACAGAAATCGTGCTCCGGCAGCGTGGCGGCAGCTGGAGGCCCCATTAGCTAAAGTAGTGCTTCAGGTTAAGAACAGTTTCAGATTAAGTACGGACCTCCGGAACAAATTAAGCACTTAACCTGAGATAGCACTGTATTCTAATTTTCTGAGTTTCACCTGTATGCCGTTTGACATCAAGTGCTTCCCAAGCACTAACTATCAGCTGATGGTTGGCGCTTGGGAAACCTTGTATACAGCACTTCCGCATGATCAGCTGACAATCAGTGCTGTGCTACACGTTTTTTAAAATAAATAATTTGATGCTTGAGACACACTTCGTAACAGGCAAATCTCTTCCCCCCATTCTATCAGATCTGGCCAGTATTACCCAGGGATGTAAAATGTATCATTAAAGTCATCTAATATAGTGGATCACTGAAGTCACCTTGGTACCTGAGTGTCCTGAAATCTTCTTAAAGTCCTTAAAGTCCCACCTTTGGGTGTTACACATTACTTGGTGACACCGGACAGGGCCTTCTCTGTGACAGCACCCCACGTGGAATGCCCTCCCATCTGATATTTGCTTGGCAATAACCTTATTCAGTTTGGTGCCTGGTTAAAACCTGGTTATTTACTCAAGCTGCTAGGAACTGTTCATCTCACCGCTTAACTTGCAATAGCTGTCACTTGCATTTCAGAAGTAACACTCACCCCCTAATCTAAAACCACAAATTGGCTAACAGGGAGCATGATGTTCATAGCGGGCCTTCGCTTAGTTGCTGACGCATCCTTTACACATACACAAAAGTCTTTAAGCCCTTAAATAGCAAGCCTAATAATAAGACCTCATAATAATAGGTCTTGAAGCCCTATAAATAACATTATAGATCTTCAGTCAGGTTGCTCAGTATGCTAGAGGTGTACACTGAGTAAATACAGATTGTTCCCCCTTCGGCTTTCTGAGCTAATTTTGGCCGGAAGCTTGGCTTCAAAATGGCTCATTTCCATTTTTCTGTGTATAACCAGACTCCTGCCTTCAGGATTGCTAATGTTTCCAGGTGAAACAGAGGCCAATTCCTGCACTCTCCCCCTGGAACCTGGCCACAGAAAATTGCAATAACTGAGCTGTTTGTGTTTTGACAACAAGACAGACCTACATTTTTCAAACCAAGCGGGTGGGGTTCTGAAAATAGGCATTTTTGAAATGTGTGTGCCACTTCTGAAAAGGAAAGAGAGCAGAGATGAATTTCCATTCCATTTTCGACTCACTCTTTTTCATGATGGCAATTCCAACCCTCTCCCATAGTTTATGGTAGTTCAATAGGTGTGTGTGTGTGTGTGTGTGTGATTATGATCCACTCTTCAAATATCATCTCCAATACTAAAATCTGCAAGTGTGGGAGCGGGGGGGCGGACCTCAGAAAATATTCAAAGAAAATATTTTAGGGCAGTTGATTCCAAACTTTTAACAACAGAGAGAGAGATTTATTTGACATGATTTATATACCAACTTGGTTGTGAAGCGGTTCACACGCCAAAATTGAAATCATCAAGAAAGCACAGTGAAAATCAGGTATTTATAAAGCATTCGAGACGAATTAGCATCTGAAGTACAGTACAGTAACCAAAAACAGAACTAAGCCGCTTTGGGAGGATGTCATTCTGAACAGAGAAAACGGGGAGGAGGAAGGAGGGGGCGTTTAATCCTTCCACCTCCAACTTCTTTTTTTGCTTCAAATCTGCACCACAACATTATCCACCTTACAGAAGCAAAATGTCAGCTCAGGGGAGGATGGAGAGATTTTGAGGGGAGAAGGCGCAAGCAGGGAAAATCTCTCTCTCTCTCTCTCTCTCTCTCTCTCTCTCACACACACACACACACACACACACACACAGCACCCCGTGCCCCCAGAAGAAAATGGCTGGAGACACCATACATGGTTATGGGCTCATGAGAATCTTTAACTGTACAATTTATTTTTTAAAATACAACCGAGGTTTACCTGGGAAATTAATGGGCTAACTATACCTAACATGCCCAGCTTGTTTAACCTGTATTTTACCCAGTGGTGTAGCGTGGGGGGTGCAGGGGGGGCCGGCCGCACCGGGCGCAACATTTGGGGGTTAGGGGGCGCAAATCCACAGGTTAGGGGGCGCAAATCCACGGGTTAGGGGGCGCAAATTACTTGCCTTGCCCCGGGTGCTGACAACCCACGCTACGCCACTGATTTTACCCCTTTCCTTGCCAGGCCTCACCATCCACAACCAGCACTCTGGGGCTCCAACATCCCCCCAGAGTCCACCCATAGCCTTCCCTGGGTAACTACGAATAACATTTTAAATTGCTTAGGATTTTCCAGTATGCCCCAGAGCAACGCAACACTGGTCATCCTGAGGCACTGTGGATTTATTTTTTTTAATTAAAAAAATGGCTACCAATGTCACCAGGTAAGCCCACAGCCAAAGCCCACCCCCAAAAGCGGTCCATGTCAATTCTGCTCTTCCGACAGCTGGATAATGAAAAGCAGAGCATTTATGGCCCAGGCACTTTAAGGAGTAAAACTCAGGGCCGCTCCACACCCACTATTTCTTGTTTCCCAGGCAGGGGGATGATCCACCAAGTATTATCAGCAAGCACAATATAAACAACCTTGACAATGACAACAACACAACACTCCGCTTTCCTCGTTCTTGAGATATCTAGTCTTTTGGCCTTGAGAATCATTATCCTCTCACTGACACTTTTCTTCACCAGGAAAATGTTTCACTGGACATTTTGGCTGGCCTTTCCTCACAAGATTTCCCGACCCCCCCTTTTTTTTAAGCCACCAGCTTTGTTAATCTCTTGCTAATCTCTTTTAAAGCTACCAGCCTTATTAGGAGCTTCGAAGGATGACGGCAACAGAATCCAAAAGGAAAAGGAAATAAAAGGACACTATAGCATGAAAATCTCGTTTCCAGACTCTTACTGAAACACACACACCCCTCCAGAAACCTGTTTTTTTAATCATTCGTCCTGCTTGGCTTGCAAAAAGCTTACACAGGGGTTAGACTACATCTGATCTCTATTAAGTAGTTGTGTACAATCATGTTCATTGTGAGATTGAGGTTTAAAAGGAAAAAAAGATAATGGGTTGTAGCCAACTAAGCCCTACTCATTGAGTAGACCCACTGAAATTAACAGGCCTAAATTAGTCATGCCCAGTGATTTCAATAGGCCTATTCTGACTAGGCCTAGCAGTAGCTAGAACCCTAAATTGCAGGATGTCTGAAATGTTAATGTATTATAGCAGCATTTCCCAACCTTGGGCCTCCAGCTGTTTTTGGACTACAACTCCCATAATCCTCAGCTAGCAAGATCAGTGGTCAGGGATGATGGGAATTGTAGTCAGAAAACAGCTGGAGGCCCAAGGTTGGGAAACACTATATTATAGGATTCCCCTCCTTTTTGCATTTGTTGTGTTTTTTTCTATAATGCAAGCTGCTTGAAAAGCTTCGGGTGACCTGTGAACTAGTAAGTTTTGTGTTGTTAAGTCATTTAGTCATGTCCGACTCTTTGTGACCCCATGAACCAGAGCACGCCAGGCACTCCTGTCTTAATAAGTTTAGTCAATATAAATAAATAAACCCTAAGAGTTTAGTTTGCCAAAACACTCTGATTCAGAAGCCAAGGGAGAAAATGAATGCAATGCACAATGTTCCGGAGCTAAAGATGAGGAGGGGTGCTTAGGTAATGGATCCTTGAAAGTGTCTCTGTAAAACTTTGGATGGTACGGAGAGTTTAAAGGAAAGGCAAGTTGAAGTGAATAAGAGAGTTGTGATACACATCACATCACATCAATCTTGCCTTTTTCACAAGTGCAGTTAACTAAAGTGCATTGTGTTGCGTCTATTAACACGATCTGGAAACCTCAGTCTCTCCCCCCCCTCCACCTCCTCTCTTTAAAGGGTAGGATGTAAACATTTTGCTCTCTAGTGACCCACTAAAAGCCAACAAGAACATTTTCCACTTGCTTTGCCAGATGCAGGAGAGGCAGCAAGAGAGGCCGTACAGTCTGAAGGCATAAGAAATCGCCTCGGCAAGGCCCGTTTGCACTGAAATCCCCCTGTGGTCAAGTTGGCTTTCATCTGCTGGGTTTAAAAGCACGTCGGCTGAGAAAGTCTCTTGAGAAATAGGACCGATGGCAAAAAAGGCTTTAACTTCCCTAATCCTGGGCTTCCTGTTGTTATAAAAATGCGTTGCTCTAACTTGCAAGCAGTCCCCTCCCCCCCCCCAGCGAAATCTGCAAACTCAGGCGAGATTCGTTTACACAAATCGGGAATACGGGACGCTGTTTCAGAGGTTTTATTCATTTACTGGGGCAGGAAATCCCAGACCATTTCAGCCACTTTCGCTCCTTTCCATTAATGGCGTGCTCCTGCTGCCAACTCCATCCTGTTTCCTTTTCCACAGTAGTAATAACTATGGGTTGCAGCCGGCCAGAGCAGCACTTGTGCCAAGGGGGGATCTCCTATTCCTCCTCACCATTCCAAGTCCCTCCAACCCCCCCGAAGAAATGAGCAAAGACAATTTCCGCAAACATCCAGTCTTTTCAAGAGGGCACAGGGAGAAGAGAGGGGAATATATCTTGTACCACTTCTGACACGACCCTGTGGTATTCAATTAAATTGCCAATTATATCAAGATGAACATGAACATGAGGACAGAGGCACACACACATTATCTAGGGACTTTTCATTTATTGTAAGCCTAATGAATCTTGGATATAATGTATGTGTATAGATATTATTATTATTATTATTATTATTATTATGACTTTTTTCAGCCGGAACTCAACAGAACTCAATTCTCAGTTGGGCGCCTCTCAGTTGGGCGCCATTGCCATTATAAGAGAACAAGGGAGGTGTTCATGGTGAATTCAGCACCTCTTTTTCAATAAAATTGCACTGATTGTTATTATTATTCATTAAAGTTATATCTATATAGAGATCTCTATATACTGAGAGAGAGAGATTACACACTTTTTCTAATAAAAAAATAAATAGAGAATAGTAGACTACATATCTTAGAAACAGAAAATGTATATTTACTTCATTGGGTAAAGTGCTAGTCTTGGAAAGGGTAGATTCAGATCCCAGTACAGCTGTTATCTTAGTGAGTTACCATACTTTGTTTACTTCCTTTCAATATCAATAATTTTATTCTGCTTTTTCTTTCTCATACCAGTCTGGAATACTGATCACAAGGTGGGCTATAAATGGAAGCAAATAATGAATGCAACTTGAGATTAGTGCCAAGAATGAAGAAGTTAAAAATAATAATATCCCAGTAACATGTTATCTGTAAAGCAAACAAATCTCAAAGCTGTCAATAATATTGAAGGGAATTATCCTGTCGTGAATAAGACAATTTCATTTTTCTTGGAAGCCGCGCTCCCCAAAGAAGTCTCAACGCCCACTCCTCTCTGTAATTTCTTTTTAAACTCCCTATATTTTTTTTCCTTTATCTACTGTGCTGAGCAGCAACCTGACAGGCATTTTTAAAAGCCAGGCCACAGATATTTGGCACATATGGTTCTTTCAGAATGTTTCAACTCCGGAAACTAGGAACCGATGCTTCACTCTTCTCTGCTTAGTTCAGTGATAACAGGAAATTAACGCAATGAGGTTTTCTCTAACTAAAGACTACAAGCTGAGCATTTTAGTTTTACACTAATGCCCTATGTATGGCTTTTCTCTCAGTAGTGGTATTTTTTAAAAAACAACAACAACCCACCAGTCCATGTTTAAAATGCATGTGCAGGCGGAGAAAGACTGACTGAAGCATTAAAGCAGCTGTATTATTATTGTTGTTTTTGTTGTTGTTGTTGACTAATTATCCCAATCTCCAAATGGCAGCAATTTGGGAGAATATAGTTTCTGCTTATTCCTTAAGCATAGCACATTTAGGCAGGAAATGAATACAAGTGGAGAGATTTATCGTAAGTTTAACGTAAACAGGCCTTGAGCTCAGTTGTTAGAACTCCAGAAAACTCAACAATCGGCTCACGTCAAAAGTTAACGTACGGCAGACATTTTGAAGTGTCCTACTAGTGTCGTACTCACAGGAGTCATGGAAATGTAAACTGGAGACAGCGAACACTTTACACTGAAAGCAGACGACTTCCCGCAGAGAATCCTGGGAACTGTGGTTTGCTCAGGGTGCTGGGAGTTGTAGCTCTGTGAGAGGTAAACTACAGTTCCCAATATTCTTTGTTGGAGCCATGTGCTTTAAAGTTTTGGTGCCCCCACTTGAGGAACCCACCCACTGACTTGATTGTAAGCAGATTGGAAAAGGTAAAGGGACCCCTGACCATTAGGTCCAGTTGTGGATGACTCTGGGGTTGCGGCGCTCATCTCGCTTTATTGGCCTAGGGAGCCGGTGTACAGCTTCCGGGTCATGTGGCCAGCATGACTAAGCCGTTTCTGGAGAATCAGAGCAGCGCATGGAAATGCCGTTTACCTTCCCGCCGGAGAGGTACCTATTTATCTACTTGCACTTTGACGTGCTTTTGAACTGCTAGGTTGGCAGGAGCAGGGACCGAGCAACGGGAGCTCACCCCGTCGTGGGGATTCGAACCGCCGACCTTCTGATCGGCAAGTCCTAGGCTCTGTGGTTTAACCCACAGCGCCACCCACATCCCTTGTAAGAAGACTACAACACCCTATAAACCTCTTCGACAAGCTTTCGATTTTGAAATTTAATAGCAAATGGGTGCAATGTGAGTTTAAGAACAGCATACCCAGGAAGCACCCGGCTGACGTATAGCTATAATTTTAAAATATCCTACATGGTTGCTCTGTTAAGCCGTACATGGTGAGGGTCACCTGCAGTCTCTGTGGCGAAGCTGACTAGGTGCTTGACCAATCTCCCCACTTCTTCCTCGGAGTTGCAAAGGGCATTAAAAAAACTAGCAAGTCTCTAGCCAACCAGCTTTCCATGCTTTGTGCTACAGACATCATGGAGAATGTTTGCCTTTGAGAGCAACTTTGTGAGCAACAGGCGCAAGTGTGATCTTGCAACACAGTTCCGCTATTTACTTGGGGCCGTTAGAAGAATTTTAAGGTCTCAAATATAGAATAAATATTAATAAATGCACACATATCTAAATATATAAACCAGGGGTCAGCAAACTTTTTCAGCAGGGGGCTGGTCCACTGTCCCTCAGACCTTGTGGGGGGCCGGACTATATTTTGAAGGGGGGGAAATGAACAAATTCCTATGCCCCACAAATAACCCAGAGATGCATTTTAAATAAAAGAACACATTCTACTCATGTAAAAACACCAGGCAGGCCCCGCAAATAACCCAGAGATGCATTTTAAATAAAAGCACATTCTACTAATGTAAAAACACGCTGATTCCTGGACTGTCCGCGGGCTGGATTTAGAAGGCGATTGGGCCGGATCCGGCCCCCGGGCCTTAGTTTGCCTACCCATGATATAAACACGTGTCTGAAATAGTACAGGAGAGCAATCCTCAAGCCATTTTGACTCTCTCAATGACCTCAAATATTCCTCTGCAGTAAGGGAGGCAAATGGGGAAAGCCTTCCCATTGTCTTTTTGCTTACCAATCTTGTCTTAAGGGCATATTTGTGTAGGAATAAAGTGAGCCTGTGACCTGGATTCAGGAACTAAAGTATTAACCATCGCAAAAAAAATGGCCAGGCTGCCCAGGTAATGCAATTAGTGACCATTATCAGGTATCCTGGCAGACAGGATTTCTGCTCTAGACCAGCTCCTATGATGTACGTATGATGATTTTGGGGTGGTCTTTGACTAAGGGCAGTGTTAAAAGTCTTTAAAGGTTCCTGCACACTTTTGTTCAGGGTCTCTCCCTCCTTTGAAGGATGGGAGGGGACTCAGTTGCAATGCAGAAAAATAAATATCTGCCTTGCTTTTAACTGGATCCTGCCTCCATCCATTCTTCTCTGACCAATCATGGACTTAGGGGACTCATGAGTCCCATGGGGAGTTAGGCAGCAAAAGCCAAAGCCCAATTTTTACATCAGGGCTCTGATAGAATGAGGAGCATTCAGCACCTAAACCCACAAGAAAAACTACAATGACAAAAACCTATTTACGCAGCCCCAAACAGCAGCAGCACAGGGAGATCTCTCACCGATAGCTTCTGCCTCCAGCCGTCCTACTCATTTTCAGCATTCCCCAATGGCAGCTATTCCTTAATTAGCAAAACACCCTTAACACATGGGTCAAGGACACCCACTAAGACCCATAGCAACTGGTGCATGTGGGGGAACGTATAATAAATTTTGAATCGCTAAATGTTGTGCTTTATCTTTCCCCAAAGGAGAAAATGAGAGAAAGCAAAGAAGAGTACTCCGGGGCACAAGTTCCTCTATCTTGCCAGCCCCTTGCAGCCCACTTACTTGGTCCTCTACAACTCAAAGGAATCTACAGTGGTACCTCGGGTTACAGACGTTTCAGGTTACAGATGCTTCAGGTTGCATACTCCGCTAACCAGAAATAGTACCTCGGGTTAAGAACTTTGCTTCAGGATGCGAACAGAAACTGTGCAACGGCAGCGGGAGATCCCATTAGCTAAAGTGGTACCTCAGGTTAAGAACAGCTTCAGGTTAAGAACGAATTAAGTTCTTAATCCGAGGTACCACTGTACTGAGAATTGAGTCTCTCTCCCCTCCCTTCACTGGCAAACCCAAAACACAAATAAAGAAGAATGCAAATGCAAGGCCGGCCCTATCATTAGGCAGAGAGAAGCAGCTTCCTTAGGCAGACAGATAGGGGGCAGACAGAGCTGTATTGGGCAGTGTGCCCTGTGTCCCCTCAGCTACATTGCTGCCCTCTTGTACAGTAGAGGCCACTCTCCCACCATCAGAATTGAAGCAACTGCCAATGTAGTTGGCTTTTGCACATGGGATGGGCAATCCTGATCTCTGCCTCAGGCACCAAAATGTCTTGGACTAGCCGTAACTAGTCATTTTGTGGAGGAAAGCATTTGGGGTTCTGATCTTACCTTGGGGGGGGGGAGTAATTGAATGGAAAGCAGCAACACATAACTGAGTTTTTATTAAAAACCTTTCAAGACGTAATTCTGCACTGGACTCATGCCGTAAAACCAATCTCATACCATCTCTGAGAACACCTGGTGTCAATTTGCCCTACATTCAATGAGAGGGGAGAGGGGAGTCATGAAGAACACCAGTTCTAACAAGATTCAAATGTAGAGATTATTTTGCAAGCGGACAGTTTTCTTTCGCACCAAGAATGCGTGCACCACAGCTTAATGAGATATGTCAAGACTAATCTCTTTATTTGCCCATTAAGCTGCCTGGTCCCCATGCAGACCTAAGTCATTAAATAAGATGTGTTCACACACTTTGGGCACCGCAAAGCCATAGAGAAATTATAAACAATACTACAGCTCATGTGCGTTGTAGACTCGCATGACTCCAGCACAGCGTTGTAAACTTAAGCTCTTTGCAATAACACTGCTAGCAGCCTCATACCAGGCATTGGGTCAGTTCTACCAGATGTTACTGAGGGGAAAGGAAAAACAGACGCCATTTTCAGGGGCAGCCAGGCATTTAGTGCCACATTTAATTTAGCCACGGAAGTAGTAACTTTTCATCCCAGGATGCCTCAACGATGCAACCAGGAAACCACCACCTTGCAAACTGCCCAGCTTGCAATCACCTCCAGGCAGGAGACCTTCACAGTTCCCCACAAAACCTCTGGCCATATACACTGCAGGGATCAGATGTAGAATCATAGAATCATAGAGTTGGAAGAGACCACAAGGGCCATCGAGTCCAACCCCCTGCCAAGCAGGAAACACCACCAGAGCACTCCTGACATATGGTTGTCAAGCCTCTGCTTAAAGACCTCCAAAGAAGGAGACTCCACCACACTCCTTGGCAGCAAATTCCACTGTCAAACAGCTCTTACTGTCAGGAAGTTCTTCCTAATGTTTAGGTGGAATCTTCTTTCTTGTAGTTTGGAGCCATTGCTCCGTGTCCGCTTCTCTGGAGCAGCAGAAAACAACCTTTCTCCCTCCTCTATGTGACATCCTTTTATATATTTGAACATGGCTATCATATCACCCCTTAACCTCCTCTTCTCCAGGCTAAACATGCCCAGCTCCCTTAGCCGTTCCTCATAAGGCATCGTTTCCAGGCCTTTGACCATTTTGGTTGCCCTCCTCTGGACACGTTCCAGTTTGTCAGTGTCCTTCTTGAACTGTGGTGCCCAGAACTGGACACAGTACTCCAGGTGCTGTACTCAGCTCAAACAGATCCCTGAAAAAGAGTTGCGCTGGTGTTCAGCTGAGACTGGAAATCCCATTTTGTCTTTTCTCCGCCATTCCACTCCTAGCAAAAGTTTCAAGCAACATTATAGAAAATATACATTGAAAAGCTCACCAGTTGGCTCTGGGATATTCGTGAACTGCAGCAAAGTTATTCTCTTGGGGGGGGGGATCTTGTGTAGCAGTCACTGTTACATTTTTACACAGTGGGGTTCCAATCCTGCTCATTCTCCCCCAGGACCTAGCAATACAGTCGTACCTCGGAAGTCAAACAGAATCTACTCTGCAAGTCCGTTAGACTTCCAAAAAGTTCAGAAACCAAGGCACGGCTTCCGATTGGCTGCGGGAAGCTCCTGCAGCCAATTGGAACCTGCGTTGGATGTTTGGGTTCCAAAGAACGTTTGCAAACTGGAACACTCACTTCTGGGTTTGCGGTGTGCGGGAGCGAAAATGTTCAACTCACAAGGCGTTCAACTTCTGAGGTACAACTGTATACTCATTCATTTTACCTTCTGGATGAACATAAATACAGTGGTACCTCTAGTTATGGACTTGATCCGTTCTGGGGTGCCATTCGCACCCTGAAAAGTCCGTAACTAGAGCGCCACTTCTGCACATGCGCGTGGAACAATAGAGCACTTCTGTGCACAGATGCGCAGCGAAACCCGGAAGTATACACTTCTGGGTTTGCCATGTTCGCAAGCCGAAAAGACGCAACATGAACCTAACACAACATGAGGTATGCCTATATGCAAAATTTTCAATATGGAAATTTACTAAAATATCAAGATCGGGTATTTCTAGACTGATTGCTATGAACTGTAATTGACAGGATTTCACGCAAGTCATGAAATTGTTACATACCGTATTTTTCGCTCCATAACACACACTTTCTTCCTCCTAGAAAGTAAGGGGAAATGTCTGTGTGTGTTATGAAGCGAATGCCTATGGATGGCAGGGGGATCTGCTGCAGTCGTGAGCAGAGGATCCATTGTTCCCCTTCCCTCCCTCCTCCGTGGCTCGCTTTGAAACAGCAAAGCGGGAGAGTAGCCGCTTACACAGGTGTAAGTGGCTCCTGTCTGGTTGGCTGCTTTAAAGCGAGCGGGCTCTCTGTCCCTCTCTCCTCCCCACTCAGCTCGCTAAATAGCAGCAAAGCATTTCAGCTCGCTAAGCCGGGAAGGAGGGAGAGAAGAGAGCCTGCTTGCTTTAAAGGAGCAAAGCGGGAGAGGAGAGGAGCCTTCTCCCCTTATACCCCTCTTCTGCATTATTAGCAGCATCACCCCACCCGTGTTCCTTCTCCCCTTAAACGCCTCACCTGCATTATTAGCAGCATCCTTCTCCACACACCCCACACGTGCTCCTTGTCCCTTGAGTGCTTTTCCTTCCATCTCCACTTAAAATGTGGTTACAAAGCATGGATCCTCAGGATTTTTGCATTGGGCTACCCCAAACTCACTGTCAGATCACATGTCTGTGGCCACAGCATGAACCACAAAAATCATACATCCACTGTTTCGTTTAGAATATATTTTTTCTTGTTTTCCTCCTCTAAAAACTACGTGCGTGTTATGGTCTGGTGCGTGTTATAGAGCGAAAAATACAGTACATTAAAGCAGGGGTGAGAAACTGTGCTCCTCCAGTGCTGAACTCCAACTCCCATCAGCCCCAGCCAGCATGGCCAATGATCAGGGATTATGAGTGCTGTACTCAACGACTGAATGTATTCAAGCCATAGTCAATGGCTTTACTGTGTTACGGCACAGAAATAGAGCCAATGAGAAGCTGCCATCCTATCGTTCTGCTTGGTGCTATCTCTTAAATGCCTCTAGTTATTCAAAACTGAACGCATGAAATCAATTTATCACTATTGTAAATACAGTGATGCCTCGCAAGACGAAAAGAATCCGTTCCGTAAGCCTCTTCGTCTAGCGGTTTTTTCGTCTTGCGAAGCAAGCCCATTAGCGGATTAGCGGCTATTAGCGGCTATTAGCGGCTATTAAAGGCTTAAGGGATTAGCGGATTAGCTGCTAAAAGGCTATTAGCAGCTTAGTGCCTTAGAAAAAGGGGGTGGGGAGCGGGGAAAAAACCCCAGGAATCGCAAGACATTTTTGTCTTGCGAAGCAAGCCCATAGAGAAATTCGTCCTGCGAAGCACCTCCAAAACGGAAAACCCTTTCGTCTAGCGGGTTTTCCGTCTTGCGAGGCATTCGTCTTGCGGGGCACCACTGTAACTTAAAATGTAGTACAGAAACCCTGAGGTTCCACTTTTGCACCTGTCTCCAAGCTGCAAAGATGGACTGGTGCTCTTATTGCCTTCAGCTGTTAACAATATTACTGAAACATACACCTCCAACTCCTCGTAGAGGTTTCTTCTCGAAATTTCAGAGAAAAACCCTCAGGAAACTCTCAAGAAACTTTGAGCGCCGGATCTCACACTTCTGAGTGCCTTTCCTTCTTCCCACACAAGACCTAAGCCTTGTCTCAGATCATCAAACCTCCGCAATCTTGCATTTGCACCAAGTGCGGCTGAGGATACGCTGCAGCCCTTTGTAATTAGAGCTTGTCAAACAGAGTTAAAACGGAGGAAAGGTTTTATCCACTTATCTGAGCTTTCCTTGTAGTAGAGGTCATGCTGCCACAACAGCCACATGCACAGGGGTAAAAGCGCCAATTGGTATGGTGGCTGACGGAGCCTTTTCACAAATGGGAAATACTTAGAATCATAGAATCATAGAGTTGGAAGAGACCACAAGGGCCATCGAGTCCAACCCCCTGCCAAGCAGGAAACACCATCAGAGCACTCCTGACATATGGTTGTCAAGCCTCTGCTTAAAGACCTCCAAAGAAGGAGACTCCACCACACTCCTTGGCAGCAAATTCCACTGTCAAACAGCTCTTACTGTCAGGAAGTTCTTCCTAATGTTTAGGTGGAATCTTCTTTCTTGTAGTTTGGATCCATTGTTCCGTGTCCACTTCTCTGGGGCAGCAGAAAACAACCTTTCTTCCTCCTCTATGTGACATCCTTTTATATATTTGAACATGGCTATCATATCACCCCTTAACCTCCTCTTCTCCAGGCTAAACATGCCCAGCTCCCTTAGCCGTTCCTCATAAGGCATCATTTCCAGGCCTTTGACCATTTTGGTTGCCCTCCTCTGGATACGTTCCAGTTTGTCAGTGTCCTTCTTGAACTGCGGTGCCCAGAACTGGACACAGTACTCCAGGTGAGGTCTGACCAGAGCAGAATACAGTGGCACTATTACTTCCCTTGATCTAGATGCTATACTCCTATTGATGCAGCCCAGAATTGCATTGGCTTTTTTAGCTGCCGCGTCACACTGTTGAATCAGGTCCTTGAGTCCAACACAGCATGGTAGCAACAACCACAGAGAGAGGACAAGTATTTAAAGGGACACGTTGCACTTTTTGCCCCAGTGAAATGTCACCATGACCACACCAAGTCAACTCTTAAATTGGGCAAGGTGTATACTGGTCAATGGAACATGAAACACCTCTCTCTCTCTCTCTCATACACACCCACCCACACCCACCAGAACATTCATTGCTGAGCACCTCATGAATTGTGGACACAACACCTATAACACAATCCTTGTCCTTGTCTATAGTAAAGGTAAAGGGACCCCTGACTATTAGGTCTAGTCATGACCGACTCTGGGGTTGCGGCGCTCATCTCGGTATACTGGCCGAGGGAGCCGGTGTACAGCTTCCGGGTCATGTGGCCAGCATGACTAAGCCGCTTCTGGCAAACCAGAGCAGCGCATGGAAACGCCGTTTACCTTCCCGCTGGAGCGGTACCTATTTATCTACTTGCACTTTGACGTGCTTTCGAACTGCTAGGTTGGCAGGAGCAGGGACCGAGCAACGGGAGCTCACTCCGTCGTGGGGATTCGAACAGCCGACCTTCTGACCTCGGCTCTGTGGTTTAACCCACAGCGCCACCTGCGTCCTGTCCTTGTCTATAGAAAGGCTCCAACATGAAAAATGTTAACCTGCTCAAGCGAGTCATTGTCCATTTTCTTGTTTTCTATGCATTTAATTGATTTGTCTGATTTGACTTATTATATTTCTACACCGCTTTTCATTCAAATGAATCCAAAAGCGGCTTAAAAACAATAAGTAGCAATAACTAACATGACAGGACATCACAAATGCAGCATAAATCTTATAGAACAATTAACAAATCATCAGTAAAACGATTACAACCTATATAAAAAAGCAACAACATAAAAAAAATAAGCTACGGATCACAATTAAATCAAAAGATACACTCCTTATTGTGGGGTGTACAGCCCTCTCTTCCTGGAGTTATCAGACGGGTTTAAACATCCCTATTTTCATTGGAGATATGTTGGAGGACATGGAGTTATGTGATCTCCAAGCCAATGAGATAAGTAACTATGCTACCTTAGAAGGCAGCCCTACACAGAGAAGTTCTTTTATGGTTTTTTTTATGTTTTAATATGTCTTGGAAGCTGCCCAGAGTGGCTGGGGCAACCCAGTCAGATGGGTGGGGTATAAATAAAATAATAATAATAATAATAATAATAATAATAATAATGGAATAGGACTTCCCTAATATTGCTGGAAGAAATATCAACAACCTCAGATATGCAGATGCCACAACCTTGATGGCAGGAAGTGAGGAGGAATTTAAAAACCTTTTATTGAGGGTGAAAGAGGAGAGCGCAAAATATGGTCTGAAGCTCAACATCAAAAAAACGAAGATCATGGCCACTGGTCCCATCACCTCCTGGCAAATAGAAGGGGAGGAAATGGAGGCAGTGAGAGATTTTACTTTCTTGGGCTCCATGATCACTGCAGATGGTGACAGCAGCCACGAAATTAAGAGACGCCTGCTTCTTGGGAGGAAAGCAATGGCAAACCTAGACAGCATTTTAAAAAGTAGAGACATCACCTTGCCAACAAAGGTCCGTATAGTAAAAGCTATGGTTTTCCCAGTAGTGATGTATGGAAGTGAGAGCTGGACCATAAAGAAGGCTGGTCGCCGAAGAATTGACGCTTTTGAATTATGGTGCTGGAGGAGACTCTTGAGAGTCCCATGGACTGCAAGAAGATCAAACGCATCCATTCTTAAGGAAATCAGCCCTGAGTGCTCACTGGAAGGACAGATCGTGAAGCTGAGGCTCCAATACTTTGGCCACCTCATGAGAAGAGAAGACTCACTGGAAAAGACCCTGATGTTGGGAAAGATGGAGGGCACAAGGAGAAGGGACCTACAGATGGACGAGATGGTTGGATAGTGTTCTTGAGGCTACCAGCATGAGTTTGACCAAACTGCGGGAGGCAGTGGAAGACAGAAGTGCCTGGCGTGCTCTGGTCCATGGGGTCACAAAGAGTCGGACACGACTGAACGACTAAACAACAACAACAAATTTCATCAGAGAAATGTTGGAGGCTATGCAGACATGGCTTCCTTCAGAGAATCCTGGGAGCTGCAGTTTGTTATGGGTGCTGAGAGTTTCTAGGGGACATCTATTCCCCTAACAGAGTGACAATTCCCAGACTTCCATGAGAAGAAACACTGATTATTAAACCATTAGATAGTTAATGCAACGGTTCATTCCCACCTTCAACCACAAATCCACAGAAACACCGCAAAACACCGGTGGTTCACAAATCACACTCTGATACCCAAAATGTGTAAGCTTTTTGTGAAATAAGGACATTCACGATCTGTAATGCCTATTAAGGTGCTATGTTGAGTTTTTAATTAAAACTTTATATTCCTAACCCTGATTATGATAAAACTGCTACTCACAACTTCTGAACCCCTCCAAGACAAAGGCAGAAAGCCCAGCCAGCAGCCAAACGAAGCCTCAAGCGGTGGTGTCCACAGCGACGCAACCCGGCAATGGGGATGCAGCAAGGAAAACCACCGTCACCTCTACGCTGGGAAGCACTGAGCAAAAGCGAGTCCCCAGGCAATGCAGCCGATTTGATCGGCACAAGGCATGCAAGCTCCACCCCCCAGTCATTCTCAGACTCCTTATTGGGTGAGCAAGGCAGCCAAGCAACACAGTTGGAGCCTCCCTCCTCCCTGGCTGGCAGGGAGGGAGGGAGAGGAGCTGCTTCCTTTGAAACCCGGGAAATTTAAGGGACATCATCAATAAGGAACAGCAGCAGGACACAGCGCTGTGATAAGGGACTTTCCCGCCAAATAAGGGACAGTTGCCGGCTATGTATTAATAGAGGACCTCAATGGGGTTGTCAAGTCTATAGCAGGTCCACAGTATGTTGTTGTTGGTAGGGCAGCATTCAACGTAATGGGTCATAGATGATACAAGCCAGATTGTTGGCAGAGTTGGATGGGGAAATCCCACATACCTCCCTAGTTCCATCACCACTAATTGTTGGGGGGGGGTAGGTCACTAATCCTAATAATAATAATAATTTATCATTTGTACCCCGCCCATCTGGCTGGGTTTCCCCAGCCACTCTGGGCGGCTTCCAACAAAGATGAAAAATACACTAAAATGCATTCAAATGGAACAGCATTCAACGGCAGTCCATGATGAATGTGCAATCTGCATGACTAGCAACAGACTCCACTGCAAGCGTTTATATTAGCTGCTATTTTCTGCTCCTCCTGAGTCTCGTCTTCCCAGTGAGCATTTACTTATTTCCATTAGCAGTGGGTGTTTTGCTATAAAAAGGAGAGAATATATTTGCTGCGGGATTTATACTGGAATCTTGGTACAAGGAGAGGACTGATGTTTTAAATTCCTACTTCTCAGTGCACCTGCTAACTTCCCCAGCTTAAATTACATATGCATTCTCTCCTGATTAATCTATTTTGCAGTTCCAGGGTCTTCTCTGTAACTTCACAGCCATGTGTGCCCTTGTAATAGAATGAGCCCATCACTCCGGAGGTACAACCGTCACTAGGCTTATGTGGCTAGTCTTCTCTGTTGCAAAAATAAAATAAAAGTTGGGGAAAGGGAACCTTTATAGAAGGCCAAAGCCCTAAAACCAGTGAGGGCCCAAACCATTCAGAGGCCTTCCTTTTCCCTTGTTCACCCACAATAAAGCTCACCGATGACTCTGGGGTTGCGCGCTCATCTCAATCTATAGGCCAAAGGAGCCGGCGTTTGTCCGCAGACAGCTTCTGGGTCATGTGGCCACCATGACTAAGCCACTTCTAGCAAACCAGAGCAGCGCATGGAAATGCCGTTTAGCTTCCCACCGGAGCGGTACCTATTTATCTACTTGCACGTGCTTTTGAACTGCTAGGTGGGCAGGAGCAGGGACTGGGTAGCAACGGGAGCTCACCCCACTGCAGGGATTTGAACAGCCGACCTTCAGATCAGCAAGTCCTAGGCTCTGTGGTTTAACCCACAGTGCCGCCTGCGTCCCTTATTATTATTTTTCAGTATACAGTGGTGCCCCGCAAGACGAATGCCTCGCAAGACGGAAAACCCGCAAGACGAAAGGGTTTTCCGTTTGCAGAGGCGCTTCGCAAGACGAATTTCCCTATGGGCTTGCTTCGCAAGACGAAAATTGACGAAAATTTTTGAGGTTTTTTTCCGCTCCAAAACCCCTTTTTCTGAAGCGCTAAGCTGCTAAAAGCCTTTTAGCAGCTAAACCGCTAATCCCTTAAGCCTTAAAAAGCCGTTTTTAGCCCTTAAACTGCCAATAGCGCTAATAGCGCTAATCCGCTAATGGGCTTGCTTCACAAGACGAAAAAACCGCAAGACGAAAAGACTCGCGGAACGGATTCTTTTCGTCTTGCGAGGCACCACTGTAGCAACATACAAATTCAACCAACTTGTATAAACAATGGATAAGGAAGGTAGGCCCATTTTACAGTACAGTGGTGCCTCGGGTTAAGTACTTAATTCGTTCTGGAGGTCCATTCTTAACCTGAAACTGTTCTTAACCTGAAGCACCACTTTAGCTAATGGGGCCTCCTGCTGCTGCCGCACTAGATGACTAAATGATCCTCAGGGTCCCTTCCAACTCTATGAAGGGAATTGAGATTCCGACATCATCTGAAGGGCCACGGGTCTCCACCCGCAACCTTGCAATAGTTCATCTGTGAGGGGACAGTCCTTTTAGTCCTACTCTGGAGATGAACCATACCCTCCACCTCTTTTCCTTGCACCTTTGTGGAGGAATAAAATTGACTCATACATGTTACATTTTACCTTTTGAAATACAGTGTTCAAGAAACGTTCCGATGATATTTACAGAGAGAATGAACCAAAATGGTTTTAAGGGGCAAAATCACCTTCTGTAGATCCTACAGCTTTGGCATGACAGGCTAGCAAGCCATTTGTGGTACGTCAACATGAACCTAGTTCAAATTGTCAATACGATTTGCAAATGTAAGGGGGAAAGCAAACTTCTAATTTTGGTTTATTGCTCAGACACTTTCATTTTCAGGGCCTTTCTCTTTAAGATGATTAGGGAAACAGAGAGGGAGATGTGAAGGCTCTTTCTACTACTTTAAGCAGTATGGCCAAGATGTGCATGAAGGACTAATTAAATTCTTTCCAGGAGCAGTTACCTTCTCCTTATTTGGGGAAAAAAACCCTGAGTGATGAAGTAATATACTGGCAAGATAGTCCTGAAAGAAATGTCACCTCTGCATTTGCATGAAGAATATTTATGGATTCAGACGGAGTGTTTAAAAGAACCCAGAAGTCACCTCCATAGCAGAATGTATTGTTTATTTTATGCCTCACAGAAAACTGGATTCAAGACTGAAAATGATTATAAGAATAGCCGGGACTTTGCATAGTAATTTGCTTCCAAATTCATAAACAATAGTGTTAACACCACAGCTAGATCTTGCCTTCTTTCAATAATAATAATAATAATAATAATAATAATAATAATAATAAATTTTATTTATATCCCGCCCTCCCCAGCCGAAGCCGGGCTCAGGGCGGCTAACAACAATAAAACAGTACAAAAGTACAGCACAAACAACACTCTAAAATCATTCATTATAAAATTAATTAATTCAAGCCACTGGCAACCATTGGGCCAGAGCTCTGCGAAGATTGCTGAGGGAGGGAGTCAGGCTGTGCCCTGGCCAAAGGCCTGGTGGAACAGCTCTGTCTTGCAGGCCCTGCAGAAAGATGTCAAGTCCCGCAGGGTCCTGGTCTCTTGTGACAGAGTGTTCCACCAGATCGGAGCCACGGCCGAAGAAGCCCTGACTCTGGTTGAGGCCAGCCTAACCTCTCTGTGGGGGAAAACTTCTCTTCTCACAAAGGTGGGGCCATATGTTAAGGAGAGCAACTGAAATTGATGGGAGTGACCTTCCAGCTGTACTCTGGCTATCCAGCCTGCAGGTAATATATATGACTTTCCTGTAAGTGGTGCACAAGTAAAGTAGAGAAAGAAAAATGAATTCATTTTGTACTGGCTGTGTTTGACATAGAGATAGAAAATGAGGAAAGTCATGCACAGCCCGATCATCTAATAAAAAACCAAAGCTGCCGTGGCCTGTGTTTCTAAAGTAAAGGGAGGGACGCGGGTGGCGCTGTGGGTTAAACCACAGAGCCTAGGACTTGCCAATCAGAAGGTCGGCGGTTCGAATCCCCACGACGGGGTGAGCTCCCATTGCTTGGTCCCTGCTCCTGCCAACCAAGCAGTTCAAAAGCACGTCAAAGTGCAAGTAGATAAATCGGCACCGCTCTGACGGGAAGGTAAACGGCATTTCCGTGCGCTGCTCTGGTTCGCCAGAAGCAGCTTAGTCATGCTGGCCACATGATCTGGAAGCTGTACGCCGGCTTACTCGGCCAATAAAGCGAGATGAGCACCGCAACCCCAGAGTCGGCCACGACTGGACCTAATGGTCAGAGGTCCCTTTACCCTTTACCTTTTTAAAGTGGAGTCACATTTTCCTTTGATACCTCTGTCGTGAAAGACCCATACGCTTTGTACGGAAAACTGAAGTAGGGTACTAGTTCAGTTTTAGCCCCGGAGTCCTAATAAAACCTGCACTGAGACTGAACCTCTTTGATGTGTAATGAGGCTTTGGAAAACATTTCCAACCATTAGGACATCCTGCATTGATGCAATAACATAGTCACCAATGCTTACTGTGGCATTCCTTCTAAATCTGTGCATTTGAACATCATTATACTGTTCCATGGGACGTGGGTGGCGCTGTGGGTTAAAGCCTCAGCGCCTAGGGCTTGCCGATCAAAAGGTCAGCGGTTCGAATCCCCGCGGCGGGGTACGCTCCCGTTGTTCGGTCCCAGCGCCTGCCAACCTAGCAGTTCCAAAGCACTCTCGGGTGCAAGTAGATAAATAGGGACCGCTTACTAGCGGGAAGGTAAACAGTGTTTCCGTGTGCGGCTCTGGCTCGCCAGAGCAGCGATGTCACGCTGGCCACGTGACCCGGAAGTGTCTTCGGACAGCGCTAGCCCTTGGCCTCTTTGAGTGAGATGGGCGCACAACCCTAAAGTCTGTCAAGACTGGCCCGTACGGGCAGGGGTACCTTTACCTTTACCTTTACTATACTGTTCCACACCATTCTAAATGCCCCCCCAAGCATGTAATGATCACCCCCCAGCCCACCCATTCCCCCCAACCTCAAGAAAACTAGTAAAAACAGCTCTCCAGAACTTCTTTCTGGACAGAGAAGAGCGAATACAGGGGACGCTCAGGTTGTGAACCTGATCCGTGTAAGAGGCACGTTTGCAACCCACAGCACCATGTCTGCGCACTCACGGGTCGCGATTTAGTGCTTCTGCACACGCGCAAAGCGCAATTTAGCGCTTCTGCACAAGCGCCGAAACCCGGAAGTAACCCATTCTGGTACTTCCGCGTTCGGCGCAGTGCACAACCCGAAAACGCGCAACCTGAAGCATCTGTAACCCGAGGTATGACTGTACTGCACTATTACATAGCCTTGTGTAGTGTTCCCACTTAACTTATTCCAGAATTAAATCTACTGAGGTTAAAACCATTAAGCGAGGAGAGACAGCCACCGGCAACTCTCCTTGCAACATGCTGGCTTATTTAGCAAATCTCTCTGGAAAGGCAGAAAGGGGAATAGGAACAATATTTGGCTATAGGTTGTAAAAGAGCAACTATGTAAGAGCAAGGCCTTGCCAAGAATGATAATAATCTCTCTCTCTCTTAGCATGGTAAAGACCTCATGAAATTCATTTTTAAGAAATGAATTCTCATGATGGGGGCTGTGTGTGGGTGTTTGGGGTTTTTTTTTAAGCATAACACATGCTTGCCACAAATGCTGGACGGATTCCAGAAAGTCTGACGGGGCATCAGATTGTTTCAACTAGTCTCTCCCAAGCATTTTTTATCATTTTGCCACCTCACAAGCCACATGACCAGATTTGCCTCTCATTATGGCTTCCTTCCTGTGCTCAGTCCAAACTCCTTTCCACATGTGCAGTCTCCATCTGCAGGAGAATAAAACCTCTCACTTTTCTCTATTCTTTACTCTCTTCCAAAGGAAAAAGTATCAGCACTGCCATTCAGAGTCTGCCGGAGTCTGTCTGTCTGTCTGTCTGTCTGTCTGTCTCTCTCTCTCTCTCTCTCTCTCTCCCTCCCTCTCTCTCTCTCTTCTCATCCCACAAAATTCCTGATACATCTCCACCCTTAAGAAAATCCAGGAGAGGATTTGATGTTGCACTGTTTAAAGACGGTTTGGAGAATGGGAACCTCCAAGGTCATATGAAGGGAACTTGCAGGAACACCCTAGCCTAGAGTACAGTGTTGAAAAGCCTGGATACATACCTCAATGGCAGCAAACTATAAGAAACATTTGTAAAATTACATGCACTTATGATATAACAACCACCATTTTGACATCCTTTAAAATATTTGCATTATGCTGTCCCCTAATTCACCATCACCATTATCAGAACCAGTGTTAGAAACTCAAGATAGAAAAGCTAGGCGCCAAACGATTCCTTAAACCAGGGTTTCAGTCACCAAAACGGAATGCCTAGTTTGGGTCAGATGGCTCGAAAGTCAGACTGTATTTTTCAATAAGACTTTTGGGTTCCTGGAATTCTTTCTGATTGTTCAGATAAAATATCGTCTATAGAATCCTACAAGATGTGTTGCTAGTGTCTGAAAACAGTCCTGATCTAAGGCTCCCGAGGCATGCACCTCCAGATGGGGGAATTTTGCAAACGCTGCAGAAGACCAAGGGGAAATTTACAATATACAAGGTAAAAACCTTGCAGGTTAAGTCCAGTCAAAGGCAACTATGGGGTTGCGGCACTCATCTCGCTTTCAGGCCGAGAGAGCCTCCGGCATTTGTCCACAGCCAGCTTTCTGGGTCATGTGGCCAGCATGACTAAACCACTTCTGGTGCAACGGAACACGGTGACGGAAAGCAGAGTGCACGGAAACACTGTTTACCTTCCCTCTGTAGCGGTACCTATTTATCTACTTGCACTGGTGTGCTTTCAAACTGCTAGGTAGGAAGGTGGGACAGAGCAATGGGAGCTCACCCCGTTGTGTGGATTTGAACCGCCAACCTTCTGATTGGCAAGCCCAAGAGGCTCAGTGGTTTAGTCCACAGCGCCACCCGCATCCTTTGGTATACACAACATATACAACATATTTCACTACATAACATAATATCTGTAGAGCATAAAATCAATAAATACAATTATAATGCAATTTCTGGAACAGCAGCAGCAGAAAAAGAAGAGACACGACAGCGTATATAAACTACAAGACAGCACACAAATATCCACTTTTCTTTCAATCAGGGTTCTTCCTGCTGCAAAACTCAATCCACCAAGAACAAAACCAAGGGGATGCAAGCCAAATTGCTTCTATTGAGAGCTGCCAAGAGAAGTCAATGTTATTTTATTAGTTTCCTACTTACACAATGTTTGATGACATCACAAAGCAGATGCACTTTGAAGGCTATTCCCATCGTCTCCCCTGCCACTGTACACTTGATGGACATAGCTGAATTTCGAGGTGGAAGATGCCACAAGGTCAGTAACAGGTCTTGTGTTACAAGTGCTGTGGTGCTTGATAAAGATCATGCATTTCCAACATCCTCAAAAGTTGTTAGTTTTGGAGCACTTTCCACCACGGAAGAAGCTGCAATCTCACAAGATCGATTCACCGCACCAAACAGGAAGAGGCGTAATGCAGCGAGAGCTTTGCTAATTTAACATATGCAGTGTGTATGAAACCTTGGCCTCAGACAAGTTCTAAACAAAAAGAATTAAACTTACTGATAAATTCTTCCACAGAGCTTGAAAAGGAGACAGCATGAAATCACTGGAGAATGGTCACTGTGCTTATCTTGCACACAACTGAGCTTTGCATTTCATGGTCTTCTGGCCACACTGTTACCATTTTTACACATCATACATAGATATATTTATATAAAACCTGCCAACTGCAGATAAGACTTCATGCTTCTGACAAAGTGGGCTGTATTCCATGAAAGCATATGCCACAATAACTCATTTCAGCTTAGAAAAAATGTCTTGTGGCACCTTACACATTTGCTGCAGCATGGCTACCCCTCTGGGACACTGAAATGCCATGTTCACCAGGCAAAAGAGGTCACAGGACAGGTTGGGAACCAAACTTCCTGCTTTTGCTACGCATGACAAGTAAACTGGAATAACTGAATTTGCTGAATTTGCAAAACATTGAAACGTTTTAAAAATAGCTGCAAACTGAAAAGGGAAGACCGGAGTTTTCCCAACCGTAAAATATTCTGAGTGTAGTTTTAGGAACATTTCCGCATTTGAGAAAGAAATCCTCCACCCTAGCAGGTTGATTACTTTAAATAAAAAGGTAAAGGACTCCTGACAGTTAAGTCCAGTCATGAACGACTCTGGGGTTGTGGCGCTCATCTCGCTTTACTGGCTGAGGGAGCCAACGTTTGTCCGCAGATAGTTTTTCCGGGTCATGTGGCCAGCATGACTAAGCCGCTTCTGGCGAAACCAGAGCAGCGCACGGAAACGCCATTTACCGTCCCGCTGGAGTGGTACCTATTTATCTACTTGCACTTTGACATGCTTTCGGACTGCTAGGTTGGCAGGAACTGGGACCGAGCAACGGGAGCTCACCCTGTTGTGGGGATTCGAACCGCCGACCTTCCGATCAGCAAGCCCCCTATTACTTTAAACACACACACAAAACACACAAATGCAAACACTAGAGAATGCCACCAATGCTCGCTCGGCTCACCAGTTCCACCTACCCTTTGCCAGCCTCCCTTCCCTTGCGCCTGACCAACCCCCTCCTCCCTTTACACCTTACTCACCTCACACTAACTCCCCACATCTTTAAATGTGTTTTCCCCTCCACATGTTTAATGGAGGGGGCCGGCACTTCACACAGCTGTTTGCTAAATTGCTATGTGAAGCACCTCTCCACCATTAAACCTAGCTGCAGGCACACTTGACAGAGGGGGAGGCACTTCACAGTGGTTCCCCCCCACACACACACACTGTTAAATAGCAATGCTGCTAACTTGCTTGCCTACTGCTCCTTATGCTACAGTTGGCATGGCTGCATATTGGTGGCCATGCCAACTGCAGAGTGACGACAGCCTTACATTTATATATATATAGGAAGATAGTCAAACATTGAACACTTTTTACTGGATATATTGGCAACTGAAACGGGGACCTTTCACATGCAAACACACACACCCATACCTGAATGATGATGGCTTGGCCTTTACAATATTTTAACAGTAGGGAAGGGCAAGTCTGTTTGCTTCCTATCCATGTCATTTCCACATATTTTTACATAGCTCTATTCTGTTTCTGTATTAATTCGCTTAAAAAAAATACATACTTTCTCGTTAGAAAAACTGCCCCAAATCATCTTATAGAAACCTCTGTAAGAGCATGACATTGTGAATGGCTTAATGGAATTCATTTACCAAACAATTTAAACACTGCATATAAAGCCTCATGCTACATAATTAAAAGCAAATCCTTATTTCCTGAGGAATAGCCTTTGGACTATAATGTAATTTAAATAGAAAACTATCTTTAGAAAGATTTTTCCTCCAAAAGCATTTTATTTTAAAAAAATACAATTTGAATCGAAAAAATCTGATTAAAAAATTTGACTTTTTTAAAAAAATCATTGATTTTTATTCACCCTGCAACAAACTAAGGGGTTAGTCCAGGGGTCTGCAACCCGCGGCTCCGGAGCCGCATGTGGCTCTTTTACACCTTTGCCGCGGCTCCGGGACGGATACTAGCGAGGGGAGGAAGCGCATTGTGCGCCCCAACACTCCCCACTGTGGCGAGCACTGTACTGGCTGTGACGTCGCATGGGGGCGGTGCGTGCGTTAGTCACGCACCGTCCCGACGTCACCTTCCCGCCCGCCTGCCCGCTACATTGAAAGGGGGCATGTACGCTGGTCACTGTTTTGAAGGGGAGTGAAGAACACACACACACAAAAAGGTAACTTGTTAATTTAATGTTTATTTCTATGAGGAGGAGTAATTCTGAGGGGTCAAACAAAGAAATAATAAAAAAGTGACAAAAAAGTTATTTTTATAATGACGAGTTTTGCGGCTCCCGGTTTTTTTTCCCTTCGGAAACGGGTCCAAGTGGCTCTTTTTGTCTTAAAGGTTACAGACCCCTGGGTTAGTCCATGGGTAGGCAAACTCAGGCCCAGGGGCTGGATCCGGCCCAATCGCCTTCTAAATCCAACCCATGAACGGTCTGGGAATCAGCGTGTTTTTACATGAGCAGAATGTGTCCTTTTATTTAAAATGCATCTCGGGGTTATTTGTGGGGCCTGCCTGGTGTTTTTACATGTGTAGAATGTATGCTTTTATTTAAAATGCATCTCTGGGTTATTTGTGGGGCATAGGAATTCGTTCTTTTTAAAATATAATCCGGCCCCCCACAAGGTCTGAGGGACAGTGGACCGGCCCCCTGCTGAAAAAGTTTGCTGCCCCCTGGTAGCAGATAGGCATATAGACAAAAGAAGAAGGAGGGGGAGGAAGGCAGTAAGTTCTGAATGCACATAAGCCCTTAAATCTGAACATCTACTTCATTGCCCTTAAATTGCAGAAGCTTATTCGGGTCATATAATAATGGATGTTTCAGGAAAGGTATTAAGGAAGAAACTGAAGGAGCCAATTTGCAGAACCAATTTTTCCAGACTAGCAGGGTTACTCTTAAGATTTGTGATTAGTCACACTTTAAAGAGCTCTGCTGGGGAGGTGGGGAATCTAGGGCAATCTGCATTGGATAATACAACAAGCAGTTAATCCATAGAGACCCATAGTTTGTCCTCTGAACCCTGTATAAATGGCAATTAACTTCTTCAATTAGAAAGGCTCATAATATGTCCCTGAATTTGGCATTCCAAAACCTCCTTAATTTACAGGTCTATGCAAGGTGTTATTGCTGAGCTAGGCTCTCTTATTTCTATGAATAGAAGTACAGTGGTACCTCAGGTTAAGTACTTAATTCGTTCCGGAGGTCCGTACTTAACCTGAAACTGTTCTTAACCTGAAGCACCACTTTAGCTAATGGGGCCTCCTGCTGCCGCTGCGCCACCAGAGCACGATTTCTGTTCTCATCCTGAAGCAAAGTTCTTAACCTGAAGCACTATTTCTGGGTTAGCAGAGTCTGTAACCTGAAGTGTATGTAGCCTGAAGTGTATGTAACCTGAGGTACCACTGTAACAGACATAGGCTACAGTTTCTTGATGAATTGGGAAGAACCGTGATTATAGCTATCATTCCTAATCACAAAAGTTATCATTTGATTCAAGACATTAGAATGCTTTGGATTTTTGGGAGTAAAAGCATTCAATATTGTTTAGGCTGTATACACACCATACATTTGGGAACACAGAACACGGGAATTGTAGTTTTAAGGGTGCTGGGAACTTTGACTCTGTGAAGGGTCAACTTGAGTTCTCATGATGCTTTTTTAGAGGAGGGCATGCTTTAAATGTAGGTAAAAGGTAAAGGATCCCTGGACGGTTATGTCCAGTCTAAGGCGACTATGGAGATGCAGCGCTCATCTTGCTTTCAGGCCAAGGGAGCCGCCATTTGTCCACAGACAGCTTTCCAGGTCATGTGACCAGCATGACTAAACCGCTTCTGGCACAACGAGACACTGTGACGGAAACCAGAGCTCACGGAAACGCCGTTTACCTTCCTGCCACAGCGGTACCTACCGTATTTTTCGCTCTATAAGACGCACCAAACGACAAGACGCACCTAGTTTTTGGAGGAGGAAAACAAGAAAAAAAAAATTCTGAATCTCAGAAGCCAGAACACCAAGAGGGATGGCTACGCAGTGAAAGCAGCAATCCCTCTTGCTGTTCTGGCTTCTGGGTCAGCTGTGCAACCTGCATTCGCTCCATAAGACGCACACACATTTCCCCTTACCTTTTAGAAGAGAAAAAGTGAGTCTTATAGAGCAAAAAATACGGTATTTATCTACTTGCACTGGTGTGCTTTCGAACTGCTAGCTTGGCAGGAGCTGGGACAGAGCAACAGCTCACCCCATCACGGGGATTCAAACCGCCAACCTTCAGGTCAGCAAGCTCAAGAGGCTCAGTGGTTTATACCACAGCACCACCCACTCCCATGCTTTAAATGTACCAGTGTGGACGCAGCCATGCTGGGCCTCAGGTGCCTTAAAAGGCCTCCCTTCACTTCCTTTGGTCCAGTGCAATCACCATCTCACAAACACTGATTAGAGAAAGTACAGAAGGTTCTCTCTCCAGCATTCTGGCACGAGGAGCATGGGCCGATTTCGGAGCGTATTACACACACACCCAGAAACATAAAATGTTTTAAGAGGTAAACAGAACATCACAACTCTCTGGGGGGAACTTAGCCAAAACTTTACAGATCAAGCGTTCTCTGCCATTAGCGCAAGGGTGGAGAGCTCATGCCATGTTGGTGGATTCCAGTGTCCATCAGTCCTGGCCAGCATGGCCAATGGGCCAAGGATGATGGGAGCTACAGTCCGGGAACATCTGGAAAGCCGCAGGTTCCCAACCCCTGCCTTAAGTGCCTCAAAACTGGAAACCAAAGCTGCTCCTTTGCAGAAGTACAGCAGTGGACTTTGCTCTCGTTCATTTGGCAGGATGGCGCCTTATCATGTCTGAAGAGTTTAGCTACAGACTCTTGAGCGGCACTGAACATGCATTTTTATTTCAAGAGGGAACTGAAGTGATCATAGCTGCTGTCAAGCAGCCAAGATCAGGGGAGAAACTGTTCCAAAATAAACCTCTCTCGCCTACTTGGCTGCAGAAAGCATTAAGGCTCCAAATGTGTGCAGAAATTTGTCCAAAGTTTTTAAAGTATATGCCTTACTAATCTAGAGACATTAAAAGTGTCCAAAGAATTAGGAACTTTTTTAAAAGCATAGGTATTCACACCCATCAACCAAACATGCCAAATTGTCCAAGAAGAAATTCCTGGGTTGTTGTCATTATTATTTTTTTTAAATTGCAGAACATATTGAGCAGCAACTACAAAATATGTTTCTATTGTATTTCACTGTATGGTATAGTGGTTAGAGCAGGGGTAAAGATAAAGGTACCCCTGCCCGTACGGGCCAGTCTTGACAGACTCTGGGGTTGTGCGCCCATTTCACTCAAGAGGCCAGGGGGCCAGCGCTGTCCGAAGACACTTCCGGGTCACGTGGCCAGCGTGACAAAGCCGCATCTGGCGAGCCAGCGCAGCACACTGAAACGCCGTTTACCTTCCCGCTAGTAAGCGGTCCCTATTTATCTACTTGCCCCCGGGGGTGCTTTCGATCTGCTAGGTTGGCAGGCGCTGGGACCGAGCAACGGGAGCGCACCCCGCTGCAGGGATTCGAACTGCCGACCTTTCGATCGGCAAGCCCTAGGCGCTGAGGCTTTTACCCACAGCGCCACCCGCGTCCCCACAGCGCCACAGCAGGGGTAGTCAACCCCTAATTAAAACTGGTGTATTCCAATCCAATTTGAGCCATTCCAATCAAAATCATCAGTTTCTTTTATTAAAGTTTGTGTGTCCATTTTATACATGCAAGTAAGCAACTTAATATGAAACTAGATCCTATATATTAATTTGGCTTTCCACCTTTAACCCTGCCTACACACACTTTTTGAATTATTCCAGATAATTTACACGACGATTACAGCAGGTGTATTGATGAATAGCTTTCCCCCTTTAAAACCTGTGTTAACATGAAGACACACCTTCTGAGATCAGAGCCCTCGTAAAAAATGACGCTAACAACCAGAAAAGCCAGACTATTGAAACCCACAAACTGTTAGCGCTTGCAGTTTTTCCCCCAACTATGAACACATTCTTCTTTCATAGCAATGTAAAAAAGAAATAAAGGAGCTGGCAAGGGCAAGTAAGGACTACAGGAATAAACGAAGCCATTTGATGCCATTTCCTGCAGTACATTTTGTCTTCTGACAACATTAATAATCCATTCAATAGCACAGACCACTCTACACACATTATATATATGTAAAAATCCTCAATTTGGCCAGATGCCTCGTTTGCAGGGTGCATGACCCAAGGCCTTCCTGAGCTTCTAGTTATATTGGATCTCTGAAAATAGCCAGGATTAGCAACAGACCAAACAGTGTTGGCATGTGGTAGTTAGGTTGCAAACTACTTCCGTCACTGAAACAGGGTTCTCTTTCTAAGTGCTGTACAGCAAAGCAGAAAAAAAGCAGAAACAAGGCCTGATGATCTGAGGAAAACATCCCATGCTCAGCACCGAAAAAACACAAATCCTTTCTTCAAAAGCTGCAACACTCTCTCGCTTCCTTTTACCAATTCCTGCACAGGTCATAGCTTTTTAAAGACCTGGTAGTCTGGTGCAGCTATAGGGTTGACAACATCCTGTTTCTAAAATGGTCTTCACTGGCACCTCCCCTGCTCTTAAGTGCTCGCACAACGTTCGCGTGGTCCTTTCTGTCTGTTACGTTAGCTTGCAAAAGGAGATAGCATCATGGATACCCAAGTACAGTGGTACCTCGGGTTAAGAACTTAATTCGTTCTGGAGGTCCGTTCTTAACCTGAAACTGTTCTTAACCTGAGGTACCACTTTAGTTGATGGGGCCTCCCACTACCTCCGCCGCGCGATTTCTGTTCTCATCCTGAAGCAAAGTTCTTAACCCGAGGTACTATTTCTGGGTTAGCGGAGTCTGTAACCTGAAGCGCCTGTAACCTGAAGCGCCTGTAACCCAAGGTACCACTGTACCAAGTCAACATGCTGCCTTCTTCGAAGAGAAGGTGGGGAGGCCAAGGCAATCACCCACTTGTTGAAAGGGGCACCATAATCCAGAAGGGAGAAGAAGGGTGGATTCTGTCTTGGGAGATACGGGTTTTTAACCATCTCAGGTTTGCAAAGTAGGCAACAAGCAATCCAAGTGTTACAGGTAGTGGCGTAGTGTGGGGGGTGCAGGGGGGGCCGGCCGCACCGGGCGCAACATCTGGGGGGGCGCGCTCGCACTCGCAGCTCTCTGCCCGAGTGCTAAAATCCACGGGTTAGGGGGCGCAAATTACTTGCCTTGCCCCGGGTGCTGACAACCCACGCTACGCCACTGGTTACAGGGATTAATGCAAACACAAATATAATTGGAAAAAATCACTAATAGTGAACAGTGTAACAAGGAACGGGTGGACCCCCCTATAGAAGCCCCATAGAACTCCAGACTGTTTTGTTCCCACCTCCTGGAAGTGTATGATTCCGCTTGCCTACTATTAAAACTGCCTGTTTGTCCATTATATAAAGAAAGTTTGCTCCTACGGGAACAGCATATTCTGTTGAACTCAAGCCTGATCCTAAAATAGAACATGAACTCGGAGGGTGAAGGGACCTGATTGTTTAATACTATTTCCTGTTTGTGCTCATCCATGATTTCTCTAGAGGGGAGGGAGGGAGGGAGGGAGGGAGGGAAAGAAAGAAAGAAAGAAAGAAAGAAAGAAAGAAAGAAAGAAAGAAAGAAAGAAAGATGAATGGGTAGATGAAGTGTGATTAAATAGACTGCTCCAAAGCTTCCATCTTGGGAAAGATTGGCTAACTTTCTTCCTAGACCTAGGCTTTTATCTATAAGACATTCCCTGCACATCCAAAGTTCTAAGTTCCAAATTTACAAAAACAGACACCCACACATCCACAAGGAAGTATTGGAGGACATATGCTAAATCTATTAAGGATCACGTGACAAGGCTTGTTATTCTTGCTTATAGAAAAAACTCACTGAGGACAGGAGAAGTGGTTGTTATTTTAATTTAAACGCCTTAACTGAAAAACACTCAAGGGGTATTTACATAATAATTTCAGAGCGTTCCTCTTCCGTGTATATGCTGTGAAGAGCTCCTTGTGTGGCTTTTATTATGTAAGTTATTAGTAACATTTGTTTTACTGTTTAAATGCAACAAGTGGATTCCAACATTAAAATACTGTATTTACATGATCACAATTTTTCCTCATCCCAATAAGCAACAAACAAGATCCAGTTCTGTATTATTATTATTATTATTATTATTATTATTATTATTATTACCAAATCAAATTTATGCCTCCTTGTTCATTCACATTATGCTTGCCTATCCGGCTATCAAACAGTAATATGTGGAATTAAGTTTTTCTATTGAAAAGAGAATGCAGGGAAGGGAGCAGAGTGTTCACCTGGCTGCCTTCTGACCTTGCTGGGCTCTGCTGCTTTAAGCCATTTTCTCCCTGTATTAGAACCTGGCTAAAAGATAACTGGGACACGGGTGGTGCTGTGGGTTAAACCACAGAGCCTAGGACTCGCCGATTAGAAGGTCGGTGGTTCGAATCCCCGCGACGGGGTGAGCTCCCGTTGCTCGGTCCCTGCTCCTGCCAACCTAACAGTTCGAAAGCACGTCAAGGTGCAAGTAGATAAACAGGTACCGCTCCAGCGGGAAGGTAAACGGCGTTTCCGTACACTGCTCTGGTTTCGCCAGAAGCGGCTTAGTCATGCTGGCCACATGACCCATAAGCTGTACGCCGGCTCCCTCGGCCAATAAAGCAAGATGAGCGCCGCAACCCCAGAGTCGGTCACGACTAGACCTAATGGGCAGGGGTACCTTTACCTTTTCCTTTAAAAAGATAACTGCTTAAAGCAGGGCAAGGAGTGGCCATATTGTGCTTACAAAAAATTCTGTAATTTTACCTGTTTTACATGCTGTCTTCCTTCTGTTAGCCAGACAATCTGCCACACTGGTTGTTTCTGACAGCCAGCACACTCTGACATGAAGACCTCTTGTCCCTCTGCTTTCCCCCAGGGAAAACTGCTCTTTAGCGCTCAGTAGAAGCAAATGGCAATTCAGGTTTTCTCCAGATTGTCGTTTGCTCCGATTTAGCAGTAAAGAGCAGGTTTTTCTTGGGAAAGGAGCAGTGCAAAGGGAAAAACCATTCAGATTGGTGCTTTTTAGCTACAGGACTAGGGCTGAGTGATATCTCGATATATCGTCCTAAACTGGTTTGAAGTTCATATTGTGATATCAGTTTCATAGTTTTTGACCTGGCAATATATTGCAAATCATGTTTTGTTAGGGCGATATATCACCAGTCCCTGTCCACAGGTTTATAATTTTAAAAAATGACACACAAAGGGAAAAGGATGGAGAGGGAGGAGAAAAAGGGCAAACTCAGGCACCTTTTAGGGTAACTACCTTCCCAAGACAGCTTCCATACAATAACGTCCACAATAATAAAAGACAAAACATACTAAACGGGGGGAGGGGGGGGACCAAATGGTAAAGGGTAACGGTAAAGGGACCCCTGACCATTAGGTCCAGTCGTGACCGACTCTGGGGTTGCGGCACTCATCTCGCTTTATTGGCCGAGGGAGCCGGTGTACAGCTTCCGGGTCATGTGGCCAGCATGACTAAGCCGCTTCTGGCGAACCAGAGCAGTGCACTGAAACGGCGTTTACCTTCCTGCTGGAGCGGTACCTATTTATCTACTTGCACTTTGATGTGCATTCGAACTGCTAGGTTGGCAGGAGCAGGGACCGAGCAATGGGAGCTCACCCTGTCGTGGGGATTCGAACTGCCGACCTGCTGATCGGCAAGCCCTAGGCTCTGTGGTTTAACCCATAGCGCCACCCGCGTCCCTATAATCAAATAGTATGTGTGTATAAAACCGTAACAAAACTTGCTCAGATCAGCATAATCAGTTTAAGACCAGTTTAAGACCTCAAAGATGAAAACCCTGTAAGGCCACAGAATCTCAAAACCCACCTGAAACAAATGCATCTTCACTGCCCACTTAAAGGCTTGCTCCCAAACAACCCACTGAGATGGGAACAGTTTAGGCAGTCTGATGAAACAGCTGCTGAGAGGCAGCAGTTGACGGAAGGTCGAAAGGCAGCCGGTTTCTCAGTAAAGGCAATTTAATCATGTTCTAAAATATCAGGACGGGGGGAGCCTATATCACACAGCAGGCCTTGGGCTACAGATGAGTCCTTGCCCCCCAACTAAATACCCAGACATGCAACAGAGAGGGCGAGATGCGCACACTCTGTCCTGCCCCATCACAGATGTGATTAACATCAGGGGGCTGCATAGCTTAAATTGGGCTTCAGAAACAAGGGCATTGCTCCCTCCTGTAAGCCTGGCATATTAGATCCAGGCCTCTCTGTTTAGAGAGCCTCACGCAGGGCTGTTAGCCCAATCTATTATTTATACCGTTCATTATTAAAGAGTCGCTGTGAGACAAAAGCGCCGGAGCAGCAGGTAAACATATAAAATATGTTCCATATGTACGAAATACAGAAGGGCTCTCTCTTCAAAAGAGAGCAGGCCTCACGAAGCACAGCGTTATTGGCAGGGCGGAGACCTCGTTTCAAGCAGGGCCCATTCAACTGTTGCACACAGGGCAGCCTTTGGGCAGAGGAAATTTGGCAAGCAGCCTCGGGCAAGCCACTTTAGACAACAACACACAAGAGCTCTGAAATGAAACTGAGGTATGAGCTCATTTTGGAGCCAAACTCGACTACTAAACAACATTGCTTAAAGTGCTGATGCCGGGTTTTTATTGTGGTTAGATGGCCGCTGTGGGTATGTGAGTTGCTGGGTTTGTCGGGGGTTTGTTATTGGGACCACAATGCATGGGAGGGGAGGGGTTTACGTCTTCTCCCCCACGGCGGTACAGAGAAAAATGGCTATCAGCCAGCCTATTAGCATCGCCTTCTGGGATTAATAGCTGCTGCACTGGGTAATTTTGTTTTGATGTTTTGCTTTCAGTTGCTGGAAAAGCAACGCAATTGTTCTTTGGGAGCTCTGCTCTCAGATTTCCGCAAAACAGGAATATCGCTGTGGGCATGCCATCTTGACAATTGCAGCCCCAAATAACTCCCGTCCAGAGGCTTGGATTTGACCAAGGAGTCTGGAATGGTCAGGTGATGTCCCTCAATTCAGTAGCACCACATGGTTAGAATTGCATGCAGGAGGGCAATTCTAACCCTGCTTCTTGGACGCTTGCTTCTTGGGAGAAAAGCAATGACAAACCTAGACAGCATCTTAAAAAGCAGAGACATCACCTTGCCAACAAAGGTCCGTATAGTAAAAGCCATGGTTTTCCCCAGTAGTGATGTATGGAAGTGAGAGCTGGACCATCAAGAAGGCTGATCGCCAAAGAACTGATGCTTTTGAATTATGGTGCTGGAGGAGACTCTTGAGAGTCCCATGGACTGCAAGAAGATCAAACCTATCTATTCTGAAGGAAATCAGCCCTGAGTGCTCACTGGAAGGACAGATCCTGAAGCTGAGGCTCCAATACTTTGGCCACCTCATGAGAAGAGAAGACTCCCTGGAAAAGAGCCTGATGTTGGGAAAGATGGAGGGCACAAGGAGAAGGGGACGACAGAGGACAAGATGGTTGGACAGTGTTCTCGAAGCTACCAGCATGAGTTTGACCAAAGTGCGGGAGGCAGTGGAAGACAGGAGTGCCTGGTGTGCTCTGGTCCATGGGGTCACGAAGAGTCGGACACAACTAAACGACTAAACAACAACAACAAATGTTGTGGAGACATTTCCTAAACAAGCCGCACTCCTCATGCAAAACCATAGCAATTAAAAATCCAGGCATATATAGTCTTCACCAGTGCTATTTTTCTAGAAAAAGAGGTGCCGGAACTCACCATGAACACCTCCCTTGCTCTCTTATAATGACAACGGTGCCCACCTGAGAGGTGCTGGAACTGAAATCTGTCAAGTTCCAGTTGCGTGGGGAAGCCCTGGTATTCGTAGACCTTTGAAACCTATTATTATTCAGGGAGGTTTTTAACGTGTGACATTTTACTGTATTTTTGGCCTTTGTTGGAAGCCGCCCAGAGTGGCTGGGGAAACCCAGCCAGATGGGTGGGGTACAAACAATAAATTATTATTATTATTATTATTATTATTATTATTATTATAAAAGCTATGAGGCAGATCCCATTTTGGAGAAGCAATCCAACAGATTAGCAACGCAAGCCCTACAGGAGCATCTCCCAGCAGCCTGCTTGCTTCTACATACTTACAGCATCAATACCGTATTACAATCAATGCCGTCGCTGCAGTGTGGTAGACATACCGTACACAGTGCCCCCTTAATATTAAAAGGCAGCAACATTCTGCCATGGTGATTGATTCCTCCAACTAAATGATGGATTGTCCCATGAACTGTAAGCAGAGATATACTGTGTAACTGAGCAACGTAATCAGCAGTTCAGAGATACACGGGGCTCTCCTACTGACCCAGACTGACAGCCAGAAATGGGAACGTACATGAGTCGTAAGTGACTTGTCAGTTCCTCGCAGCGAGCATTGTTTACATCAAAAAGAGCCAAATGTGGACAAACCAAGATTCAGATACAGAGGCGGAAATCTCCCAAGCCCTCTCATTCCTTCCCCCACAAGGCCAACTGTATTAACAATTATTTCCCTCCTCAATAAGACACAGTTCTCTCTACCCACCGACTTGTCCTTAGTGGAAGGTACAGCAACTGCCCTGCTGTTGCTCATGTTCTTCACCTGTGTTTGAAATTAGCCAGGCGCCAGGTGCATTTTGCACCTGGCTATTGACCGCTTGAGGGACGCGGGTGGCACTGTGGGTTAAACCACAAAGCCTAGGACTTGCCGATCAGAAGGTCAGCGGTTCGAATCCCCGCGACAGGGTGAGCTCCCGTTGCTCAGTCCCTGCTCCTGCCAACCTAGCAGTTCGAAAGCACGTCAAAGTGCAAGTAGATAAATAGGTACAGCTCCGGCGGGAAGGTAAACGGCGTTTCCGTGCGCTGCTCTGGTTCGCTAGAAGCAGCTTAGTCATGCTGGCCACATGACCCGGAAGCTGTACGCCGGCTCCCTCAGCCAATAAAGCGAGATGAGTGCCGCAACCCCAGAGTCGGCCACGACTGGACCTGGAGGGCGCCTGACATCTGGAGGTGCATGCCTTGGGGATCAGTTTTATCTCCGCAATCAGAATGAATTTCAGGAACCAAAATGCTTTTTCTGTGCATATATTTACCCTCCCTGTGGGTTCAGTTGGAAGCAACTGGGCTGGAAGGCTCTGGAGACCAGCAACTGAGGCTCCTGCTGGGCTCAACAGGTGCCCAAGAATGCCACCCCCTGGTGCTAGCCCTGGCCAATTCAATAACTTTATTCTTTCAAATAAAGATAATTATAGGTTTGACTTTCTGGATTCATATGTACTTCTGCTATATGTACTTCTATAGCAAATGGCAGGCATTAGCGGATTTTCTCCTTATCTTGACAACCGCCTCTCCAAACTGCTATCTCTGCAAGTCACAAATAATGCATTTGGTCACGGTCGCCTGAACCTGTGCAAGTCCTGCCATCATCCTACCGATAACATAAGCCTATGGGCTACCAAGAAGGAGAGGTCTGCTCTCAATGTCAGTTTTCCCCACCGTTTGGAGCTTACTTTGGAATTACCAAAAAGAAATCCTATATTAAATTTTCTATTAACTCGCTATCGGCACCCAACATTCCACAAACACACAAGAACCCATTCCTACACTGCAAAAAAAAGTTGTTGGTTTCTTCCATCATTGACATTCCAGAGTTCTCTGTAATAGATTATAACTCAGACACACATTTGGGTAGCCTTTCTTTCCTACTTTGTCTTTCGTCTTCTTAGTAAACTAGGATGTTAGGTAACACCTATTATGTAACATAAGGGACACGGGTGGCGCTGTGGGTTAAACCCTTAGAGCCTAGGACTTGCTGATCACAAGGTCGGCGGTTCGAATCCCCATAATGGGGTGAGCTCCCGTTGCTCGGTCCCTGCTCCTGCCCACCTAGCAGTTCGAAAGCACATCAAAGTGCAAGTAGATAAATAGGTACCACTCCAGTGGGAAGGTAAACGGAGTTTCTGTGCGCTGCTCTGGTTTGCCAGAAGCGGCTTAGTCATGCTGGCCACATGACCCAGAAGCTGTACGCCGGCTCCCTCGGCCAATGAAAAGCGAGATGAGCGCCGCAACTCCAGAGTCGGCCATGAGTGGACCTAATGGTCAGGGGTCCCTTTACCTTTATTATGTAACATTAATAAAAAGAAAGAAATATTTATTGTTTAAAAAATAAACCAATTAGTATTCAGTAAGTAGTGTTTCAGTACAACCTTCCTGGACTTCTTGTCATTCAGATGTTGTTAAACTTCACTTCTCGTCAGCCCCAGACATTAGAGCAAATGGTGAGGGATAATGAGAACTGTAGTTTAAAACTGAAGACACTCGGTTGTGGAAGGCTGGATTAGCAAATTGGCCCAACGTGGGGCTCAAACCCACAGCCCTCAGATTAAGAGCTTTATGCTCTTCCAACAGAGCTATCCCAGCACACAAAGCAAGATAGCAGCATGATGAAAAGGTTCTAACTGGCTGATCGCCAGCACACCACAAATGTGAAACCAAAACCATGCAAATATATTGTACGAGCACAATATCCTTTCTCTGAGGGCCCTTTGCAAGTTACATTTTACGGATATGCATGCACTGGATATCCATAAAGTTGGAACCTTGCAAGAATACAGGAAGTTGGCTTATATAGACTAACTCCGCGTTGTCTACTCTATTCTGGCAGTAGTTCTGCAGGATCCTGGACAGAAGAATTCCTTTTCCTGGAAGAGATTTGTGAGAGTGTAATGGGAAGTCAAAGGAGTTGTGCCAGTGTCATACAACAAACGTATTTCTGTATGATCTTTACTGCATCACATTTCTACAAAGCTTCAGATTCTACACGCGGCAGAAGATTGAAGGCGCTCTGGAGTTTGCAGTTCTGCTCCCTGAATTCATAGAATCATAGAATCATAGAGTTGGAAGAGACCACAAGGGCCATCGAGTCCAACCCCCTGCCAAGCAGGAAACACCATCAGAGCACTCCTGACATATGGTTGTCAAGCCTCTGCTTAAAGACCTCCAAAGAAGGAGACTCCACCACACTCCTTGGCAGCAAATTCCACGGCCGAACAGCTCTTACTGTCAGGAAGTTCTTCCTAATGTTTACTTATATAAAACTGCACCCAGGGAAGGATAACGTTAGAGACGTAAGTGTCCTTTGTTAGAGTGCACTATGGCTTTAAAAATGCACTGTGTACCATCGGTCAAAACTCACAGGAGTTAAAAAGCCATTTATCTCCATTCATCACCAGTAACATAGCGACTTTAATTCATTTTGCTCACATTTAAGATGAAAAAGTACTATTTCAGAGGATTCAGGGCCACTTCTCAGGTTAAACATTTTTAACCCTTACCAACTTCTCTGTCTGAAATATCCTATCACACCGCGATATTTTACTCAACATAGCAGCTTGCAGGAAGACTCCCTCAAAATGAGAACTGCAACTTGCAAGACGTTCCTAAGTCTCTTTGAAGCAGGAAACTTGGTGAATCAATGCCTCTCTTCTCCACTGTACGAAACATGTTTAATGTTTGCTCAACACCTGGTGGAAAATTTTTATGCAGTCCGAGTTTAAACAATCTTGGCCTAAAAAAAATTCACCTCTATAAAACTTGATGTCAAATATTCTGGTATTTTCTGACAACCAGAATATCTGCCGCATACTCAAGGATGATATAGTATCTGTGTTTCGGAATTGGTTATTTAACTTCGACTTTCATTGACCAACATAAGATTTCAATGTTCTGACCGTTGGTTAGCAGTGATGTTTATTATGTAGTGGAATTTAGTATTTATGAACAAATTTAGTTGCTTGTCTGTTAAAAAAAATACTCTAACACTCATTAAAAATCAGACGCTCCAAAGCAATACACAAATTCCTATTTGCCAAACGCAAAATAGGAAGTGTCAACCCATTCAGCAAAGTCCAACATGGTGGAAGAGGACTTCTTGTGGTGGGTTAAGTGGTTGCCGTACCTGGTTCCTTTCAAAGTAACTGCTGGTTCACATCTCTGTGTTGTTCTCTTCTGCCAAAGCATCTACACAGGCTTGAGCCCTAACAGTTTTTTAAAGAGGTAATATGGGGAAGGGGTTAAGCAGAAATTTCTTGCATGTCTCAGGGTTCCTTACCCCCAGAGATCTCCCAACTGCATGCGGACGCCATGTGTTGCTTCCTGTTTGTGGATGTTATCATGGTGCTGCGCAAGCAGAGGGTCAATGTTGCAATACCGAAAGGTGCTCTTCATGCTCTTAAGCGCAAATGCCATACTGGGTTTTCAAGCAGCTACAGCTACACAGTCTATTTCACCAGTCACTGGGGAAGTTATGCTAGCAAATTTTGGTTCCTGGCCTTAGACTGTATGCACTTACCAAGGAAATTGTAAACATGCATAAAAACCACACTGGTTAGTCACTTTTATGCTGCTGCTAAACCTGTCCTGACGGGATATCTATACAATTGTTTCTTTATTATCATTTTTTTATTTATTTATAGAATTTATACCCTGCCCTTTAGCTCTCAGAATGACTTCCAGAAATCATTCCTAAGAAGGTCTGTGCCACAAAGGAAAAATCTCTATAAAGATTTGATGCATATGGGAAAAGGAAGAGTAGGGAAAAACCATCTCAAACAGAAGTTCCTGAAGTTACAGTTCTTACGGCCACAGCTGATATCAGCAGCAATTTGTTTGCTCCTGGAATTGTTTACAGCCATGATCATTTAATATTATCAGGTTCATATAGATGACTGCTGTTAAAAGATAACATGGTTAGTTTAATGAGGCTGCTATAAGCCGTCTCAATTGAGAGTTACTGGAGTGAGCCGTGTATTTATGAACACAGAGTACGTTTCCTAAGCACTGGAAGAAGTTCATTATCCCAATACAGTGGTGCCCCGCAAGACGAATGCCTCGCAAGACGGAAAACCCGCTAGATGAAAGGGTTTTCCGTTTTGGAGGTGCTTCACAGGACGAATTTCTCTATGGGCTTGCTTCGCAAGACAAAAATGTCTTGCGATTCTTGCGATTTTTTTTCCGCTCCCCACCCCCTTTTTCTAAGGCACTAAGCTGCTAATAGCCTTTTAGCAGCTAATCCGCTAATCCCTTAAGCCTTTAATAGCCGCTAATAGCCGCTAAACCGCTAATAGCGCTAATCCGCTAATGGGCTTGCATCGCAAGACGAAAAAACCGCTAGACGAAGAGACTCACGGAACGGATTCTTTTCGTCTTGCGAGGCACCACTGTATTAAACTGAACTAATCAGATGCTGCTGACCCCAAATAGACTGCTGTCACCACCACCAGAGCAAGGTCCCGGGGGGAAAATACAGTCGTACCTTGGAAGCCTAACAGAAGCCATTCCAGAAGTCCATTCGACTTCCAAAGCATTCGGAAACCAAGGCGCAGCTTCCGATTGGCTGCAGGAAGCTCTTGCAGCCAATCAGAAGCCGTGCCAGACGTTTGGGTTCAAAAATAATGTTTGCAAACCGGAACACTCACTTCCGGGTTTGCGGCGTTCAGGAGCCAAAACGTTCAGAATCCAAGGTACGACAATACTTCATTCAGACTTTCTTTGCTGGCAAGGTGGGGGGGGGGGGGGAATAAATAGGAAGTAAAACAGAACTGACTTCTCCCCCTGAGGGGTTAGATAACAAGTCACAACGGCTCCCTATCAGCAGTGCCAGAAACAACGTACGCAACTTTCACTGTTGGTTCAAACTGCAACGGGATAGCTTGGAAAGGTACCTTTCGGATCTCAAACCCTTCGAGGAACAAACAATTAACCTAATGGCGGAATGTAGCCAGAGCCAACCTGCAATAATCCATCAAGGAATGCCAACAATAGTTTCAACTCCCAGCATGTCGGACCACTGACCTTGCTGGCTCGGCTGGATTAGAGTGATATAGTGTCAGTTTGCATTTCTTGGTGCAAGAAAGTATTGACCTGATCTTTCCTATTCTAATTAATTCAAGAGGGTTCTGGAAGCTTCTCTGTGTGAAGGAGCAAGTTGAAGGTTCATGGTGTTTGGGTTATTCCTTCGGAGAAGCTGAGTACAGTTGGCTTAAACTGGTTCTCTTGTCTCTTCTGTCAAGGTCATGTTGACTATACAGTGGTACCTCGGGTTAAGTCCTTAATTCGTTCTGGAGGTCCATTCTTAACCTGAAACTGTTCTTAACCTGAAGCACCACTTTAGCTAATGGGGCCTCCTGCTGCCGCCGCACCGCCAAAGCACGATTTCTGTTCTTATCCTGAAGCATAGTTCTTAACTTAAAGCACTATTTCTGGGTTAGCAGACTGTGTAACCTGAAGTGTATGTAGCCTGAAGCGTATGCAACCCGAGGTACCACTGTAATAGTAAGGCCAGAAGGAGCCTGGGTTTCACTCTTTTCTATCTCTCTTTCCTTCTGGTGTGGTGTTATGAATATAGTGTTAAGGTTTAGTCTTGTTATAAGTTACTGCAAGTTTGAGTTAAGTCTGCTGCAACTGGACTTCTTATGGACAGTGCCAATCCTGAATGTATTGGATTTGTGACCATTTGCCTTCAGTAGCAGTAAAGCTCTGCTGAATGAAATATAATTGCCTCTGGTCTATTTTTTGGGAATCCTGCAACGTGTTTAAGTTTTACTCTGCTAACTATACATTGGAATCTACCCTGGATCAATATTGCATAGAATTTCAATGACATGGAGGTTCCACTCCTCTTGCACAAAATAATTCTTATTATCCTCTTTAGCATTAACCAGCAAGATTCATTGACGAGTCCAATGGGGTTGCTGCGACCAGAGTAGCATGCTTCTCACACGAAGAAGTGCAATACAGTGGTACCTCGGGTTAAGTACTTAATTCGTTCCAGAGGTCTGTACTTAACCTGAAACTGTTCTTACCCTGAAGCACCACTTTAGCTAATGGGGCCTCCTGCTGCCGCCATGCCGCTGGAGCACGATTTCTGTTCTCATCCTGAAGCAAAGTTCTTAACCCGAGGTACTATTTCTGGGTTAGCAGAGTCTGTAACCTGAACCGTATGTAACCTGAAGCGTACGTAACCCGAGGTACCACTGTATCAGGAAGGAGAGGAAAGCCAATATCCACACTACCACAGGTGAGGGAAGGAAAAGTGTGAGGTCCTGACATAAGGCAGGAATGGGAGCAGGTACAGATCTGAATTTGTGACCAGGGCACCCCTGTGGGTGTTCCCGATCATCATGCAAAACAAAAGCATTGCCTGCAAAGACTTCTCTCTTGGATTAATTGCATTCGCAAATAATTTCTGCAGACTGTTCAGCAGCTGGCATGAGTAATAACAGCAGTCCTGCTGCCGCCCCTACCTCTCTTGAGGAGCAAGGACTGCTGTGGAATTAAAACAGCAAACCGCATATTTTGACCCAAATTCTGTTTAATCATAATATTGTTCTGAAACTGCAGACAGCCTTACTGAATCCCACAAAGCTCAAGGATTCCTTTGCACATTTTCCAGGAATAACTTTATTAGCATTTCGGTTCCAGAACAAAGCACACTCTGGAGCCGCACAGTATTTTTAAACCCCGCTCATGACTAATGATGTCCTGTAATGTTCAACGATAGCATATTTCCATCTCAAGATGGAATTTCAACGTCTAGTAGTTATTTAATCCCCAATGTACCGCTGCTCCATTGTCTCTCGTGTAAGGGCAACAACTTGGACGTACTCTTTTCCTGGCACAGTGTAGCCAACTTGTCAAAATATGCACGTGTGAGAGGATTTAGACTATGTGGGCAGCTTCAAGACAACAAGCAAACAAGGATGCAGGGCAACCACAAAGGAAGAAAAGCAACACAGCCAGATGTGGCAACATCTGGCTCCTACCATTACGTTGAACCGAGAAAGCAATGGAATTGTGACAGAAATGCAGCTCTGGGTTACAATGGATTGAATGACTTTGCTTTACTGCTATGGCTAAACCTTCCATAAAGCCATGGTGAAATAATAATTCCCATCACCCCCTGTGGAAAGTTATGGGCCCCCTGCCCCCCAGAATTGAACATGCAGTTCGATCGTCATCATTCGCTTTATTGGGAGGTGGATAAAAAGTCCCATGCAAACGTTGGACAGAATGAACTTTTAAACTAGAATCCTTCAGAGCTCAAAGCTTAGTTAATCAAAACGTATTTATTCAGAAACCACTGCAGGATGTGTACAATAGCCTCTAAAAGGAAATACTAGAACCTTGCAATTCTGGCTATTCCTACTAGATTCAAAGTTAAGTTGCGTAAGGAATTTTCAAACTTGGTTTTTGTTTATTAGCTACTCTTGATTCAGGTAACAGCAGCTCATCTCCTTTAATTTAAGAATGTGCCTCCTTGATGACCGTATTTTTCGCCCTATAGGACGCACTTTTCCCCCTCCAAAAATGAAGGGGAAATGTGTGTGCGTCCTATGGGGCGAATGCAGGCTTCGCGCACCTCTCCGCAAGCGGCAGGAGCCCAGCGCTGGGCTCCCGCTGCTTGCGGAGTTGCCTGCCTGCTGAAGCCTGCGCGCGCTGAGCTCAGCGCGTCCAGGCTTCGCGGACCTCTCAGCAAGCAGCGGGAGCCAGCGCTGGGCTCCCACAGCTTGCAGAGAGCTGCCTGTTTGGGGGCTGGGGTCGGGGGAAGCTCAGGCCTGGGGGGGGAAAATAATTTTTCCCCCTTTATTCCCCCCCCCAAAAAACTAGGTGCGCCTTATGGGACAGTGCGTCCTATAGGGCGAAAAATACGGTATATTGGAAGGCTGTTGATTCCTGGAATCATAACTAGGTCACCTAGTTATGCTGGAGCAGTTAGAACAACCTTAGAGGAATGACTTACTCTTTGTTTGGGGTTTTTATAGGAAGTTAACTTAGAAAGCCAACACTCCTCAGACAGGAAAACAAGCCAGCAAACACACATTTTAGCATATGGACAATTATTGTGTTCGCTTTATGGAGATCGCAGAGTAATGAGGCCCAAACTTCAAAAGCCTTTTGGCCATATATTGAGAGTCGTGGAAATTCTCCAAGGTATTCAAGAGAAGATCTACCACTTAGTCACTGATGAAAGAGCTGAGTACTTGATTTGATGTGCAAAATTGTTCCAGGCTGTCCGGCGACTTACTGCCATAAGCCGCACTGCAGTCTGTGGTGATGCCATGCCATCCTATTACGGTAACCAGGGTGCATGGCCAATGGTCAGAGGTGGACCAGGGAGTTGTAGCCCAACATCTGGCTGGACACTGCACCCTGTTTTAACCGAAGCTGCATTTCTCAAAGTCCACAGAGTTCAACAACAAAAAGCCTAGGAAGCTGCCTTGTGGCTCTCCAGAATTTCATTCACAAAAGACTCTTGCAGCCCTACCTACTAGTGACTGGGAGTGGCCGCCAAGACCACATAACACCGGTCTTGAAAGACCTACATTGGCTCCCAGTATGTTTCCAGGCACAATTCAATTGGTGCTGACCTTTAAAGCCCTAAACGGCCTCGGCCCAGTATACCTGAAGGAGCATCTCCACCCCCATCCTTCTGCCCAGACACTGAGGTCCAGCTCTGAGGGCCTTCTGGTGGTTCCCTCACTGCGAGAAGTGAGGTTACAGGGAACCAGGCAGAGGACCTTCTCGGTGGTGGCGCCCGCCCTGTGGGACACCCTCCCATCTTATGTCAAGGAAATAAACAACTGACTTTTAGAAGACATCTGAAGGCAGTCCTGTTTAGGGACGCTTTTAATATTTGATGAATTATTGTATTTTAATATTTTGCTGGAAGCTGCCCAGAGTGGCTAGGGAAACCCAGATGGGCAGAGTTTAAATAGATGATGATGATGATGATTATCAGGAAACCAGGGATTGAACCTGCAACCTTCTGCATGCAAAGCTGACAACTCTACCACTGCCCTGCAGCTCAGGCAGAGTACACATCTACACAGATAATTATGTATAGAGTCTCCCCTCCTAAGAATGAGAACACATGGCCAGACAGTGTGTGTGTCTCTACACCCGAAAACTTCTCTGTGCTACATTTGCGGCTTGAAATCTAAACTATGCCTACCACATATTGAAAGCAGATTACTGCAAGCAGATGTCAGGCAGCCGAAACTTGTGTGCTGAGTGTATGGCTAATATTGTCTTTACAAATTGTAAGGGGGTGGGGTAGAATCCATTCGCTGGCGGTGTGTGCTGTGCTGCAAATACGTTGCCCGAATTACAGCCTTTTTTCACATCAGTGCGCGCTGTTTCAAACCTGTTCCTTGACACACGCGTGGCATAGTTCTTCCTATTGTATTTTATTTCTGGCTTTCCTTTGTTAGAACGAAGACCCCCAGGAGGCCCCCCCCACATCCCTCTTTCAGGTCAGCAGGTTTTAATATACGGTGTAAAAGAATCAGAGAGGGATTCCGATTTCACCGCTGGCTCTGGGTGGTCTCTGCAAAAGGTCCAGGAGCCGTATGTAAACCCCAGCACTTCAATCAGGACAGAGATACAGAGGATATTATCGGCTGCACAGAACAATAGCTTGCACTTTCATCTCAGTGGAAATGCACCACTGCTAGGGTTTACTAGAGGAGCACCACACCGCTGTCTCTAAGCATCCGTTCTCAGCAAATGACAACACTACCTGAACTGGTGATACCAGCCAATCTTCTCCAACCCAGCCCAGCACCCACCAGATACTGATCTACACCCATCAACTCCCACCATGTCTGACAACAGGCCTAGGTCCAACGAGGGTAAGGTAGGGCTACTGCTTCCCCAGTCTGCCATAAAACCAGAGTCAACAAGGATCTTTCGACTTCTGCTGTTTCATTTGGTTTCGTCCAGCTGAGAAATACGCAAGCTATCAAGTCAGCCGTCGTTCTGCAGAAGGGAAATTAAAAAAATCTGTAAGTGCATAAAAGCATCAGTGAACAATGGGGAGGGTTCAGAGCATTAAACCAGGTCTTCATGGCTACAGACACAAACTCAAGGTAAGTGAGATCCTTACTGTGCAAGCTATTAGTGATTTCTAAATAGCTTCACGCTATTCATAACCACCTCACAATGGCTGCTTTTGATGAAATGGCCTGTGAAATACAGTGTTGTCATGTACTTGCTCATCTTTAAGGCATCACAAGACTTGGGGTGTTCAGAAAAACTCACTTTGACAAAATGTTTTTGCAGAACCTCGACTTCCTCTTTTACACTTGCATACCAAATTATCTTTTTGAGGAAGTAAAAAATGGTGTGTGTTTTTTGGGTGGGGAGGGAGGAAATTCTTAGAGCTTTATATAATTGAGGATGACAAATGGCACAGTGCTGACTTCTGTTGCAAGACCTGTAAATGAACTCAATTTACCAAGGCATGAGATTTGGGTCAGCTTTCACAACATTTCACATCAAATGACTTTGGAGGAAAAAAACCATCCTGGCCAATTAATGGAGTTGATTAGTTCATTAGGAACATTCGGATTGACTCAAAAGATAACCCCAATTAATTAGGCAACAGATTTTTTAAAAAGCTTTTTTCATAATATAATGATGATGATGGTGATGATGATGATGATGCAAGGACTTATTAAAACTGCAGATGGAAGAACTATGTCAAAAGATTGCTTCTCCCATCTCTCTTTGAGATGTCGCCTCCCGCGACATGTGCGTGTTTCATTCTAAAACCTAAGCTGGTGAATCAAAGTTTGGGGGGTGGGGCTCATTCAGTCCCTACCCCAAAGCAAATTTCTCGGGACCCATAGGCCTTTACTGACTTTGGGGACAGCAAAAAGAAAGAAAGTCAAAAAGCTAGAGTTTTGGCCACACACACAGCTGACACGTGATTCTTCGAGGATTAGCTGAGAGTGAATGAGGCCCTTGTTGTTGTTGTTTAGTCGTTTAGTCATGTCCGACTCTTCGTGACCCCATGGACCAGAGCACGCCAGGCCCTCCTGTCTTTCACTGCCTCCCCCAGTTTGGTCAAACTCATGTTTGCATCTTCGAGAACACTGTCCAACCATCTCGTCCTCTGTCTTCCCCTTCTCCTTGTGCCTTCCATCTTTCCCAACATCAGGGTCTTTTCCAGGGAGTCTTCTCTTCTCATGAGGTAGCCAAATACTGCAGCCTCAGCTTCAGGATCTGTCCTTCCAGTGAGCACTCAGGGCTGATTTCCTTCAGAATGGAGAGGTTTGATCTTCTTGCAGTCCATGGGACTCTCAAGAGTCTCCTCCAGCAGCAGAATTCAAAAGCATCAATTCTTCGGCAATCAGCCTTTTTTATGGTCCAGCTCTCACTTCCATACGGAATGAGGCCCTTGGACCCACCCAAAAAACGACGAACCTGGCATTTTGCACCTGGCTACCAACCATTTGGGGACGCGGGTGGCGCTGTGGGTAAAACCTCAGTGCCTAGGACTTGCCGATCGAAAGGTCGGCGTTTCGAATCCGCCCGGCGGGGTGCGCTCCCGTCGTTCGGTCCCAGCACCTGCCAACCTAGCAGTTCGAAAGCACCCCTGGGTGCAAGTAGATAAATAGGGACCGCTTACTAGCGGGAAGGTAAACGGCGTTTCCGTGTGCTGCGCTGGCTCGCCAGATGCGGCTTTGTCACGCTGGCCAAGTGACCCGGAAGTGTCTCCGGACAGCGCTGGCCCCTGGCCTCTTGAGTGAGATGGGCGCACAACCCCAGAGTCTGTCAAGACTGGCCCGTACGGGCAGGGGTACCTTTACCCTACCAACCATTTGTGACAAAGTGAAGATTCCTGGGCACCAAGATAGTGCCTGATATCTCCACCGTCTGAGGATCATTGGATCTGGACTTCTCACATGCTGTACTCCCACACTGTAGAATTCTATCAGTTATATTTTATCTCCACAATCAGAATGTATTTCTGAAACCAAAATGCTTTTTCTGTGCAGCCTGAGAAGGAGCAGTCGCCATCAAGAAAAAGAGGTCGGGGGTAGGTCAATGTATATGTGAACTGTTCCTGGATCAAGAGACTTTTTTTCTCTAAGTTCTCAAAGCTCTTGACCGAGCTCAAGGAGGACCTCTGAACTAGCCAGATGTTTAACTGATAATCAACCACAGTCAGTCCATCCTTTGAAAAATAAGACTTGGGAGCAGTTTTGCCCCAAAGTGGTAAGTAGACATTCCATTTTAGCAATTGTAACCTTGGTTTAAGGAGCCATCTGGCGCTTAGGTTTTATATCTGAGTTCCTAACCCTGGAACTTTTTATGGCCAACCACAACAGGACCCAAACGCCACTCTCCCCTCCTGTGGTTTCCAGAGACTAGTATTCTAATCATACTTCCTCCAACAGTGGGACATAACTATCGGGGTTAGCAGCTAGTGATAGCTATAGTTATGTGCCGGCGTGGTTGCTCGAGAGCGAACAGGCAAGACTCCCACCTGTCTTTTCCAAGCTTTATTATCCGTACAAAACCATTTACAGTGCAGAGCGTCTCAAGTCCATGTCTGCTCAGTCGCTAGCAGAATCTGGGAGTGGGCGGTCCTCAAACCTTCCCAAGCGTAACAGTCTTTTGATCCCCCATCCTTCTCCTCCCCTCTCTGTGCAGAGAGGGCGTTGGCAAAGGGGGACTTGCCTCCCCTCCGCTTTGCTGAGGCTCAGTGTTGCGGCTCTCTCTAACATCTTCTGATTCCTTCATCCCTTCCCCACTGGAGGTGGGGCTCCCCTCCTCGCCGGAGAAAGTGTTGCTTCGCAAGATCTTCAGGGGCTCCCTGTAACGCAACTGCCCTTCCACCTCTCACCTCTGAGCTGATGGGAGTTCCCTGACAATAGCTTTATCCTCCATGAATTTGCCTAATTCTCTTTCAAAGCTACCGGTGGCCATCACTGCCACCAGGTGCCACCAACGGTCAGGGATTTTGGGAGCTGTAGCGGGCTGCCCCTGACTTACAGACGCCCCCAGAGCCTAGAGAAGAAGAGTTTGGATTTGATATCCCGCTTTATCACTACCCGAAGGCAGTGGCATAGCATGGGTTGTCAGCACCCGGGGCAAGGCAAGTAATTTGCACCCCCTAACCCATGGATTTGCGCCCCCTAACCCGTGGATTTGCGCCCCCTAACCCTACCCCTTAGATGTTGCGCCCGGTGCGGCCAGCCCCCCCTGCACCCCCCACGCTACGCCACTGCCCGAAGGGGTCTCAAAGCGGCTAACATTCTCCTTTCCCTTCCTCCCCCACAACAAACACTCTGTGAGGTGAGTGGGGCTGAGAGACTTCAGAGAAGTGTGACTAGCCCAAGGTCACCCAGCAGCTGCATGTGGAGGAGCGGGGATGTGAACCCAGTTCACCAGATTACAAGTCCACTGCTCTTAACCACTACACCACACTGGCTCACACCACTACTGGCACTACACCACTACTCTACACCACTACTGGCAAGGTCTACCGTTGACCCAGACTGATACAGCTGAAAGGAGAAGTAGAACATTCTCCCCCACCCTGAAATCCCCATGGTTTGATTTTCAAAAGGTCAGGATGTACTGCATTCTTCCAGAAGAATGAACCTTGGACAAAGCAGAAATAGGCAAGCTTTACCTTTCTGCCCGGTCCTATCCAACATCCACAAATCCTAAGGTCAACCACGGCCCTTAGATCACCGCTGGGCAGCGATGAGCTTTCAGGCAGGACAGGGCTCCTGTGTCACCATGACAACCATGTCCCTATTTTGTAGTTGAGCAGAAGAAGGTTGAAAGCCACATGTCATGCGGAGATGAAATACCACACCTTGAGAAGCATGCGGTTTTGCTGGATGCCACTCATATTTCAAGGGCCAGTGAAACCTCATGACATACACACCCAGGGAGACTTAAGTACGCAGCGTAACAGATTTGTATAGATCACTTCTCCCCCCTTCCATTTGTCCAATTATAACTGTTTGTGGAGGGTTCATGCGGTTGCATCCTGGAAGAGGCATATCTCCTGGTTCAATTCCTTTTGGAATAGCCATTGCTTCCACACAATGACAGCTTAATCTCCTTTAATTCAGAGCGTGGGCACAAATCATACTGGGCACAAGTAGCAAAGATGGTGACGGAAGCCTTCTTAGTTATTAAGGTCGCCAAACTGCAGGGAAACCTGAAACTAGAATCGACTGAGGTCCGAAAAAGTAACGAAGACAAATAAAAGTTGCGTTCGTGATAAGGTTGCATGGTTATTTTATTAATTATTATTAATATTATTATTATTTGCACAAGCAGTTCCGTGACAGCAGCAAAGTGCATGTTAAAACGAGGGAGAAAGAAGGGTACGTTTTTTCCCAAGACTGGTCCAAGACATTCTGCTCTGCAAGGTTCAGGACAAGCATCTCCTTTCATGTACAGAAGCCAATCGGACCGGCTGTATATTCCACACCATCATTTGGCGCCTTCCACTGTGCCTGGCTTAAGGAGTGCAGGTCAAGTCCTGCTCTACTAACTTTTTGCCACTGCTCCTCACTCCCAATGGTAGGGCCGGACTGTGTCATGTGGGCCATCAGGGAAACATGGCTTCTAGTCTGTACCCGGGCAGCAGCTTCTGTCTAGCAATTCCATACCCCTTTGGCCAGAAGGCATCTCCAAGCCCAAGAGTACCAAGTCACTTTGGACAACTCCTGGACAGTGTTTCAGGATTAGGAGCACTGTCGGCCCCACGGTGTGTGTGGGGGGGGGGGTGCGTGCGTGCAGAAGTTTTGGTTTCTGAAGCAGAAGATGTTGGGATACTGCCAGGGAGACAAAGTCCATCTCGACTCCACGTCGTCTCCGGACATCCATTGATCTCCCGTAGACACGCAGTATCAGCAATTAGTGACACAAGCTCTAGAAATAGCTTGCCACATTCCAGAACTGATGCACGCTCTATCAGCAGATAATGCACACAGCGAAAGATGCAACCAGGAGAGCATTATTTAGAAGTTTATTCAGCGTTGATCAGAACAAAGAAAAACATGACTGCCTGCTTCAGAGTCTCCGGCAGAGAGAGAGAAACAAAAACAAAGACACAACAGAAACATCCTGTGAAACAGGAAATGCGCAGGCTATGACACAAACATCCTGCTCCCTTTTAAGGTGGAACGGAAATATCCTAACAGAAGATTCAGCTACAGTGGTACCTCAGGTTAAGTACTTAATTCGTTCTGGAGGTCCGTGCTTAACCTGAAACTGTTCTTAACCTGAAGCACCACTTTAGCTAATGGGGCCTCCTGCTGCTGCCGCGCCACCGGAGCACAATTTCTGTTCTCATCCTGAAGCAAAGTTCTTAACCTGAGGTAATGTTTCTGGGTTAGCGGAGTCTGTAACCTGAAGCGTATGTAACCTGAGGTACCACTGTATTTTTATGTCTGATCCACAGAGTAAGTTTGCCAGCTGACCAGAAGAAGAAGAAAAAGGACTACCCTGGGCTTATAGCCTTTCCTGAGCCATTAGCAGGGGTCTGATATGCAGAAAGCAGCAGGTGACACTTTCATTGGCACTATCACCTTGCTAATTGATGCCACTCAAACTGCAGTTAAAGGGGCAGCTGCAGAGCACAGTTCAAAAACCATGACACAGAGCAAGGACTGCTCATTGCTTTCTAAATTAGTATTCAGACTGGGAATGAAAGGGTTGGCGGGGGACAGAAAAGTATCACGTGCACAGTTCTACCTGAGAGTGCATACGCTTGCACACCCTGTGTGCAGAACTGGTTGTCCTGTGCACGTAGCTTGTGCCTTTGCATGCAGAAGGGGACTTCACGAGGTGGCTCGATTTCACTTGTGCAACTGTCTTGTGGATGAGGAAGCAGAAGTGGAACCTTCTGAACATGGAACATGGCCGTTTTTTCAAAACCTGAGTGAGTAAGCATACAGCACTAACAGAAATGAGCCCTGCTGCAAGCTTCTTTAATTTATACACCTCAAATCCTGTCAAGATACCCCCCCCCCCAAAAAAAAACCCCAATGCATTGTTAGGACAGAGCTGGAGTAAAAGCTGCTCCTGTGAAAATGCTGAACTGAATTGCATCGATTATTGCAACACGCAGCAGCCACGTGCTTTACTGCTGTCTGAAATTTTTCCTGCACTTTAGGTTCACCACATATTGTCCAGGGGGCGGTTGGACAAGAATTGAACGGCCTCTTCAAAGGAAAGGAAGAAGAAACACTAGCAAACACCACTTATGGGTGCAATCAACCTACTTGGGAAATAGAAAACACCACCATTTACTTCTCAGTAAACCTGCACACGATGGTGACAGCAGTGACGAAATTAAGACGCCTGCTTCTTGGGAGGAAAACAATGACGAACTTAGACAGCATCTCAAAAAGCAGAGCCATCACCTTGCCGACAAAGGTCCATATAGTGAAAGCTATGGTTTTCCCAGTAGTGATGTATGGAAGTGAGAGCTGGACCATAAAGAAGGCCGATCACCGAAGAATTGATGCTTTTGAATTATGGTGCTGGAGGAGACTCTTGAGAGTCCCATGGACTGCAAGAAGATCAAACGTATCCATCCTTAAGGAAATCAGCCCTGAGTGCTCACTGGAAGGACAGATCCTGAAGCTGAGGCTCCAATACTTTGGCCACCTCATGAGAAGAGAAGACTCCCTGGAAAAGACCCTGATATTGGGAAAGATGGAGGGCACAGGGAGACGGGGACGACAGAGGACGAGATGGTTGGATAGTGTTCTCGAAGCTACCAGCATGAGTTTGACCAAACTGCGGGAGGCAGTGGAAGACAGGAGTGCCTGGCGCGCTCTGGTCCAGGGGGTCACGAAGAGTCGGACACGACTAAACAACAACAAAAACCTGCACACAATTGCTCCTCAAGCCACGTGCCTTAGATAAAATTCAGACTGTTCGCTTGTGGAGCAGAGAGGGTGAAGTGTCTTGTTTTGCCTGGAAACACACATTGCTGTAACCAGCGATTAGTCACAAGAGGGTTTGCGTCAACCTCCGTGCAACAGCCCACAAGCAGGATGTTTGCAGAAACCGCTTGTCCTTCACCCTCAGCAACAAGCAGAAGTGGGTTCTAAGATTGGGCCCACGGCTTCTAAAGGAGCCGTGCAGCACAATCCTGCGTTTCTCACTATTGAGTTCAGTGGGGCCTGGGCTGCAGCCTTCAACCTGGCACTTGACTCAGCTGTGCTGAAACAAACGCTGAGCAATCAAAGACCAGATGCCTGTGGCCCAAAAAAAGCACCTGATGAAAGCAATAACTTCAGCAAGATTAAAAGATGCTGACTACCACTCACAGTAGCTAGGAGCCCCCAGGGGCCGGTTCACACGTATATGTTCACCGCTTGTTGAATGTGGCATGCATTCATGTCTCACACATGCAAATAATAAGCCATCACAGACTAATAACTCTAGGTAGGTCTTTTCTATTGCACAATGTGATGTTAGCTCAGTGGAAACACAGACTGCCTGCCAATTACAGAAATCTTGGTCGATTCACAGTATGAATTTTAGCCGATTCTTCCTTGAAATCCCTTTTCATTTGCCTATGAAGAAAATGGACTGTTTTGAGAAGGAAAATATGTCTTCTTTGGGGGTTTTGGGGGTGATGTACACACACGTCACTCTCCCACCCTCTCATATGCATTATGTGGTGGGGAGGGAAAGAGAGGTGGGGGGGGAGGATAATGAGCTTTCTGTCAAAGTCACATGGACAGGTCCTTTATGTACATTTATTTATTTTTGTTGGCATTGCTAGAACTTGGTTGGTTGCATTCGGTTGGTTGCCGTGTGGCTTGTTTGTATTGGGGGCGGCATTGTTGTGTCACATTAGCCGTATCAATTTGTATGCTGTTGAGCTGTATATGTGATAAAGGGAAGCCACACCGGGGGGGGGGGGGAGCAGACCTCCTTTACTTGTCCCCGTGCCAGTTCAAGTTTGTTGGTTAACTTTTCTAATAGGGTGATTTCCCATACATTTTTGTACCAGTGGTGTATGTTCACTCCTGATAGGTTTTTCCAGTGTCTAGTTATGATGCTTCTAGCTTCTGAGAGTACATGACTTAATCAGTTCCTCGTTGTGTAAATGTGCGTTGTTGTCCTAATAGGGCTAATTCTGGAATTGCTTCTGTTACAGTGGAACCTCGTGTTATGGATGGGACTCCGGAACGGATCCCGTAACACGGAACTGATGCAAGCCGAAGCACCACATCTGCGCGCTGCGAGATTTAGCGCTTCTGCACATGTGTGAGCGGCAAAACCTGGAAGTAACCCATTCCAGTACTTCCAGGTTGCCGTGGGATGCAACACGAAAACACGTAACCTAAAGAGGACGCAACATGAGGTGTGACTGCACTTGTTTTCTTATTTTGCAGATTTCCTGCAGCACTGATATGCAAACGGATTTCCCCCATGCCAATTCTATATCAAAATTTGTATGTGTCTATTATGTGTCTAATTATGCTGATGAAGTACTGACGGGGCATGCACACAAGTATCTGTTTGTACATCTTGCTTTTTAAACAATTTCCCTGCACAGGAAGTGTGCATAAGTACACAGTCAGGAAACGGTTAATCTGCTTCTGCAGTTTTCTGCTTTGGGGCAAATATGAAGGATCAAATGAATATCTATCTATCTATCTATCTATCTATCGTTATATTCTTGGCACACGCTTGCTGGCACGCTGGAAAAGAAATGACAGCAATTGTAAATTCTCAGCGCACACTTTTCAGATTGCTGCGCAATAAATCTGGTGTAGACTTTTTTTAAAAAAAATGGTTTGCCTGTGCAGCTTTGTGCCTTTGTGCAAAACTGAGGAATCAAAAGAAAAATATTATTCAGGTTCAGGAGCACACAGGAAACAGTTAAAAGCACAGCTGGAAAAGAAATGGAAGCACTGCAGAATGAACAACTATCTGGCTTTTAGAAGACATCTGAAGTTGTCCATTTCCTTGACATCTGATGGAAGAGCGTTCCACAGGGAGGGTGCCACTACCAATAAGGCCCTCTGCCCAGTTCCCTACGAACCGCCAGAAGGCCCTTGGAGCTGGAGCTCAGTGCCTGGGCTGAACGATGGAGACACTCTTTAGGGAGCGGATTGCAACCCAATTTTCCCCAAATTATCATATTATTCCCATTATCAGGTAGACCCAAATTTACACAGGGATAGCATAAAGATTGATATTGAAGGTAACATCATGTGGGCTGCACAAATTTGAACAGGAACACAAACAGCTGCAAAAACACTGTAAAATCCAATGCGGACAAGCCCAGTGTCGATAATGGCCAATAATTAATTTCTGTTGTGGTGCAGTCTTAATGGAGATAGAGCTACAGGGGCTCTCAACGAGAGCACCTGCATTTCCTCACTGTTCTGGGAACTGTAGTTATGCGGCAGCTAGACTGGTGACTGGCAGCGGCCACCAAGACCATATAACACCGGTCTTGAAAGACCTACGCTGGCTCCCAGTACGTTTCCGAGCACAATTCAAAGTGTTGGTGCTGACCTTGAAAGCCCTAAATGGCCTCAGTCCAGCATACCTGAAGGAGCATCTCCACCCCCATCGTTCTGCCTGAGGTCCAGCGCTGAGGGCCTCCCTCGCTACGAGAAGCCAAGTTACAGGGAACCAGGCAGAGGGCCTTCTCGGTAGTGGCACCCGCCCTGTGGAACGCCCTCCCACCAGATGTCAAAGAGAAAAATAACTACCAAACTTTTAGAAGACATCTGAAGGCAGCCCTGTTTAGGGAAGCTTTTAATGTTTGATAGGTTATTGTATTTTAGTGTTCTGTTGGAAGCCGCCCAGAGTGGCTGGGGAAACCCAGCCAGATGGGCAGGGTATAAATTATTATTATTATTATTATTACTATTAGGAAACTGTAACTATATGAAGATTCTCCTAACAAGCTTTCACAAACTACAATATTCTTTAGCAAACTTCCAGGATCCTTTGGGGGAAGCCAGGACTGTCAAAATGGTACGAGAGGGTTTTAAATGCATGGTGTGGACCACACGACGGGCCTCCTGGCTGTCTTCATAGCTTCCATTTCCAACAAGGTAAAAAGGTGGGGAAATGATAATCCAAGCAGGAAGCTACCAGTCGGCTGACAGGAGAAGGGGCAGAGGGTTTGCCCTACAACATAGGCCTCTTAAAGCAAAAGCAAAGCCAGTTTCTTTCTATCACGAAGTGTGTCAGAAGCAAATTTCATTTCCTCTCTTCTGCGCCCCCCCCCCCCCCAGGTTTAGTAAAGGTTTAAAACCTTTAGAGCCATAATTCCCCAGAGGACTGCACTGAAGACATGATTTCAGGCTAAGACTTTAAGCGCTGCTGAAACGCCGCACTTTATCAGCCGGAGCACAGACACCTCCAATATTAACTTGCAGCCGGGATGTTCAATTTGCAGAGCCTACCTGGCTCTTCTGATTTATGAGGCTCTGTGCTACCCTGCAGCGCACACAGAAAGTCTCTTGGTGTGAAACAATTTTGCCATTAGTGAGAAGAGTCAAATATGAAGACAAGGCAGCATCAAGGGGCATGTGCCACAGAGAGCGCTATAAACATTGCTTACTGCACAATTACAAACGCACATCTGGCTATTAGAAGACAACGCAGTCTACTTTCAATATCTGCCTTTATTTTATGAGATCGAAAGGACACTTTCCATTCCAAACTTTCCACGCATGGCAGAAGCAGCAAAACAACGGATTTCAGCAGGCAATATATTTTTAAAAAGCACGAAATTGAGAAAGGTGCATCACAGTGGTCTTAACTAAGAAGAACTTGATAATCCGTTTAAGAAGGAGTGGGGGATTTCGGCTGATATCCATGCTACCGATTATAAACAGACCAAGTTAAACCAAAATTAGCAGATTAAACCAGGCAAGCTTGCAACAGTTGGTACAGTCAGTAGATAAATGAGGCCACTATATATATAAGAGCCACAATCTCCCATTTTAATGCTTTGTGCTATTAATGGTAAGAGATTTGCAGCGGAATCCCACACACGCCTACTCAGAAGCAAGACCCATTCAATTCAATGGGTAGGTCAACAGAGAATTGAAGCCTCGGTAAGAAAAAAAGTGAGCTATGGAAGTGCCGGTTCAGTCAAGATATGCAGCGAAGGAGTAAGCAATAAAATACATATGCCTTCTGAAGTGCTATTCACATCCAAAAATAGCTACAAAAACAAATATTGTTTGCACAGTCAACAACAGAACTTTAAAAGACACCAGGAACACTTATAATGCGGTTTTCGTATCAAATTACAGCATTCATCCTACTCTGCAAATTTAAAAGGGTAATTTGCAATCTTAGAAATAATTGTAAAGTGGCACACAATACTCTCAAGAGGAATCTGACCGCAAGGTGCCAGCGTAATAATTAAAAGTAGACATATCTGCATTGTGGAACATACAGCGAAAGCAGATGAAGTTCCCCATTCCATAATGTAGCGCGTCAATTTAATAAGGAGACCTATCTCTGACTAATTTAATAAGGAGCACCTATCTCTGACTAACTCACTGCTTATACATTGTGATAAGCAATTTAATAGGCCTTCATGCTACTGTAGGTAAAAGGTAAAGGTAAAGGAACCCCTGACCACTAGGTCCAGTCGTGACCGACTCTGGGGTTGTGGCGCTCATCTCGCTTTATTGGCCAAGGGAGCCGGCGTACAGCTTCCGGGTCATGTGGCCAGCATGACTAAGCCGCTTCTGGCGAACCAGAGCAGCGCACGGAAATGCCGTTTACCTTCCCGCCAGAGCGGTACCTATTTATCTACTTGCACTTTGACGTGCTTTCGAACTGCTAGGTTGGCAGGAGCTACTGTAGGTATCCCACACCAAATCCTGCTGCTCAATTTTTCATTCTTCTTTTTACAGGGAAATAAAGGAGCAAGGCTGTTGATCATGTTGTGATAACACTTTTCTACGAGTCGGAAAGCATCAAGCACCCTCTAAAAACACAAATATGAATACAGTTTTATCCCCCTTTGTTTTTAAGTGAAGGGGAGGGTTTTTCCAACGCCACTAAAACCCAGTAGTCCCAAACTTGGGGATTAAATGGATCCAACAGTTCCCTGGATTGGTTAAACAAACAGCCTATTAGAGGCTCCCCTTTGGAGTTCTCGCTGATAAAAGGCTGCATAAATATTTGAGCTTCTCCAGCGACTGGGGACTGGCCCTGATTGAGCAGCCAATTAACAGCCCTGAATGCAGCCAGCTGTAAAGTGTCACGTTTTAAAAAGGGGGGAACAATGAGGGAGGATTAGAGACCTCGGGCGAAGCCAGTCATGCCAAAGGCTGGCTTGACGGGGCGCTGCAACTGACAGCATCAGTCTCTCTCTCCCCTTGTCGCGCGTTTAAACCCTGACATCCGCACCGCCACCTCCCTGCGCAGGTAAATCGTGGAGCAGGAGGAGGAGGAAGAGGGACCAGGAGGAAAATGTGGCGGAATCTCACGTCCAGGGGGGGGCAACAAATGCCCCCGCGCCGCAAAGCAGGACAAAAGGCCTCGATGGCTGGGCGATGCGATTCCAAACAGCCATCTCTCCTCCTCCGAAAAGAAGGGCAACAAAAGCCACAAGCCACAAACGCACGGATGTCGTGAGATTTCCCCTCCACGCAATAACTAAACCTCCGAGTGTTTTGACAACTGCTCGTTTCCCCCAAGACAATGAGAAACTTGACTGTGTGTGTGTTTGCTTCGGAGCAAAAAAACAAACCCCAACCATGTCGCTTCTGCAAAAGGGCCTTTTGAAAATCATAATCCAGAGCCGCCACCCCCGGCCCTCCTTCTCTCTCTCTCTCTGGGTTTACATTAGACAGAAACATGCCGCTTCTGCAAAAGGGGGAAAGGCCTCTGCAAAACAACAACAATGCAAAACAACAATGCAAAAGGGCGCTTGCAAGGAATGAAATGCTCGCAGAGGGGGCGGGCAGGGCTGGCGTTCAGTTAAATGGAAGGAGGGGGATCCATGACCCCCCCTCCCCTCTTTTCCCCTGCGACTTCTCCTCTCCGGCTCTCGACAGCAACGGAGGGCAGCCGATCCCCCGCTTGCTGCTTGCTCCTTGGCTGCGGCCGGGCTCAGCCGGATCCCCTCCCCGCCACAGCCTCCCATTGTAGCTTCGTCTCCCTTCGCCTCTCCTCCTACCTGGTCGGCGAGCTTGAGCACTGCCATTCTCTCCCTCCGGGCGCATGCAGATCCGCTGGGTCGGGGGGGGGTCCAGAAACGGGAGACGCGAGAGCCGGGGCTGCTGTTGCTCCGGTTGCCGCTTGTTAGATCAGGAGCAGAAAAGGCTGCTGGTCTTGCAAGCCCAGCCTGCTCGGATGCAGGAAGTGCTGGGTGCACAAAACCCGGCGAGCCGCGGGCGCGCACCGGGGCGCGCAAGGCCACCCCCTGCAGGCCAGAGCCGCGAAAAGCACCTCTGGCCGCTTGCACCCTTGCCTCGCCGCTTTCCCTTTCGTTTCCGGAAATCTGCTGCCGCCTGCTGCTCCCGTTCTCTATCCTTTGTTCCTCTCTCAGCTTCCCCCCCCCAACCCCGAAGTCTGCCCTTTGCATTTTCCATCTCCACTGCTAAAGCTCCTTCAGTCAGCTATAGGTATCTCACACATGCAAAAGAATAATATAATATAATATAATATAATATAATATTATAATATAATATAATATAATATAATATATAAAGCCTATATATAGGGCTTTAAAAAATTGTTTGGGGGTCAATTTTGGCTCATGAAAATCACCATTTTATAGTCCAAACCGGGGAAAATAAATATAGTAAATGGACAAAAGTACAAAGATGCACAAAATGTTTAGGGGTGTGCGTACCCCTGCGTATCCCCCCAGAAAAAAAACGCTGCCTCTATCCATCCATCCATCCATCTGTATATATATTGCATATACTGTAAGCTCAACAATGTGGGTTTCTTTATTTTTAGGCACTGCAGCTTACAGCTCAGTCTTAATCATGTCGATTCTGAGATCTGAGCTTGATATCAGAATCCAGTGGTGAACTTTGGTAATCTTCGGTAATATATCACCCTAAGCAAGCCCAAAATTTGGCACCCTCAAATGGATCTTCTTAACTATGGATCTTCTCGATTTTGCACCCCTTCAGATTGGTGCCGTTTGGGGGCAGGGGGAGGTCCACACACTGCCCTAAATCTGGTGCTAAAGATTTGTAAATTGTAGAGTTGGAAGGGACCACAAGTGTCATCTAGTTCAACCCCCAATGCAGGAATCATTCAGGTTTGAATGCACCACCCTGACATTGAGGAGTCTCTTGCTGTACCGACTGAGCTATCCCAGGTCAGTGGATCTAAAGGCTGCAATAGGGTAATTCCTATTTTATTGGTTTGCATCTGCAGAATTAATACTAAGAATGGTTAGTAATCCGGTGCACACTTACTTGGAAGTAAGTCCACTTGAACTGTTTTGTCATTCTTCATTAAATACAACAAGCCAATGCCCCATTTCACTCATGTACTTCCCTGGGGGGGGGTCCATAAATATTCACCCCCTGAAGAATATGGGTGAAGCAGCCTAGCTGGTAGCTTATAGGCAGAGCCTGGTGCCAGGAACCCTTTATTAAATCAGAATTCCAAGCCAAAAAATAATAATTGTGGTCTTTTCTTTGGGGGGGGGGGATTAATTAAATAAAAAACCTAGCCTGTTGCCACAGGGGCAGGTTGATTATATTCCTGGTTTCAGCTCAAGGGGAGGTTAAAAGCACTGTGTAAAATGTTAGGATATTTCCGTTCCACCTTAAAAGGGAGCAAGATGTTTGTGTCACGGCCTGCGTATTTCCTGTTTCACAGGATGTTTATGTTGTGTTTTTGCTTTCGTTTCTCTCTCTCTCTGCTGGAACACTGAAGCAGGCAGTCATGTTTTTCTTTGTTCTGATCAACGCAGAAATAAACTTGTAAATAATGCTCTCCTGAGTGCATCTTTCACTGTGCATTATCTGCTGATAGAGCGTGCATCGGTTCTGGAATGTGGCAAGCTATTTCTGGAGCTCGTGTCGCTAATTGCTGATACTGCGTGTCTACGGGAGATCAATGGACGTCCGGAGACGACGTGGAGTCATGATGGACTTTGTCTCCCTGGCAGTATCCCAACATAAAATGTGCTGGATATGAAACACAGCAAACTCCCAAGATACATTTAAGGTTGCCAACGTGCTTGGTAGTTCTGCCGACCATCACTTCCTCTTAACTCCGGACTAGACGCTCCAAAGTTTGCAATGGAGCTACTACACACCAGGATATGATTTGTGTACCTTGATTTATGTACAAGCAGTTTTCACACCAAAGATCCCATTGACTTATGGAGTTAAGCCATCAGAACTCCAGCTCCAAATGTAGTGAGGTTTACAGCACAATTCTAACCTTGTCTGCTCAGAAGTAAGTCCTACTGTATTCAGTGGGGCTTACTCCCCAGTAAGTGGAGTTAGGAGGAGGTATAAAAACTGGGAAGTTATTGGGTGATAAGCAGAGATCAGACTAGCGTCTTCCAACTTCCATTCCCATGGAGAAGTCAATGCCATGCATTTTTCTTTGGCAATAACTCATAGCCGAGTAAGATCTTAACAGTGACTGTGGAGGCCAATTCTGGATCCACACGTCCTTCCACAGTGGGAACATAGGTTTGCGGATGGGAGTTGATCACAGTGAGGGTTTGCCAAGCGTGCCTTCCTCTTAACACGTTTCTCCCTTTCGTCCTGAGTTCGAGTCTCTTCAAAGCCCATGGCACCTTTGGTAAAGGCTGTTCTCCAGTTGGAGTGCTTGCAGGCCAGTGTTTCCCAGTTGTCAGCATTTATAACACATTTTTTTAGATTTGCCTTGAGAGAGTCTTTAAACCTCTTTTGTCGATCACTGGCATTACGATTTCCATTTTTAGTTTCAGAGTGGAGTAGTTGCTTTGGTTTTTTATATATATAATTTTTATTCAGTTTACAAATGAAACAAATTAATACAATTCATACAATTTTTAAAACCATTCTCACTTTTGACTTCCCTCAACTTGGCTGGTACTCCTTCCCTTCTTAGTTTCCCGAACATTTCTTAATTCTCATCTAATTTGTAAATTAAATCTTATTTCACTCCAATTTTAATCTTTCATTTTTACAAAGCTTCATTAAAAGTTACAAGCGTTATTTGTTTTTCACTTAAATTATGCATATATTCTAAAAAAAAATCCCATTCTTCAGTAAATCTCTGATCTCGTCGATTTCTAATTCTTCCTGTCATTCTATCCAGTTCCGCAAAGTCCATCATCTTCATTCTCCATTCTTCCAGTGTTGGTAGTTCTTCTTGCTTCCATTTCTGGGCTATCAATATTCTCGCTGCTGTTACTGCGTACAAAAATAGTTTCTTATCTTTCTTATTTATCTCATTCCCTACAATACCAAGCAGAAATGCTTCTGGTTTCTTAACAAAAGTATATAGAGTGGAGTAGTTGCTTTGGAAGACGATGATCAGGCATCCACAAAACAACATGACCAGTCCAACAAAGTTGATGTTGAAGAATGGTGATCTTTGCTTCTTCCAGGCATTAGTTCGCCTGTCTTCCCAAGTGATGTGTAAAAATTTTGACAGGCTCACATGATGGCCTCCTTTCCAAAGCAGCTTCAACACAATTTCCATGATTCTTCAGGGTTTTGTTCCTGTTTGCCACCAGCGTTTATTTGTTTGTTAAGAACTTATATCCTGCCTTAAATATGGCCCTCACAAGATGGCTTGGTCCTTCGCTCTGGCTCCACCCAATTCAAAACTGCATACCGAAAAGCTTTAAAGAAAACTGAACCAAGTCAAGAGCCTCCACAATATTAAATACAAATAAAATCTTCAGCATATTTCACAGGAACAATAACCATTTTGCCACAGTGGTCTCTCGGGCGCCATGAAAAACAACAACATGGCGCCTGAAAAACAACAAAGTCTGTGGGAAATGAGTGACCGCTTTTGTTATGGCATAAGCTTTCGTAGGCCGGAGCTTCCTTCATATGTAGATATTAGTTTGTTGAGTTTTAAATAAGAAGACTTTACAAATAAATAAGCAATAGGAAACAATTGTTTTTGTTGTTTGTGCTATTCTTTTTAGTCTAACTGGAGACATGTGTCATCTTGAGATTGTTTTGAACCTAAGCTCTTGTGCTCCTGAGCTTAAAGACTTTGCGATCTGTAATTGAATAGGCAGGAAGTTGAGTCAACTATATATCCACCTGGTCTGATTCTTCACTTAGGGCCTGTGGAAACATACGCCTTTTTAAAAATAAACATACATAGTCTTTCAACTGTCACAGGTGCTTCATTTTTTCCCTTCACAGCATAGGCTACCAGGGTTCCCAGTCCATTTATTCCCTCATGTAGAGAATGCCTGGTAACTGTTTGTCCTCTGTGCATGCAATGTACATTTGGAGATCTTAAAGTTAAAGTTAAAAACAAATTTCAAAGATGGGACACCGCAGGAAATACAACCATAGCCACTTGTCTGCATCCACCTTTCCCCAGGTTTGGCCCAGCCTCATTCCCGGCCTGCGATCAGGAAACAGGAAAGTCCCTGGATCAAACCAACAATATGACAAATAAAAATAATAAAAATGTAGTTTCTAACCAACGTACATGTTTAAGCTGCAATCTCACACTTTATCTGGGAGCAAACAAAACTGAACTCAGTATAGCTTAACTTTTCAGTAGATAACACATGGGATTGCTTTGTTAATATTCAAAGCTAGGGTTGCCATATTTCAGAAAGGAAAAACCAGGACACCCCAAAAGTTGTTGAGCTTTCTTTTTTGAGCTGCTTTTTCTTTTCTTTTTTACAAAAACTCCAAACCCCCCCCCCCAAACGATTTTTGTATTGACTTGTCTAAGAACCAGGACAAAGTGCCACCTTTCAGACATCAAGTCCGCCTTTGAAATCCCGGTAATGTCTGGGAAAATCCGGACATATGGCAGTTTTATTCAAAGCACTATCTCAAGTTTCCTTCTGGAGATTCCACCTCTATTGCCTATTCCACACCTGTGGAATACTTTCCTTTTTCAACTAGCCTTTTTAAGTGGAGACTTTTATTCCTGTCTGCATCGGCATTGGATTTTGCTAGTTTTATCGATGAAATTGTATTATTTTTATTGTTTTGATTTTGGTATTGTTAACTACTTCAAAACGTTTAAGCAGACATAATTCATAAAATGAAATTACTGTATTTTTCCATGTATAAGACTATATTTCCCCCCAGATTTTTTAAGTTTAAAATTGGGGGTCGCCTTATACACGGAATGTTTAAAATATTTATTTAATTTTGGGCTCAAAAAATAGGAGTCGTCTTATACATGGGGGCATCTTATACACAGAAAAATATGGTAATTGATTTTGGAAAATCAGGAAACGTCAGCTTGGATGTCCAGCGCAAGACAATTTTGGAAAATCAGGAAACGTCAGCTTGGATGTCCAGCGCAAGACAATTTCCCATACAGAATGATTCCTAATTTGAAGCATTTGACATCAGGGTGAAGAAAGGTGAGGGCATTTTTATGTCCACCAGCAACATCTGGAAAGGTGAACAGTTGGATTCAATGTCTTAGGACCAGAAGTGGGGAGGGCAGAAAGAGCGGATAGTGGGGCAGGAGAGCTGAAAATAATGCCAATATATTTCATATCAGGCAACCAATGAGCCCCTTTGGTTTCAGATAGTACATGAGTAGATGTGTCTAAAAAGCTCGGGACACAAATATTCACGGCCCTCTAGAGGCTATGGTGGCTCATTTATCAGAAGTAATGTCTTTAGTATTAATTGTGAAAGCATATATTCAATTCTAGCCTATCTCTCTCTCTGTGTGTGTGTGTGTGTGTGTGTGTGTGAGAGAGAGAGAGAGAGAGAGAGAGAGAGAGAGAGAGAGAGAGAGAGAGAGAGAATATGCAAAAATCTGTGGATTTTTTGTAGATCAGCACAGGGTTTAATAATAGCAACAACAAAATACTTATTCTATGCTGCCCTGAAATGCAGTTTGGGATAACAAGGAGTGTTATCCCAAGCCCTGGTGCCCAAAACAAATTTCTGAGCTCTCATTATTTTTTGGCATTCTAGGTACATATCTTTTTGTACGTGCCTCCATTTGGCGGATCTCAGGGTTCAAATAAAAAAAACAAAAGTTGCTTCTACAAACCTGAAGTTTTCTCATTCCCTAAGTTAGATGACATTCAACAGACACTCTTTTAAGTGGCTGGGGGAAATTTAACTGAGATGAAGCTCCTGCACAGATCTTCAGACCACTCTGTTGAATAAGAATTCAAGCCCTGCGACCTCCAGTGATGAATTTCCCAATTACATCATGTGGAATATTTCACTTCATTTAGATAATCCCACACACTGTCCTCATCTCCCTGCTGGTCTCCCATTATCTTTTAATTTCTAAAACAAACTGCTGTTAGGGGGGAAATATAATACTATCACTATAAACGCAAAAAAGTGAAAAGAGCGCCAATACACCCCCCCATCCCATACAGCATTTTAGCTAAAGAAGGGAGTAAGTAACATGAGGCACAAAAGGAGCTTGATCCAGAACTAGGAATGTAAATGTTTTACAGATGCCTAATAAGGATGTTTCAAAGAAAGGAAATCAAAGTGCTTTCCTTCAGAGCGATTGTATCCCGAAGAGCAATATAGGAAGATATGTATTATTTCCGATACCTTAGCCTCTCTTTGCCCACCTAGTTAATATTTAATTTAAAATATAAAAAGCAAAATGTAAGAAATAGTAGACCAAGACCGGTGTTCAGTACAGTGGTGCCCCGCAAGACGAATGCCTCAGAAGACGAAAAACTCGCAAGACGAAGGAGTTTTTCGTTTTCTGAGTTGCTTCGCAAGACGGATTTCCCTATGGGCTTGCTTCGCAAGACGAAATGTCTTCCACCTTTTTTTTTAAAACTGCCAATGCATTCCTACGGGAAACCGTCAATACACATTGGTGCTTTGCAAGACAAAAAAACTCGTAGAACGAATTTCGTCTTGCGGGGCACCACTGTATTAAAATTTCCTGGTTCCAGCATTTATTGATATTATTAGGTTCATTACCTGCCTTTCCCCACAAGGTCCTAGGCTGTGGTCGTAATTTAAAATACAATAAAGCCATTAAGAAAGAAATTATTGTAAAAGAAATAAATTACAATCACAACTACTGTGGGTCCTAAAAATATGCTCTCAAGCACTAAAGATGTTACAGGACAGTGCAAAGATTGAAGAGAGATGCTAGGTTGGCAGGAGCAGGGACCAAGCAATGGGAGCTCACCCCGTCGCGGGGTTTCGAACCACCAACCTTCTGATCGGCAAACCCTAGGCTCTGTGGTTTAACCCACAGCGCCACCCGCGTCCCTATTAAGGAGAGGTAGCTCTCTGCAACCACTATCATGATGTTATGCGTATTCATCCAAATTCCAGGGTGCCAGATCATCCCCAAAATTCATTTAGTGTTATGATTAATCTGTGCCAATCACTAAAACCCCTGGATTTACTTTATGCCTACAACCCAGGCCAACTTGGCATAGCTGCTAAAATGGACTATTAAGCAGGGGACAAAGGCTGATGATGAACCATCAAAAGGTGAGATGGCCAGACAAGGTCAAATGGGCTCCTCCTCCAGCTGTGTGTGTTAGCGGGCAGGGAAAAGGTTTAGGGTTTCAGCTTGAACGTAGGCTGAAGGAAATCTGTGCAAGGTTTGAAAAGCAGGGGAGAAGGGAGGCCTACAGAGCTTCTGGTGGGCTGGCTAGAACAAAGAGACAGGCAACAAGACTAGTTCCTGCTGCTCCTAAGACAGGAGCCAAGAGTAATATTGAGATGTGAGAATGCTGGAAACCCCTCCACTGTCGACTCAGGTTGTATTTATGTATGTAAATAAACCATAGTTCAAAAATACAGTAAATGTCTCCGCTGTGCCCAATTTCCTAAGCAAACACAAACTCTGGGTAAGTGCCAAGACCCCTGGAATCTCACTTGTTCACAGCTATGGCACACTGAGTTGATATTTTAACAGAGATCTCAACCATGACATCAAGATCTCTTTCTGGGTTAGTCACTGCCTGGATCCAGTAAGATCCAGGATGCTGTGAACAAGTGTCTACTTGAACATTGGGCTTCTGCTACTTCTCCCTCCCATTTTGCAAGCGGCCACACCCACATTGGATAGCACCTCTATGCATTGAATCATGCCAGTGTAGACTAAAGGATAATTTGTTTTTATGCCTACAAATTGAAGTCCCTATTCACCTGGAACGGATTTTCCTACACTTATCTTTTGCTCTATCAAAAACAAAGGGCCTGTTCTTTCATAGTGTGTTTCATACACATTTATGCTGTTTACTACAAATCTTGCAAGCGGATGAAAACTATAAATAATCTAACCATAAATTTGCAGAACTCTACCTTGGCAAAAACTAGTACAGTGGTGTCTTGGTTCTCGAACGCCGCAAACCTGGAAATAACTGTTCCGGTTTGCGAACATTTTTCGGAAGCCGAACATCCGACACAGCTTCTGCTTGAGTGTAGGAAGCTCCTGCAGCCAATCGGAAGTTCGAGAACCAAGGTACCACTGAATTACCGTATTTTTCGCTCTATAAGACGCACCAGACCACAAGACGCACCTAGTTTTTGGAGGAGGAAAACAAGAAAAAAATATTCTGAATCTCAGAAGCCAGAACAGCAAGAGGGATCGCTGTGCAGTGAAAGCAACAATCCCTCTTGCTGTTCTGGCTTCTGGGATAGCTGCGCAGCCTGCATTCGCTCCATAAGACGCACACACATTTCCCCTTACTTTTTAGGAGGGAAAAAGTGAGTCTTATAGAGCAAAAAATACGGTAATTTGTTCTTTGCTTGGCAAACTACTGGCTTTTTCTCTTCATCAAAGTTTTCCACATAAGGATCAAGAGCCATCAACCAGTTAGTGAAAACAACCCTCTTTTGTATTCCTAGAACATCTCACCTCGGTTTCACGGAAAACAACAGAGCAGCACAATACAAGAATAAAAAGTTGCTGAGAATAAGGAATTTGGCGAGGGATTTGGAAAAAAGAATTGAGTGAGGGAAGCCAGAAACTCACTACCGCTCAGCAAGTACAAAATCTGTAGATTTTATCGGCCACACAGCAAGCACAGGATGAAGACGCCACAATCAAAATGTGAACATTTCTCTTATTTATTCAAAAGCTAGGGTATGACAAAGAGGGTTAAAATGCAGTATGCCACCTTTTTACATAAACTGCTTGACGATCTATCAGAGACTTGTTAAAGTGTCTCCCTTCTGAAAAATGCTCACACACACACACATAACCATTAATATTTTATACACAAATGTTTATTTCTCAAATAAACAGCCCCTTTAAACACAAGGAATGGAATCTAAATCCTCATCAAGATGAATCCAAAACGAAATCTTTCCAGTACTCTGTAAATCACTGCTCTTGGTCACTACTGGCTTTAACATCAAAATCAACAAGGACATGTTATGTAAAAATCATGCTACTGGATTTCTAAAGCTCTGCGCCTCTGATCCGCTCTACGGTGATCTGCGGTGTCTTAAAAATTGTACATCACCAGATCTGAACCAAGTGTGGAATAGCTGTGCACTAAACACAAAAAAAAGAATGAGAAATAAAATTACAAGACATAATCGAGTTCATAACGAATGTAGGTGTTCTTTTCGTCATTGTAGATTCGTGGGTAATGTGCTATTAAAGCATCCTGTGAACCAATGTAGATGGAATTGTAGATCTTCCAGTACACGTCTCTGACTTTTCTGGCAGGGTGAAACAAACCCTAAGAAAATAGAAGTAGGGGAGTTAAATCACATTTCCAAGGTCCCCACCCCCCAATTTGTTTAAAAGAAATGACAGTTTAGCCATAGGGAGCCACAATCCTAGGCGTTGCAAAGGGTGTTCACAACTAAATATATACAAAATGGGGATACCTCTCCCCTCTTCTAACCCTCCCTTCACCCCAAGAAACTTGCAAGCTGCTGAAGCTCAACGTTTTTAAAAACATCTTGTATAGTGGAGCACAGAGGACGGGAGTAGCAAAAAGTCACACTGCAGATGCATAATCCCCCTCACATCCACCCAGAGGGTTCCCCCATAGCAACCTGAGCAATCTTTAGCTCAGCCACAGCACAAACCAAATGTTACACTGATTTGTGACTATTTTCAGCTAATGACTTATCAAGGCTTCCTAAATTCGATGCTTCAAGGCAAGTTATCAGGAAGGAGCTATGCCCTAAAATAAAAAGGTGCCTTATAATTAAAAAATTCCAGCAGTCATTCTACTGCTACAATTGTATTTCAATAGTTCTTAATATGTCAAAGAACTCCCCTGCCTTCGTTAACTGTTTTATGGTCGTGCAATATTTAACCAATGTTTTTCCTTGCCTGATTTATTCAGGCGAGCTTAGGGTGTTTGTTCACAGAAGTCACCTTGAGAACGCTGACAAAAAATGCGATACGGGGTTTATTCCAAAGTCTGCTCACAAACCAAACTTAAGGAAATTTACCTGTAAACAATATTGTAACATTCGGCAAGGTCCAATAGCAACCCTCAGTCCTTCCAGCGCTCCCATAACTGCTTGGATGACATGGGGCGATGTCTCAAACACATTGGGCCACACGTAATTCAGTAAGTGATTCAAAGAGTCTTCGCAGCCAAAGCCGTATACTCCAAGCGACATATGTTGTACTACAGCACTAGCGGTTTGTCTGTGAACAAGGTCCCTGAAAAGGAAATTGCATAGGCGTGTTTAGGTTTGGTTTTTGCCAGGTTGGCAGAATGTATGTTACAACATGACTATATGTTGGAAGTTAACCTATTTGGGTGACAGTTAGCTTCTTAAAACCACTGTCCATCCTCTTTTCTCCCTGCTGCGCTCATCAATAGATTCATCTCAGTATGTCTGGGTGAGAGCCACTACCATTTTAGATACTTATACGCTGCTTCTCCATTTCAGCAATTCACAGTATTAATAAAAACCAAGCACGTTAAAAGCAGTAAAATTCACACAACGGTGTAGAGGAAAAGCACAAAGAAATAAGCGGGCAGCTGTAACAACCAGGAAACATTATTTTAAAAAATGAATAAGGGAACAATTAAACGGCAGAGGCCACGTAACCATGTGAAGATTTCCTCAGACACCACCAGCTTAATCTCTCAACTCTGAGAAGGGCCGGATTTTAAAGATCTAGCAAGTTCATGTGGGAGTTGGTAGGCCTTCAAACATTCTAGCCCCACGCCACTTAGGAGTTTCATACATTAACACTAACACTTCAAATTGTACCCAGAAACAGATCCAGCGTTGATCTTGCTAAAAAAAAACTGCTAGTAACAGGCTAGCAGTTGGAACAGTTCCCAGAGTCCAGGAGGGGATAAATTCAGAGTGGCTTAACTACTGCCTCCCTGGGCAGATGTTAATCAACCAAAAAGAGTAGAAAAGTGGAAAGCTATGCTACACCAAGCGCCATCTTTTCCAGCCACAGCTATGTAAATGAAGTTCAGCCAAGCAATGTGGCAATTGTTTAAGCTTGCTATACGTATACTGAAGATTCTAAACATCCATCCCTCCAGGGAAGGGGAAGGCACTTGGGATCGAGGAAAATCAGTCCCACTCCTTCTTCCCAGAACTGGTGGCACACACAGGCTGATTATCATGTACAGTGGTGCCTCGCAAGACGAAAAGAATCCGTTCCGCGAGTCTCTTCGTCTTGCGGTTTTTTTCGTCTTGCGAAGCAAGCCCATTAGCGGATTGGCGGATTAGCGCTATTAGCGGCTATTAAAGGCTTAAGGGATTAGCGGATTAGCTGCTAAAAGGTTTAGCGGCTTAGGTCAGCTGATAAGCGGCTTAGATCAGCTGTTCAGCGGCTTAGCGAACAGCTGTTAAGCGGCTTAGGGGCTTGGGAAAAAGGCTGGGAGGGGGGGAAAAACCCCAGGAATCGCAAGACATTTTCGTCTTGCGAAGCAAGCCCATAGCAAATTCGTTTTGCGAAGCACCTCCAAAACGGAAAACCGTTTCGTCTAGCGGGTTTTCCGTCTTGCGGGGCACCACTGTATTCTGGTCAATTTTGCTTTTACAAATATTTCCAGTGTTTGCTTATTATATGCCTAGAAAGCAAGTCCAGTTTTGTGTCCGTCCCCCATTTAAAATTCTCCAGAAGAAGTGCATCAAATGAAAGATGAAGACGGCAGCAGAGTTTAAGCCTGGGGAGGGGGGGTTTACTTGCCTGTCCATTAAAGCATCTTCAAGCAATGGGGTTACAGCATAAATGTAGTCCTTTCCCATTTCTCCAATGTACTCAAAGAGGAAGGAAAGTGATTTTAATACACCATTCTGGACATTCAGTTCTGGAACTCTGTATTCATTCATAAGCGCAGGCAGCACTGTGAAAGGGGAGCAGGTTTCAGCTACAATAGCTATTGCTACTGTTGTACACACTCTGTTCTGTCTCTCTTGGACTTTCAAATTATTTAGCAGCGTCGCCAGCACATCGTGTGGTCTGGAAGAAGAACAAAGCATTAAAAAAAGTTAAAATAAAGGAACCAATGGCACCCACAGACTAAGTCCCTTGGGGTAAGGCCCGTCATACTTGCTCCTTGTAATATGCAATGCACACAGATTAATATCATCAATTAAAAAGGTATAAATGCAGCATCGAATTTTTGATGGGATTTCCATTTTGTGGGTTTGTAATTGGTTCACTAAGTTATACCCATTATTTCTCCAGTTTTTTCAGTCAGATGCATAGCTCAAAAGGATCTAACTCCCCCTTTCTTTGCAGTTGTGCTAACTTTTCATTCTCCAAACCCCAGACACACATGATTGACATCGAGAAGTACTGAAATCAACAGACTTAATTACTTAAGTCCATTAATGTCAATGGGCCCAGTCGGAGGAGGTTTAAAATCACCCTGTATGTTGGAAAACGGGACGCTAACACTACTTCAGAGAGGGAGAAGTACTGTATTTTTCTGTGTATAAGACGTGTATTTTTCTGAACACAAAATTAAGAAATCGGGCCAGAGCCCAAACCCGGGCCAGAACCACCCACACCCGAATACCTGTGCATTCACCATTCATCTATAAGACGATTTCCCCAATTTTAGACTAATTTCTTTTAGCAAAAAACCCTGTCTTGTACACAGAAAAAATACGGTAGATTTGTCGAGCTGTGTGTTTATACAGTAAGGGAAATGCTTACCCAATAGCCTTTGCAATATAACCAAATGTGTTCACAGTTGCTCTTCGGATGGCTTTCTTGTGAGCTTTTAGCAACTCCAGCAGTTCAAAGCAGATTCTCATCCACTCTCTTGCAGAAACATATTCTGCCCCCCTGGATAAAAGAGAGAGGAACGGTATTTTTTTAATGAAGAAAATGAAGTTGAAACCTTTTACGCAAACACCTAGATCCGCAAGATGTAGTTGCACTATTTATTTTGGATTGAACATTACAGCAAATGTTAAGGTACTAATAAGTGCAAAAAAAAATTACAGTACACACATATATAAAAGATACTCTACACAATATAGACCTGAAGGTTAACTGTACACTTAACCACAATCATTTACCTGTCTGCAATACGCCCAACCAGGTCAATACAATTCTCCTGCACTTTTTCATGTCTGTTCTTCAAGATAGGTGTGAGCCTTGGCAGCAAGTCTTTAATCGGAGGAGTCATTTTGTGCATACCTGTTCAACATAGAAAAGGATACCTTGAGCTTCAATTTCCGTCCTTCCATATTAAAAACTCACTTTGTAGTAACAACAACAACAACAACAACAACAACAACAATAATTTATTGATACCCCGCCCATCTGGCTGAGTTTCCCCAGCCACTCTGGGCAGCTCCCAATCAAGTACAGTGGTACCTCGCAAGACGAATGCCTCGCAAGACGAAAAACTCGCAAGACGAAAGAGTTTTTCGTTTTCTGAGTTGCTTCGCAAGACGGATTTCCCTATGGGCTTGCTTCGCAAGACGAAATGTCTTGCACCTTTTTTTTAAACCGCCAATGCATTCCCTATGGGAAACTGTCAATACACAGTGGTGCTTCGCAAGACGAAAAAACTCGCAGAACGAATTAATTTCGTCTTGCGAGGCACCACTGTATTAAAATCAATACAGCATTAAATGTTAAAAACTTCCCTGAACAGGGCTGCCTTCAGATGTCTTTTAAAGATAGGATAGCTAATTATTTCCTTCACATCTGAAGGGAGGGTGTTCCACAGGGTATTGTTTTTGTTATAAAAACTACACTTACCTATGACGTTCACAATAGCTTTAAGTGCTCCGAGAATACTGCCCAACACTTCAGGGTATTCTTCACCCAGGTACTCATATAATACCACACCCAAGTGTCCCATCAATTTTTCCTATGAACAAAGAAGAAGAAGCAACAGCTTGTAATCAAACATCTCTAGACACAAAAGCAATGTTTAAGAAAAGTGATACGGGAAAGTATTTACCTCCTGACAAGTCTTCATGACAACTGCAGTACGGGATATCAGGTCAGCAGCTTGCTGCCTTACTTTGGCCGACTTGTTGTTCAAACGCCACAAAACCGTACCGCAGATCTGGGGCAAGTACGGTTTAACTCGCTTGCCGAGAGCATTGACCACTGTTCCAAATCCGTTCAACATCACGGAGTCCTGTTTACAAGGAAGTTATAAAACAGAATGCCTTGGTATTCTTTTGTCACCAACATTTGAGGTTCTTTGACTTTCCTAGCTTCGCTGTCTCGTTCTGATAGGCTAGGTTTTCACCCCATCTACATTCCTCATGGCTTGACAGTCAAGCACAATTTCAGGTATCAGCCCTGAACTCTTGCATCATCACACCAGCAGAATGGTAAAAGCTGATTTGAGCCCCAAAATGGAAACAAACAATTCACCCTTGACAGATGCTTAATAGGGATGGATACTGAAGTGGGGTTAACTAACACGAGCATCGCAAGTACCTCAGTATCAACTCATTCAAAATCAAAGACAAGAAGGACCTTGTGGCTGCAGCCTAAGTACTTTCTCTCTCCATCCAGATGACTGTTGCCAGTCATTTGTTGGGCTGGGAATAAAATAGTGTGTGGGCTCAGTCAGATATCTCCTATGGCCCCCTAACAACTAAAGGGATAGCAACTTTTATTACCCACAGTCCCAAATGACTTGTGGGAATGTTTGTGCAGATGGGCTGTTTTTGAGCATGGACTATGTTACTGGTAATTTTTTAAATCTGAAGTCTCGATTTTCCCTTTCCGACACAATTACTAGTCATTATTCTAAACTTAATCCCGAATAGAAATTACGAGTGTTTCCATATACCTCTGTGGTCTGTTCTTGGAAGGCATACAGGATACCATCAATAAGCTGTTCTTCCAGCTTGTGGTCAATATCAGCCGCTCCCAGATTCCCCATGATTTTCTCAATTGTCTCCATAACCATCTTCCTGTACTGCTCAGCTTCATCTTTCAGATCATCCACAATCCTGGAAATAATTTCCGCTGCTCCAACTTTGTTTGCAAGCTCCACAGTTGTGTCAACCAACTGAAACAGACAATTTTTATTTTATTTTTTGAATAAGCAAGTTCCATACCACCCCTATTCTGTTTCCCCAAAAAGAAACAGAAGCAAAACTATGTTTTAGGGATAAAAAACAAAGCGTTTGGGTGAGCGTTAGAATTAGGTTTTGGGAGGTTGCTAGTATGCAGCAACTACAGAAACGTCAGGATTGCTATTTGTGTGAAACAGGCCATACAGAATGATCTGAACCCTGCAAGCGATGGAAAGTTTCCGCCTCTTATTTACTCATAATTCTCCATGGGTAACTTACAACCCGCTCCTATGCAGATTTACCTGGAAGTAACTGTTATGTTAAAAAAGGCTTACTCTTAAGACATATGCGTAGAACTGCAGTCCTAAAATTCTATTCTTGGTGGCATCACTACTACGGTGCATGTGAGTAGTTGAAACACAGCAAATCTTAGTTGAATATTCTCACTGAATAAGAACTGCCAAACTTTATGCAACTTGACGTTTGTATTAAAACTAGCAGTAGTGTAAACATGGTTCTTTTATTGTTTTAACCACACTGTCCATCGTTTGGAGACTAAGGTGTGAAGTGGTACACAAATGGCTGAAATGAATAATAAGGCTTCCAGTAATCCACCCAGAATTAGCATTTATGGTTTCTTCTGAAACTGCTTTATAACGGTACAAATATTGCTTGTTTCCAACACACTTCCGAATCTGTTCAAAGCCTTCTCTAACTAAGAAGCCAACAGTACCTGTCTGTAATTCCTTCTGTCCAGTGCCATTCTGTGCTGCCAAAAGTGCTTGAAAAATGGGGGCAGAATCTCTGTCTTAATGTAGTTTGCTTCAACACCATCTGTTCCACAGCACTGCTTTACTACCTGGAAGGAGAGGAAACAGCCAACATGAATACCCTATTTCTTCTTGAGAAAAAGTTAGGATAAAAGTTTCATTATACCCAATTTCAAATAGACAAAATGATTCTGGAAAAGCAGTATGTAAAAAAAAAACTGTCTTATAAGGCAACTAATTAAAAAATGCATTCAACAGCATGACCCAGGAATCTCCTGATTCAAAGCACAGCTCAAGCACAAACTTATTGGGCTGATCTTAAGCAAGTCCCCATTTCTCCTGATCTCAGTATTCCTTTTTGCACTATGGTGAGACTATTTCCGTTCAGGATCCATGTCTATTTCATATTCTCTCATACACTCGTACACACAAACACACACACACGGTGTAATTAATATATATATAGTATAAAAAATATTATATAAAATATTACACTTGTTTTTATTAACAAGTTAAAATTGACAGTTACCAATACATCTCTCCCAGCACATGGAAGTGTAACTTTCTTCGTGATTTGCATACATCCAACTCTTTAAAGCCTCAAATAACCATCAGGAGATATTACATTTGCATACCTTCAGCACAATCTTTTTCATTTCTTCATCAGGAGACTGGAACTCTCTGATAAGGATCAACATTACTTCCCTGGTATAGTAATTGGCGTATTCTGCATCCATAAGTGGAATAAGGTACCCGATAGCTTTCAAGAAGGCAGCCAGACCCTGATGGTACATAAGTTTTAGAAACATGATTAAAAATCAATAATATCCAGGCATGTTCTCTTTAAAATGAGCTGATTGAGGCAACTCAGGCTTACCTTTCCTCTGTGCTGGCGTATACCCTTCCACAGGGGCTTTAAAACAGAGTCAAATGACTCTATGCCGTAGGGAGTTGCTGCCTCGGCTAAAGCAGCAATAGCCAAAGCACTGATGGTACGTACTTTCTGCTGCTCATCCACCAAGCCTGCAAAACAAACACATTGCTCGTTTCATCTTGCAGAGACACAACTGAAGTGACGTCAACAGATATCAGGGCACAACCAACACATTTCAGGTGATGCCCAGTTGTGGCAGTCAGCTTGCACCACAGCAGGCATTCTGTGAACAGGAGTCCCTTCTCAGTACAGCACAAGTGCTGCACACAATCTTGTGCTTGTGAGAGAGATTGTGAACCCCCCTGGCACAACTGCAACTCATTGACAGTTTAGCTTTGTGTGCTACCACCTGTGCAACAATGGCAAGTCTCAAACCTTTTCGTGCAGGCATTAAATTGGATCCCACCCTATGCTTACCAAAACCCGCACATGTTAAAATATTTTGGGAACTATAAAGCAATGTCTTGAGAGACCTCAACAAGTCAGTGAGAATATCCAAAATCATCCCAATCCTGCAGCCTAATCCAGTGGTGGTAAGCCTTTGGCCAAAGGGTGTCACAAATCTACACCCCACTCTGAAGTGTATGACTACAGTACTTGACCAACTTCTTGGTACAGCTTTGTCTCTGGTCTAAAGAAGTCTTAACTTGAAGAGTAGCACAACACCAAGAGGCAAACAGGACAGCAAACCTAACTTCAGCATAGCCTCCAATCCTAGTCTCCTATACTGCAGGCTCGTCTACCCATAGCTTAACTATTTATCTGTATAGTGTTAAAAGGGACAAGACTGATATAAACTCTCAGTTAATATCTTTTTTAAAAAAAGAAAGTTGTAAAATTGATGTTATCTCCACCACCAAGTACACACTACATTGGTATGCCAGCTGCTAATCACTTGCAATACTGCGATAACCAGAATGTACAACTTTGCTGATGGAGATAAAGGTAAGATGCATTTTATGAACAGTCCAAATTCTCCTCTCTGCATTTTGCTTTCATACACCCAGCAGACTTTACTGCAAAGAGAAAATCAAAGATGCTCTGATACAACGTTGATTTGTTATATGACCCATTAACAGCATTCAGCTAAAACGCACTTCCCTGCTTTAGGACTTGAACGCTATGCAATTTTACATCTACTTACCATGCTCAATAATTTCAACCAAACTTCTGAGATGAGGTAAAATGGCACAGCCCATAAGAATAGCAATTTGCTGCACAATCTTGATCCCAGTGTGCCTAGCTTGCCAGGACTTCTTGCTTTTACACACGGCTTTTAAAAAAGGCAACAGAGATGGAATGCCCAAAGCAGAGGCGACCACAGCAAAGGCTCGAGCCGTTGTGTTACGAACATATTCATCCATGTTATCGATATCAGGTCGCATAGTGGAAATCATAGTTGCCAGTCCGGCAGCCTGAAAAGACAAAATAAGCAAACAGGCTGCTATTGCTGACTTGCACAAAGCATTTCTACAATCTAAATTCAGGATCGGGTAAGGCTGTGCTCACTTTTCAAAGCCATAAAGCAACAGTATCTTGCCTCTTCACAATATGCAGTCAGATTGGCTGATACGCTTATTATGTTATCCCAGGTCAAGTTTTCAATCTCTGCTAGCATTAGCATAATAAAAAGAAAGAATTTACGGTGTGTTTACCTTAGCCAAGTTGGAAATAATTTCTCTGCCTTCTACTCTGGCATAGTAGTCTTCATCAATCAGCAATGGTTCAATGACCACAAGAATCTGAAAAGGGTTAAATGAAAGTTAAAACACTTAGGTCTTATGCAAATACAGCTTTAAAACTGTGTTAACTTCAGTAGCAGCTAAACTCAAGAATGAGCTTCATAGAAGTTGAAGGTTTCACGCTTTCCAATTCCAAAGAAATTGGAATTTATTCATTTGCATTTATTTAATCCACATTGCAATTCTCTGTTATCCTTCTACTTTGGTACCTTGCACTAATAATTTAATGCTAATAAGGACCATTCCTACTGCCAAAAATAATATTATAGCTGTGGCAGCTAGAACTTAAGGAGCTAAGTTAATAAATTGGAATTCAAAATTTAAACACAGCTATCTGAAGGGCACCAACAGTGTTTTAACAACACAGCTTTTTTCTATATTTAATTGTGGAAATAATATATTTATAGCTATGAGCCTACAACACAATAGGGAGTGCAATCATCTGTTATTCTGAATATATACATCACAGGCTTACATTAAAATTATGTCATTCAGAATGGAAGTACTAAATTTCAGTGAGACAAACCTTGTGGACATATGGTCGGACCAGGTCATCTAATTTGTACAAGATTCTGTCAATAACTTTGACAAGCAAATGGCGTTCTTGGTCTTCAAGAGTTGGTGACATCAGCAAGGGTAAAATCTGATTGAACAGCGGGCCTGCCCCAAATTCACGAGCTTTATCAGTAATCTGTCGCAAAGCAGCCTATGGAAGAGGGGAAATGCAGCATAACATTAGATACAGTCTGCTCTATTCATTTTAAAGCCCAGCAAGTCAAAAAATTAAAATAAAGAAATATGTTTCTATGGCATTTAATGCTCCTTTTTTTAAAAGACATCCTTCTAAGATTCATTTTACTGACAGGCCAGGCCTTTTCTGTAGAATTGGAAGGAACCCTAAAGGTCCTCAACTCTAAGTCCCTGAAATACAGGAATCTCAACAAGATCATAAATGAATTTTATGCGACTGGCAAGCTGTATATGAGATTTCTGTTTTTAATCTTTGTTTTTATTTTTGCTGTACACCACTTAGAGGTTTTGTGTATGACTCAGCTGTGTAAGTATTTTTCTAAATCAACACAGCCACACTCTTCTAAGCAGTCTTTAGAAGCACTCTTCTAAATATTTTAGTAATGATGGGTCTTGGAACCAAAAATGCTGTCCAGCTCCGGCAAGAAATTATAAAGTGAGCCTATATAACATAATAATAATAAAACTCAGTCATAAATTACAGGGCAAACACAAGACAAAGTGAGCATAAACAGTGGATGTAAGAGGGGCAGTGATCTAACTTACCTTCCTCATGGGAGGGGTGCCGTTCTTAATCTTCAAAAGCAATTTCATTATTTTTCTTTCTTTCTGTTCCTCTGGACTGAGTGTTGATTCGTCAACATCAACCTACATTTAATTACAAGTACGTTGGTTAATAGACCTTTAACGCCAACCTCCATACAGTGTAAGAAAACAACACAGACAAGCCAAAATCTCACCAGTAGTTTATCGAAATACTGTATGTCATCTGGTTTTAGGAAAGGAAGATTTCCTGAGGGCTGGTCATTGACACTCTTCATGGTCCTGTCTTCAGTTTGCATGTGGAATCCAGTCATGCCGCCCAGAGGTGTTGGAGTCGCTGTAAGTTTACGAGCTGGAGTACGGATAGGGACATAACCCGCTGGAGGAGGGAGAACCTAAAATGAAAAGGTTAAGTGTTCAAACCAATCATTGGAGCGATTAATTTTTTTTCCAATTTTAAAAAATTGATTTTCCAAAATTCTAAACAAACAAACAAACAAACAAACAAAAATCATAACTGAACTTGATCCAATCTTAGTAACATTGTTAAGTGACTTCCTCAAATCCCCCTAGCTGAATTTCAGTGTATATCATTGTAACAGTTTTCCAAAACCAATTTTTCTCATAATATTAACTTAATCACTTAACATCTTTCTTTCTTTTCGTTTTAAGCATATTATTCTCGAACATCACATGTTTAAATCCTAAGCCTATCTGATATTTGCAAGTTTTTTCCAATTAAGTTATCTTAACGTATTTAAGTACATAGTCTTTAAATTTCATCCATTCTTCCTGGTACTCCTCCTCCTTCTGGTCGCGGACTCTTCCAGTCAGGTCAGCTAGCTCCGATTAAAATTGCTAAACACAAACAGCTATGTGCCAGCTGGCAACCATACTGCCCCCAACTGGCTCAGAAGTGGCAATTTACAGGCTGCTGCTCACCTGAGCAGCGCCACTTCTCAAGAGTCTGCTCAGGAAACAACTCTGTCCAATCTGTCGGATCTCAGCCAGCTGGCACCATCTTTCTCAGCTTCTTGGAAGAGCCCCAGAAAAAGCCTGTGCGTCAGTGTAGAGGCCTCCTTCATGTCACTGGGAAAATGAGGTGCTGCAAGCCAGCTCTAAAATCTTGCCCAACTCTCACGTACTGAATTTAGCGTGCTCATCTTCCAATTTTGTCTCTACTTAAGCTGCTCTGGAGGGGATGACACTGGAGACCCTGAGCAGCTTTGCCAAGGAGAATTCAGCACCTCGGACTGAGAGCACTGACCATGGCTAGTGTGAACTAAAGATGAAGAGTTTGGATTTGATATCCCACTTTATCACTACCCTAAGGAGTCTCAAAGCGGCTAACAATCTCCTTTCCCTTCCTCCCCCACAACAAACACTCTGTGAGGTGAATGAGGCTGAGAGACTTCAGAGAAGTGTTGACTAGCCCAAGGTCACCCAGCAGCTGCATGTGGAGGAGCAGGGAATCGAACCCAGTTCAGCAGATTACGAGTCCACCGCTCTAACCACTACACCACACTGGATCTCCAAAAAGAGAGAGAGGTGTGAGAAAGCAAGTAATTCTAAGCACAAGGGCTTTTTAGACTGCTTCTCCCTTAAGAGGACCTCGCTCTCCAATGCAAACTGCTTTTGAAACTGAGCCCAGCTATACAAAGAAGACTCCTCTGGGTTAGGCCCAATAGAATCACAGAACCATATAGAGATGGAAGGGACCCGGAGGACCATCTAGTCCAACCCCCTGCAATGCAGGAATATGCAGCTGTCCCATATGGGGATCAAACCTGCAACCCTGGCATTATCAACACCATGCTCTAACCCACTGAGCTATCCAGATTCCCATGGTTAAGTTTAGGAAATGGCTGGATTCAAAATAACAAGGGGATCGCTCAAAGTGCAGGCACAAAACTATTAGGTTGCTACAAACAGAGAAGATACATCAGTCAGGTCCTGATTCACAACATGCAGGCAATATTCAAAACATAGGTCCGTTCCTGAACAAGGCACGTTAAAGTTAAGGAAAACATTATCTAAATTCATGCTAATCCTGCAAGTGATGGCTTGGGTCCATCTGCTTACCCTGTATCCCTCAGGAAACATGGCATCAAGTTCTTCATCAGAAAGGGGCCTATTTCTCTCATCTATTTCCCTTTCCCACCGCCAGGCTTGGAGCTGTTCAGGAGTCATGCTCATGATGTGACCTACGTTGAAATCAACAGATTATGTTGTTAACTGCATCAAATGATCTCCCTGTTCAAATGCACGGCGAAACAAGCAAAGGCATATATACATCATTATCGCACACGGCCAGATTTCAAGCTCGAATTATTTAAGCAGACACGCATTGCACGCCCCTCTAGGGATAAGCAGAGTAAGCTTAAAAACCGCTTTTCTATTTCATTAGGTCGTTGCTGAGTTCCATGTTTTACGCTCGGGCTGTTAAAAAAATAATTCAAGCATACCTGGTGTAGGGGTTGCCATGTTCATAGCTGGTGTACCAATTGGTGTTTTGCCGGGTGTCAACACAGGGGTGCTCCCGCCCATCTGGCTTGCAGGCGTTTCATCCCAACGTGATTTTCTTTTGCTTGCCCCAGGGGTTGGGGTTTCGCCAATGGAATCGCCACCTCGATCAGTACGAGGCGTTTCAGCCCAACCACTCCCATGTCCAGGAGTATCTGTAAAACAAAACCCACTTGCTTCAAACTGATTCCAGTGTACGGAGACAGATGATCTATTCTGAAAGTGAAAACTCACTGCAGGTTTCGAGAACCTTTTCAAATCTCATACTTCCCCAAGATGTTCAAATGCAATCATGAACAATGTTACTCGCAAATAAGTAAAGCTGTATTAGTTATACACAGCTTTGCTGAGCGATTGCAATCCTTTTATTAGCTTTTATTTCAGAGATCAAGATTAAAATAAGTTTCTTTAAATAAATCTGAGGGGTTCCACCTGCTAAAATGGAAGATTTATTTTGTCCCCTTTGGTCAGAAGACACACACATCTAACAGAGAATTGACATTCTTCTTAGTATTAATAGTAACAAAGGAGATTGTACCTGAGAAAAACATCCAGTACTCTCTCGACTGCATAGAACTTCTTGAGGTTCTTTGGATTTGGCCTTAGAGTTTCATGTACATTGACAAGCAAATAACAGATCAGGATGATAAAAATACCTCTTTCTGTTTTGGGAGTCTCATCCCATCGATTTTTCCGTGCGCTGGAAGTTGCACCTCTGTGGCCTGGTGTTGCGTGCCCAGGAGTATCCCCACGCCCAGGGGTTGCAGCTCCTGCTGGTGTATGGCTAGGAGTTGGATCCCATATTTTAGATCCAGGTGTTGCTCCAGGTGTCTCACTGCCCTTTGCACGGCCAGGCGTTTCATCCCATCGCAAGGACGGAGTATGTCCAGGGGTCTGAATAAAACAAAGAAACAGGTGTTATACTGCACTACTTGCAAAAGTACCGTATTTTTCGCTCTATAAGACGCACCAGACCACAAGACGCACCTAGTTTTTGGAGGAGGAAAACAAGAAAAAAAATTATTCTGAATCTCAGAAGCCAGAACAGCAAGAGGGATCGCTGCGCAGTGAAAGCAGCAATTCCTCTGGCTGTTCTGGCTTCTGGGATAGCTGTGCAGCCTGCATTCGCTCCATAAGACGCACACACATTTCCCCTCACTTTTTAGGAGGGAAAAAGTGAGTCTTATAGAGCAAAAAATACGGTACTTAAGATTGCAAAATACTTGGGAATTCACATCAACTATCAGGTGCAGATCACTGGTTGTCTTTTTCTAACCCAGCAGGTATTTTCATTCACCTTTGAGGCTTTTATATATTCCACACTAGAGAATTACATTGATTGAGAGGTCTTAAAGCAACCTGGTGCCCTCTATATATTTTGAACTACAAATCCCATCAATCTCACGTCAATTGGACAGCTGAAAGGCACCAGGCTGGGGAACACTGCTATATGTGCAGTGCATTTTGGGCATATGCCTGGTTTGTATGCTGGGGACTCTACCCTCTCCAGTGGCCCTTGAATTCACAAAGTAAGAAAAAAGGATAGCTCTAAATACAGCAAAGGCTCATGAAACCCCAGGACTCAACGACTTGAGACAAGCACCCACTATCATCACACCCTTACCTCGGCTTGATCCCAGTTAGATAATTTCTTCGGTGTGGTGCCCGGAGTCTGGTCAGCAGTCTGATCCCAACGCCGTTTGCGTTTTGATGGTGGCTGGGACGCAGCACCATTGACGACTTTAAGTTCGCCGGCCTTAGCCTTTTCTGCTAGTTGCTGCCTAATTTCCCTCTGTTAAAAGATAAAACAAATAAATGACTTATTCCTCCAATACTATCAAGCTTAAAATAAATTCCACACTCCTGTGCTAGTGGAGCCTTTTCAAATCTTTTGATCTACACTTTTATTTGCATTTTTGTCAACCTGTAAGCTATTCAGTTGGCTATCCCCTAACTGCAATCTTTTTTTCTTTCTTTTTTGATGCTATAACTTAATTCTGCAGATAAGCATCTGCCAATTATTAATGTCAAATAATTTAGCCAAAAATATCAACAGGCTACACTGAACATGACGTACTCACAATATTCCTGATCCTCCAAACCATGGCATGCGCTCCCTTGCTCAGACTCCCTAACTTATATATTCCTGCTTAGTGCAAGCAATCCTTTGCCATTACGTCTGAACTGACAATAAATTGGTTTCTTCCCGCTCAACTGGATCTAAGCATGGGATAGGAGGAAGGAATCCTTGACACTAAAGCTTGCTCCTGGTGCTCCATACCATGGCTCAGAAGCCTGGGTTTTTATTTGTGAACAGATTCAATGTTTCGGCCAAAAGAACAAGACCATTAAATGTTTTCTTCCGAAAAACATGTGCAAATTCACCATGATAACATTTGTTTTGCTGAATCCACAATATTCAATTCACTGAATTTGCACATATTGTCCACCAAGAACGTCACACGCAGTTGCACTAGGATCAGAGTTGAGGAACTCCTGGCGATCGTCCGGGTGCCTTCAATGTCTGCTGCCTCCGTATGTGAACTTACTGGCAACAGCACTATGATCCACAGTGGGCAGTTGTCAGCCACCCATCATTTAATTTCCTCACAATGCTTTAACATGGTGTTGCTCCAAAACATATAGGAAAATTTAAAATTGTTTGTGCAATTGGACAAACAGGTCAATGGAAGATGGACAGGGAGGAGAACCAATTCATGAGAAATCTGACCATTGGTGGGCTCTCAAAAGCTGCCTGATCATCAGCCCAGACTCCAACCAATTAAAATTTAAAGTGGAATTTTTACCCACCTCTTCTTTTGTCAAATGTTGTTCCCGCATAACATCCATATATGTTCTCGCATTCATTTTAGGGTCAGGTGTCTTCCCTCCTGCAGAAGAGAACAGCAACAGGACAGAAGTATAATAAGTACAGGAGATTAGGAAAAGTTGGCTTTTAAAACTGCCCTACTCTAATATTACGTTATGCCAAAATCAATTAATTTTACTGTTTTGACTGAATTGTTTTTTTAAAAAAAGATTACATGTATCTTACGTTTATTCACTTTGCTGATCAATTTAACCTGTTTGAACACAAACATAACTACAACAGTTTAAAACAAATATTTTTTTAAAGGAGATAAGAATGATAAAATGACAGCACAGTTAAAAGAGTCTTCAGAAGTGATGGGTTCCTGGGTTGCTAATCCGGAATACGTACACTTTCGTGCCTTTGTCTCCATCAGCAGTTCTGACTTCAAGCAGCAGAATAGAAGCCTAGAAAATTATCTCTTTACCATTAGTAACACTTTGGAAAGATATTTATAATCATCACATTACCTTGTTCAAGCTGATAAAGCCTATGCTATCTGACTACGAACTATTGTAAACCTAGATAATAACTCAAAATTGTTTTTTATCATACAGACCAGTGTATATTCTTCGATGAATCTGGACAACCATTCCCAGATTCTCATTTTGTGGTGACATGTTAAAGGGCTTCATTTAAAGAGCACACAATTTCTCCCCCCACTGATTCTGAAGGCACAATTATTACATTGTGAGCTGATTCCAATAAACTATATTCACCATAAGGATACTCACAGGCAAATGATTGTTTTTCCCACATCATAAGATATACCAATCTATATCTTAAATTTTATTCTAACTTTTAAATATTTTACAGAAGCCCAACTATATAGTAACAAACTTAGCAAGGATGCACTGCTCTTAATGTGCAGATTGGCTATACATGTAGTATAGCATTAATATTTAGGACAAAATAAAATTCTTAATACATTTTCTATGCTGAAGATCATTGCCCAATTGGCAGTGTCATTCTGACACTAGCTTTGATAAGGACTTTCCTTTGGGATACTTTTTCACCATTATCTACACAGGATGTGTTGAACTGCACCCTTAAGAATGCAGACAGGACTGGCATATAGCAGTACTGCTGTAGGAAAGAAATTAAGGACAGTTAGTATGGGCCTGTGAATTCTGACAATACATGTTTATATCAATGACAGTTAAGCAAGTAAAATCCATATCCCTATCAATTCATGCAGGCTGAAATGCTAATTTACAAAAACCTGCAACCAACTATAGTTTTAACCAACAGGTGCCCTCAGGTTACCTGTCAAGCTGACTCACCTGAGGAAAATTTCCATCAGGCCCACTACTGCCCCTTGCACTGACCTACAGTCTAAAATCATCAGAACAGACTTGAACTATTAAAAAGTACCAAAGCCTCTCAATGTTACTTTTGCTTCATGTAGCTAATCTTCCTACTGAGAATGAACTGCCATGTTTGCTTAGCATTTTAAAAGCAGCAATTCTCTTGTGTTCTAATTTTGGACTGAACCCTTCCAGAAAGCTGGAAGGTTCTTGAGCACTAAATATACAAGTTGCTCAAAGTATAGTATACATAACCCAAAGCAAAAAAGAAAAAAGAGAAACCTTTAACCCTTTGTGTTTCTATGGCAATGGCTCATTATTTTCTTGTCCTTCTACCTGGAAAGAAAATTTGTATTATAAAAGATGAACAAAATGGCAAACTACGATTTCAACCAACTCTTAAAACTACATAAACTAAAAATTCCTGAATTTATAAGCATGCCAACAGAAATCAAAGGGCTAAAGACAATTTTAAGGGAACAAAACTCGTAAGATCCAGTGAAAAAGAGAAAGTAAGTTACCATCTGCAAAAGGATCAAGACGCTCAGGGGAAATAATCATCATCCGCCTGCGGTTTTTGTATTCATCTTCCCGATCAGCGATCTTTTGTGGGCGATGCTCAGCAAACGGATCATACTAAGAACCAGAAACACAAAATATGGGTTTTCTTTTGTGAGCCAGCAATGTAAAAAGATAAGGAAATCTCCCCAAGGTTTTCTATTTCCTCTTAAAGGAAAGACTACTTCAGCTGAATGAAAATTGTGTTCCCAATTCACTACAGTTCGTAGCTGATTATATTCAATATGCCACTTACAAATTAATTTAGCTTTTATTTTAAAAACAGTTAATCATTATTCCCTATAAAACCCTTCCAAAGCAAGAATTTTTCTTCACTGCCAACAGTAAACTTCACAGCTGGTGTCTTTTGCCAAATCAGTCTTATGTTTGGTGCAGAATGCTGCAGCTCGGGCAGAATGCTGCAGCAAAGTTAAGCAGAGCACCTGGACAAGCACATATTAAACCTGCTCGGTGGGAACTACACTAGCTGCCAAACAGCTCCCAAGTCATGTTCAAGGTCTTGTTGTTATATATAAAGTCCTGAACAAGAAAGGACTGGGCTACTTGCCTTCCCCTGTACAAACCTCTAAGGTGACATAGATCATCCAGGCAAATTATTAATTATTATTATTATTATTATTATTATTATTATTATTATTATTATTAATATTATTAATAATAATATTTATTACTTATACCCTGCCCATCCTCAGCCACTATGGGCAGCTTCCAACAAGAGATAAAAAATACATTAAAACATCAGTCATTAAAAACTTCCCTAAACAGGGCTGCCTTCAGATGTCTACCAAATGTTAGATAGTTGCTTTATTTCCTTGACATCTGATGAGAAGGCGTTCCACAGGGCAGGCACCACTACTGAGAAGGCCCTCAGCGCTGGACCTCAGTGTCCAGGCAGAACAATGGGGTGGCAAAATATACTATAACATTGGACAATGACCAGAAATTGAGCATTTTCTGCCATTGCAACTGTATTACGGAACGCTCTGCCCCCTGCCATACACGAAGCAATAACCATGAACTGCTTCCCTGGACCCGTAAGATCAGACCCTTTTAAATTTCAATCCCCACGTTCCTATTTTATTTTTATATCAATTTTTTTTGGTTTTAGGCTGTACTTTTAATCATATTGGTTTTTTAAAAAATATTGTACACCACATAGTTTAATACTATTAAGTGGCTTCTAAATGAAGAAGTAAGGTTAAACAATACAATTAAAATTTAAAAACAGTGAGTGGCGCACAACGAAATGTAATCATTGCACACAATTGCATGGAGGTTTCAGCAGCTTACAGAATAAATTACTAATTCACATGCAGTGTGTATGTTCGTGTGCACGGCCACAGGTAAAATCTCTCACACCTCTCACTGAGTATTTTGTCCCCATTATTCCTCTCAGAAATGGAAATAGAAAGCTTCTACTTCCTTTTTGTATTATATACTGAAAAGTTCACCTGTTCGGTTGACTGTGGTATGTCATTAAGGAGTGCCACTGGTGCATGGTATCCTGGTTTCTTCTGGCCAAGCAAGCTTGTAGAAGAGTAGTCGTCGTCATCCTATACAAGCAGGAACATTTAAGATGTAATTAATTGTTCATTTCTGTATTTAAATTATGGTTTTCGGGATGGAAGGCTTTTTTGCAAACTTTAAATGGGAGCTGTAGCCGGAAATGTAAAACTTACACGCCTTTTCATTTAAGAACAATTTCAACAATATGATAGAATTTGACAGTAATGTATCGGTGTACTTACGTCTTCTAGCTCAGTTGCTGCGATTGAAGTTACATATCCAGCAAATCTGCTATCACTCCCGCCATAGATCTCTTGGTCATAATATCCTGTAGAATCAAGGCCCACTCCCTGAGCTTCATCAAGGGCAGCTTTTTTGCCTTGGATTTCTCGAATCTGTGCTTCAATATCTATGACAAAGGTAAATTCAAATGCTTTAATACACACACACACACAGATTAACAAAGGCATGTCCAAAGGTATTACTGGAAGCATTTCATCAACTTCTCCAAGGCATAACTAAAGAGCAATCTAGCAACTGTTCTGCAGGGCTGAACACATATAGCATATGTAGGAAACTACTGTATTAAGTCAGGGATGGAAGTATTCAGATCAAGGGACACCCACCCCAAGGGGAAACCTTTCTGGGACCAATGAACGTAACCCAGTGATGGCCAAACTTGGCCCTCCCGCTGTTTTTGGACTACAACTCCCATCATCCCTAGCTAACAGGACCAGAGGTCAGGGATGATGGGAATTGTAGTCCCAAAAACAGTGGGAGGGCCAAGTTTGGCCATCACTGATGTAACCTATGCTTTTGTACGGTGAGACATTCCAGTCACACACATCAAAGGTTTTGAGATAAACACCCCCCCCACACAAATCCTCCATTCAGACAATCAAGATGCACTGTCATAGTTCAAGGGTGCAATCCAGCACAGCAAAAGGACTTGAAATGGGCACAGAGAAGGGGTGTGGTCAGGAGAGTGAGCATATTCCTAGGAAGCAGTGTGGCGGATGAAATAACTTTCTGTTAGGAAAGTTGCTGTCGTGTTGTTGAGGGAGATGGATAACCTCCAAGGTCCCTTCCAACTCAAAGTTTCTATTATTAACTATTATTATCACTGTTCATAAAATATTGCCGCACTTGCAGGATTTGTTGGATCTGCCTACTGTAAGGTCATACTATGACAACTCTCCTGTAGGCCTTGTAAATACTGTATACCCAGATAATAAAACATGCACTAAAATGGTCATGTTTGAATGTCACTCTAATATAACAACACTAATTAACTGTAGTGAGTCTTCTGTGCTTCCTTTCTGATCCTCCTCTACGGCCAGGAGTTGGGAGTTCTGAAAGTTTTGCTTCCACTTTTGGCTATTATTCTTATTAGGTTTTTTTATCCCCTTGTTTCCTCCCAAAGGAGTCCAAGGCAGCAAATACATTAAAAACCTTAAAAAGTAGCAAAATAGGCTTATATCTAATAACTGCAAGTTACAGGAAACATATCTTTCAAGATCCTTTCCCCCCCCCCACATGCCTGGGTGAATACATTCTTGCCTAGAGATGTAAAATTTCCAGAAAGCTATGAAAAATAAAAATGCTCCCCTTTTTAGGGAGATATAATTTTAGTTGAAAATGAGATGTATACAATACTTAAGTTTCTTATCCATGCTACATTTACTATATTACAAACAAAAACTGTACTGTTGGTTTTATTAAAGTATAGATACATTAACATTATTTGAACCATCTTTACAAATACAATTAAGGTAATAAGAGCAAGCTACTGCACTCATTATTTTCCTAGTTTGGGAAATCAATGGTTGTGTGTGTTTGTTTTCGTTAAGAACACCACTTTAGTAAACAAAATGAAAATTTTATCATTTGGGCTTCCAAAACCTATACCTGCCTCTTGTGTTCTAGTAATTTCTTGCTACAGAAGCTATTATCAAATGGGGTCCCCAGTATACAGTACACCACAACATGCTACAGCCAAAACTGTGAAATCAAAGATGCAGCACTTAACTCCAATTGCATGTATATGTCCGATTTTGTCTTATTATCAGCAAAAAGTTGCACAAACCACCAGATATGGCACAATTAGTACAAATACAAATAGTCCGCCTGCCCAGATGATTTCCCTATTCAAAAGATATTACATACAGAATGGCTTGCAGTAAGAGGTTTAAGCAAGAGAGGAACTAATTCTTGTTTCTATATATATATATATATATATATATATATATATATATATAATTTTTATTAAGTTTTACACAAATATCTCCAATCATACAAATTCCCAATTAACATATTTTCAGTTTTAGGACTTCCCTCAACTTCTCTGACAATCATCCGTATTTAAAATTTTGTCTACGCATTCCTCAAATTTGGTATCACTTTTTTTTGTCTTAATGTCTTAATAATCCTATTTGCATTTTTGCAATATTCCTTATTTTTTCACAAAGCTTCTTTAAAACCCACTAGCATTGTTTGCTTGTCACATACACTCTTCAAATACTCCGAAATTTTTTTCCAGTCCTCAGTGAACTTGTGATCTCGTTGATATCTAATTTTCCCAGTTAACTTATCCAGTTCTGCATATCTTGTTAAACTATATTAATTAATTTTACTACGTGCTGCTCTAGGGCTGCATCCAACAAGCCATACCATTAGAACAAAGTATTCCACCTGTGCAACAGGACTTCATCTCTCTCCCCTCTCCCTGCATGCTCCCCGCATCTGTTCCGACCTATTGGTGGAGCTGAGAATAGATTTGGAGGTGCACAGTGAGAGACAAGAGAAAAGCCCTTTTGTTAAAGGGGATACTTCATTTGACTTCTAAGTTCAAGTTATCTAGCCTTTTCCAGACCTGCACTTTTATTTTTTTAATTTAACGATAGGATTGTCTAACTCTGAATCGTGACTATGACATAATGGAACTGGGCATACCCCAACTATTAAGAACACTCTGCCTCCAACAGAACCATTTAAAATCCATTCAATAATAAAACTGAGGTGCCCACATTTAATCTCCACTTAACAATAAAAGTAAACTCATCCAATCTCAATGATAAAGATCACTATGTATTATTGTGATTAGGCTTACTGCACCATAAATTAATTATATATTCTTACACTTTACAAGCTTATAATTTAACATTGAAGTTATGTTAAGAAGCCTTGCAACAACACATGTTGCAGCAAGATCACGAGTATATATGATGGGGAAACCATGAAAGAAAAGACCGTTCCTAATACTGCAATCCAAAGCACACTTACCTAGAATAATGGTTTAGACAATGTCAATTTGATATTCTTGAGTAAATGCGTTTGAGATTAAATGTTAATCTACAGTAGTCACATCTTTGCAAAGAAAGCATCTATATATTAAACTCCAATACTGAACCACAGAAGGAAAGAGATTATATACCGGTACTTGCTTTAGTTAGAAGAAAGGGGACATGGTTAACCCTTTTATAGTTACTGCATTTGTGGAAAGCAGTGGAGAATTTCCTCTGCTACAGGGTTCTATCCACATCAACATGGGAATGTTCTTTGCCAGCTGCATAAAGTATATTACTAATTACTCAGTTACAACAGCATCATTCCTGGTTTAGGGGAAAAAGACATTCCCACATTAAACTCGTTCAGTGTCCTTGTCTGGAAAGCTAATCCCTTCATAACATTTTAAAGTAAGAAATTCATCCCTTTTGCCTTACAAAAACACAGCTGTTCAACCAGGTAGGAACTTCTAGGCAGACACCTGCTATGGTATCAAGCTTAAAGTGAAACACAAGCGGCCTTGGTCGTTACCTCCCAAGGGCAAAGCCAGATTTCTCCAAACACACCAATGCACTTAGGAAATTGCACACGCCACTAAAAACCACACACAGCTCTTGCCACAAAGCTTGCAGAAAAGCCGCTTAAGACTATGAACACCGCCCCACCTTCTAACTTGACCTCCTTTCTCACTTCTGCATCTCCTAGCAGCTTTCCTCAGTATGTTTCATGGCATTGTTGGGCCATGTGGCCTGCCCCCCCCCCCCCACAGCAACCCACTATAAAACACCCTCAAAGTTAAGCAATAAGCCTCCCTCCCCAAGAACCATATGTGCAACACTTTCCGCAAACTGAGTCAAAAGCTGAAAGAGCAAGTAAACAAGCTTTCTTGCACTAGCCAAAGGCCACGGGCCAAAATCATACAAACACTGTTGAAGAAACAAATATCTATAAATCTGTTTATAAAAACAGAACCTCTGCCTGAACCAGTGTTAGAAACTGAGATATGAAAGCTAGGAGCTAAATGGCACCTTAAACTTGCATTATGGGCACAACAACAGAATATCTAGGCTTTTTTATAACAAGAATACAAAGCTGAACATGAATGAACTGCAGCTAAAATATGTTCATTTTTCACATCATTTAGTCCAGGGATCAGCAACCTTTTTCAGCCGTGGGCCGGTCCACAGTCCCTCAGACCATGTGGGGGGCCATGTGGGGAGGGATGAATTCCTATGCCCCACAAATAACCCAGAGATGCATTTTAAATAAAGGCACACATTCTACTCAGGTAAAAACACCAGGCAGGCCCCACAAATAACCCAGAGGTGCATTTTAAATAAAAAGACATATTCTACTCATGTAAAAACATTTTGATTCCCGGACCCTCACGGGCCGGACTGAGGTGATTGGGCCGTATCCGACCCCCGGGCCTTAGGTTGCCAATCCCTGGTCTTGTCCTTCCATTGCCCGCCCCCCATATTATTATTAAAAGAGGGTCTCTTCTCCAGTCTTCAGAGAGTAGTTGGGGGCACAAAAAGGCCCCCCTTTCCTTCCACTCTGCAGTTTCAATCTGAGGCACAATACTGCGCCCACAGCTCAGAAACTGAAATCCCGTCGCAAAACGCGCCTAGAACAAGTGGAGCTCTGAAGACTGACTCAAAACCACCAAAATCATAAAGCGCAGGCACGAAGTGAAATAGAGGAAATCGTGGCCCTCTGCGTGCGTCTTACGAGTATTATTACATGCGAGGGGCCCATTTCCTTTTCGCGCTTGCCCTCCGTGGCGAGTATTGCGCGGTGTTGCGGGCACGGTTTTGTACTGTAAAACTAATAAAAACAAATAAATATGGTTTATTTTTTGGGGGGGGGAGAGGTGGGTGTAGCGGCTCACGCTGGTTTCTGGTCCAGAGCATTTCTCTCTCACAAACACACCAACAGACACACACATCTTTGGCTGGGTTTCCTGTGGGTCTCCTGACCTGAGGCCTGGAGGCCTCAGGAAAGGCGGGAGGCAGAGGCCAGAGCGGGAAGGAGGAAGGAAGAGACCGCGCCAGCGACGCCATTACGCGCAGGCCTAGCCCCGGCCGAGGCGCGCGAACCGTTGGGCCGCCCGAAGAAGGCCCTCCGGCTCTCCCGAAGCGCGTGAGGCGTGGGGGGGAACGGAAGAGGGTTTCAGGCCCGGAGTCGAGCCGGAGAAGAAGGCCCGGCCCAGCCCTCCCCGTCCCTTACCTTCGTGAGTCTTGGCGATCTTCGCCATTTTGTGTGGAGCTCGGGACAAACACAGCGAGCGAGATGGAAGGGGCCCGCCGAGCTCCGCCCACTCGTCGACGTCGACTTCCGCTATCTGGGACCGACAGGCCGGAGGGCGTGGGGAGGGAGGAAGGCGCGAGAGTCTTGCGCAAGCGCCGGAGCAGCGCGGCTGAGGCAAGCGGGGGTGGGGCAGTATACGCTGGCCGAGGAAACCATAGAGACGAGAACGAGAAGGCCCTGGAAGGGCCTCGGGCCTTGCTTCCGCCCAAGCGGCCCTCGAGTTTCGGCCTAGAGACGCGCAGGGTTCCTTGTGTACTGGAAAAGGCGCAGCTTCCGTTGTACTCGCAGACCCCCTGCGCGCGTTTAAAATATGTGTCATTAAGTTTCCACAAATTTCGCATAGCATTCCAACACATAATAAAACTTTTGCTTGCTTAATCGACTTCGTATCCCGTTCTTCTTGTTGTTTTTAAGTTCCATCTCATTGCTGCACCTCATTCTTCACTCTTTTATAGCGTAACCATAACACAAATAGCCTCTAGTTATTTCTGCTGCTCGTAAGCTCTAAGTACTGCTCGTGAATTAATCATGTTACAATGTTATTTTTCAAAGTGCGAAAAGGGCTTCTAACCATGAAACAGTTATCATCAGGTTACCTTATTTTAGCATTTTTTAAACAGTAATTTTGCTGAATCCTTCCCCTTGCTTGTCCATTCTTTGGTGGGAACTTCCTTCAACTTTTTCCCTTTCTGCTCAGAGAATCTCAGCTGAGCAGCGCTTGTGTTCAATATGGTTGCTCTCCTGTCTTGTTTTCATTATGACTGATTAGCTGGTTTTGAGGGGCAAGGTGCTTTTAAATACTGAATTCAAAACTGCTGTAGCCTGCCCTGCCCTAAGAGCTGTAGGTGAAGGGCACTAAATAAATACTTAAAATAAAATAAAATTTGTATACTGCCCTTCATCTGAAGTTTATTATTATATAATAATAAATAATATCAGAACCTTAAACATGGGCAGTTAGAGAAGTTCACTTCAAACATCTGTCTATTTTGCTTTTCTATTCCATGCAGCGAGGGTCTCTACATCCCTGTCGGGCGGGAGTTAATGTTTTTGTTTGCTACTATGGTACATTTTTTGTGTTTTTATATTGGAAATATTTTTATATTTTATATTGTAAAGTGCCCTGTGAACCTCTGATGAAGGGTGGGAAAGTAATAAAACAATATAATATAAATATATGCTTTTCTTTGGGGGGGGGGCACAGGGGTACGTACACATACCCTTAAACATTTTGTGAATCTTTGTACTTTTGTCCATTTACTGTATTTATTTTTCCTGATTTGAACTATAAAATGTTGATTTTATTGAGTCAAAATGAGAGCACCCCTAAACATCTCTTAGTTCCTTTGCCCTACTCAGCCTGCAACTAAGCCTAAGCATGTGTAACTGAAACAACCACATGTTGCTTCAATGTTTAACTGTGCTTGCATTTCCTCCCCTTTGTTGTTTCCCATTCTTAGACTGTAAGGTCCTCAGGGCAGGGACTTGTCCCCTTGAACTTTGTAAAGCACCAGACAAACTGATGATTATATAGAATCTGTGATTTTATAGAAAATAAAGAAAAAAATAGGTGCTTAAGATTTGTCATAAATCTGTATACATCAGCGCTTGCACACATCCGGAATATGCTGTAAAGGTACACGGTTGTTGTGATCCTTGCTCCACACCTGCAATATGAGGATAACAACAATCTGAACTACAGCCCTTCCATAAAGTGGGCAAAACTCCAATTTGCAATACAGTGGTACCTCAGGTTAAGTACTTAATTCATTCCAGAGGTCCTTACTTAACCTGAAACTGTTCTTAACCTGAAGCACCACTTTAGCCTATGGGGCCTCCTACTGCTGCTGCACCACCGGAGCACGATTTCTGTTCTCATCCTAAAGCAAAGTTCTTAACCTGGAGCACTATTTCTGGGTTAGCAGAGTCTGTAACCTGAAACGTATGTAACCTGAAGTGTATGTAACCCGAGGTACGACTGTATAGGGGAAATAGTAGTTGACACAGGAAACATTTGGAAGGCAATAAAAAAAAGTTAAGACCCAATTGTGGCTCGCCAGACTACTGTTGAGCTGGGCTTTAAGGCCCAGCCCTTTGTGCTGGCACGGACACCATGAATTGGGCTGTGCCTTCTTTGCCCACCGATAAGTCTCGATTTATCTGCATATATCCTGCCTATGTGAATAACAAGAAGACAATACCAAAAGGAATACCGCTTGAGAAAGCAGTTGAAAATCCAACATCTACAGAAATTCAAGATGTATGTGCAGCAGTTGGACTTAATGTGTTTTTGGAGGAAAACAAAATGAATCTCAGGGAGTGGAACTATCATGCACAGTACAGAGGAAGAGTGCTCATTCAGCTGAAGACAAAAGATGGTAAACCATGTCAACATCGGTTTCCAACACGTAAAGCCGTGATACTATGTGCAGCAGAAACAATTCCTAAACTAAAAAACAAGGACACAGAAAATGGGAAGCAGTGACCAAAGCCTACAGCAAGGAGAGAGAAGTAAAAAAAAGTAAGGGAAAGAAGAAATGAATGTGGCTGGTACATGTGCAATGTATTAAAAATAGATGAAGGCGATTGTTGGCATCTGAACTAAAAGTTGGAGAAAAAACTGCATTTCTTTGTGCAGAAAGTAGTGATGTGATGTGTAGAGATCTTTCCTATTCTACTTACCATATTTTTCGCCCTATAGGATGCACCGGCCCATAGGACGCACCGAGATTTGGGGGGGGGGGATAAAGGGGGGGAATTATTCTCCCACCCACCCAGGCGCGGGGCTGGGGAAGCCCAAGCTTCCCCCGACCCCAGCCCCCAGAATGGGAGCCAGAGCGATGCCGAAGCTGAGTGCAGCTTCGGCATTTCTCTGGGAGCTTGCGCAACCTTCGGGAACCCGGCGCGGCTTCGTGCCGAGCTTCGGGGGGTTGCGTGGACCTGCGCCGAGCCCGGGAGCGCAGGCAGGTCTGCGCAATCTTCGGGAGCCCGGCACGGCTTCGCGCCGGGCTCCCTAGGGCTGCGCAGAGCTTTCTGAAGCCTGGAGAGGGACATGGGTCGGTGCGCACCGACACCTATTGCTCACCAGCCTTCAGCAAAAAAAAAGCTTCATTTTTGGAGGGAAAAAGGTGCGTCCTATAGGGCGAAAAATACGGTAATTCAAGAGGGTTCTGGAAGTTTGTCTGCATGAAAGAAACAAGCAGAAGCTTCATGATGTTTGGGTTATTCCTTCAGAGAAGCTGAGTACAGCTGGCTTAAACTGGTTCTCTTATCTCTTCTGTCAAGGTCATGCTGACTCTAGAAAAAGGAGCCTGGGTTTCACTCTTTTCTATCTCTCTTTCCTTCTGGTGTGGTGTTATGTATATAGTGTTAAGGTTTAGTCTTGTTACAAGTTACTGTAAGTTTAAATTAAGTCTGCAGCAAATGGACTTCTTATGGACAGTGCCAATCCTGAATGTATTGGATTTGTGACCATTATGCTCATTTGTCTTCAGTAGCAATAAAGCTCTGTTGAGAGAAATATAATTGCCTCTGGTCTATTTGGGGGCGGGGGGGCGGGATCCTGCAACGCATTTAAGTTTTACTCTGCTAACTATACATTGGAATCTACTCTGGATCAATATTGAGTAGAATTTCAATGACATGGAGGTCTTCAGGTTCCGCTCCTCCTGCACAAAACAATTCTAATTAGCCTCTTTAGCATTAACCAAGGAAGATTCATTGACGAGTCCAATGGGGCTGCCGCTACCAGAGTAGCATGCTTCTCACAGGAAGAAGTGCAATATCAGGAAGAAGAGGAAGGCCAATATCCACAGTACCACAGGTGAGAGAAGGAAAAGTGTGAGGTCCTGACTTATACACTGGAATCTGCTCTGGATCAATACTGAGTGGAATTCCATGACAGGTTATGGCCCAGAATGTTTTCTTTCTGCTACCATTGCGGAGTGGCAGGCCAAGATGACAGACTACGTGGAATTAGCCAAATTGACAGGAAGGATCCGGGACCAGGATGACCAGAGATTCCAGGACAATTGGAGTAAATTTTTTGAGTATTTAAAAGAGAACTGTAAAAACTTAAAAACACTAGCAGGGTTGAAGTAACACCTACAATGCAAAATAGATAAGATGCGAGAATAAAATATGTGATAAAAATGTGACAAGGGATACCAACTGAAGGGAGGGAGGGAAGTCACAGCTCGGCAGAGCAAAAGGGTATACAGTGGTACCTCAGGTTAAGTACTTAATTCATTCCGGAGGTCCGTTCTTAACCTGAAACTGTTCTTAACCTGAAGCACCACTTTAGCTAATGGGGCCTCCCGCTGCCGCAGCGGCACGATTTCTGTTCTCATCCTGAAGCAAAGTTCTTAACCTGAGGTAATATTTCTGGGTTAACAGAGTCTGTAACCTGAAGCGTATGTAACCTGAAGCGTATGTAACCCGAGGTACCACTGTATATTTTGATAGATGGATATTGTTGAAAAAAATATTATGTAAAGAAAACAATAAAAATTTATATGCAAAAAAATAAAAAATAAAGTTTTCTTTGCTGTGCTGATGGGTTCCTGAGGCTGAGCAGAGTGCTGAGGAGGACCGGCTGCGCGGTGCCAGAGTGTTTGCTGTGCAATGCAGGTATATGCAAATGTTCCCAACGGGGATCAAACCAGCAACCTTGGTGTTGCCATCGCCCTGCTCTAACCAACTCGTTTCTTCTTCCCTGCACCCACCCACATGGACTTTGTTGTTTGTTGTTGCTTAGTCCTGTCCGACTCTTCGTGGCCCCATGGACCAGAGCACGCCAGGCACTCCTGTCTTCCACTGCCTCCCGCAGTTTAGTCAAACTCATGCTGGTAGCTTCGAGAACACTGTCCAACCATCTCGTCCTCTGTCATCCCCTTCTCCTTGTGCCCTCCATCTTTCCCAACATCAGGATCTTTTCCAGGGAGTCTTCTCTTCTCATGAGGTGGCCAAAGTCTTGGAGCCTCAGCTTCAGGATCTGTCCTTCCAGTGAGCACTCAGGGCTGATTTCCTTCAGAATGGAGAGGTTTGATCTTCTTGCAGTCCATGGGACTCTCAAGAGTCTCCTCCAGCACCATAATTCAAAAGCACCAATTCTTTGGCGATCAGCCTTCTTTATGGTCCAGCTCTCACTTCCATACATCACTACTGGGAAATCCACAGCTTTAACTATACGGACCTTTGTTGGCAAGGTGATGTCTCTGCCTTTTAAGATGCTGTCTAGGTTTGTCATTGCTTTTCTCCCAAGAAGCAGGCGTCTTTTAATTTCGTGGCTGCTGTCACCATCTGCAGTGATCATGGAGCCCAAGAAAGTAAAATCTCTCACTGCCTCCGTTTCTTCCCCTTCTATTTGCCAGGAGGTGATGGGCCCAGTGGACTACCACTCGGCTTTAACAGCAGGTCAGTCTCCATCGGATTCACAGCTGCAGCCGCGAGGAGAAACCTGCCAGCCGCTTCCACAACTGCCCGCCACGCGCTCTCCAAAAAGCGCGCATGGCGCTTCCCGTTGGGCCTCCCTCTCCTTTGCACGCAGCAGCAGCAGCTGCAAATCGGTTGGCGGAGGGATGAGCCTGGGCTGGGCTAGGCGGGAGAGCGGCTCCATTGGCTGGGCCTTAGCCAAAGCGGGATTGTTGCTAGCAGAGGAAATAGACCGGTGAAGGCAGAAAGCTGTTGTCTCCGGAATGGAGAGGGTTCCTCTCCACGTTCCTCGAGGCTAAGCGCCTGTGCTTGCAGCCGGCTGGGAAGGAATCGCATTGCAAAAGGGCTTCTGATCTCTCCTGCAAGGTTGTAAGGATCTCACCCTGCAAGGATCTCATCCTGCAAGGATGTAAAGGAGTCGGGGGTCTTAAAAGTAGGGAGCATAGAGGCTCCGTGGGTAGGGGTGTGGGGCAGAGAAGGAAAGGGGCTTTGCAGAAACATCAACCGATTCCGAGTATTTGGCACGAGTTGCAAACGGGCAACTGCAGAATGGGTTCGTAACGTATGCATGCATGGATGCGCGTAACCTGGTATAGAGGCCTGATAACCTTTGCCTCGTGGCATCAACATCCCTTGAGGGTGGAAAGGTGACTGTCGCCTAGGTGCTTACAAAGAGATGTGTTTGGATCCCCAATTTGTAAGCTCGCTTGGTTTCTGTGCTTGCCTTCCTTCGTGGCCAGGACGGATATCAAGCGCTCTGGTAGAGTGAGGTGATTTCTAGATATATATATTTTTATATCAAGGCTTTGGAGAGAAAAAGGCTCCATTCTCTCTCTTTCTCCCCGTCCGGATTGTTTCCGTAGTGCCATGAAAAGGTATCCAAGGGAGAAATTCACTTGATCAGGGAAATGCCAGGTGCTTATGGGTTGTTTCTTTAAAAAACAAATACTATAAGAGAAGCAATACAGTACTGTACTAGAAAAGACTGCCTCTAAGCTACTACTACATGCATGGCCAGAGCTCGAGTTTTTCAGGTAAAAGCAATTGTCACTGAACACAGCAATCAACCTCTTTTTCTTTCTTTGTAACAGCAAGGCTTAAGGGGATCCTGATGTTTGGAAAAGCGTTTTTTAAAGCTAATTTAAAGCAAAAAAAGAAAAAGTCATTAAAGTAGCTGAATGAACACATGGTATGTAGACTGGCAGCCATAAAAGAAAAACAGACTGGGGGAAAAAAATAAGGATGATATGTTTCTGGATAATATGTTTTAATTTTGAATAAAAAAACATTAAAAAAAGAAAAACAGACTGGCACAGGTCAGGAGGAGTGGAACCGCTGGCACGGAGGGAATCATTGCTTGAAACTTTCCTACCTCTGGTAGGGAGGTTCCACTGCAATATTTTGTTGCAGGTCCCATTCAATCATATGTGTACGTATTCATGTATCTTGTGAAGCACCACCATGAACGCACATTGGGAATGAGGCTCTGTTCCTCTTTCTGGTTGTGGAGTAGGTCCCTACATGAATAATGCTATACAGTGGTACCTCGGGGTTACATACGCTTCAGGTTACATACTCCGCTAACCCAGAAATAGTACCTCGGGTTAAGAACTTTGCTTCAGGATGAGGACAGAAATCTGTTCTGTGCTCTGGTGGCGCAGCAGGAGGCCCCGTTAGCTAAAGTGGTGCTTCAGGTTAAGAACAGTTTCAGGTTAAGAACGGACCTCCGGTACGAATTAAGTACTTAACCCAAGGTACCATTGTGCCTTGTTTTGTTTCTAAAACTGTAGCATCTACTGCTAGTTGCTCCATTCATAGCAGGTTAATGCTATGAATCTTACTCTTTTACTTCGGAGAAGGGCTTGTGGCTCTATGGTATAACATCTAGCTTAGATGCAGAGGGTCTCTGGCTCAATCTCTGGCTTATAGGAGCCAAATTCCTAGGGGCTGAGGTCTCTTCGCCCCCCATAAAATAATTTAGGGGGCCAGGTCCCCCCAAGCTGATAAGCATTGCCATTCAAATGAGGGGAGGTGCCTTGCCATGTGATCAATTATGTAGGATGGGGCTTACCTGCCCCCCTTCCCCAATAAATTAATGAGTGTCAGGATCTAGCTAATATTTGGAGATTATTGAAGGAAAGAATTCAGACCAGTGGGAAAATACAGGCTAAGCTTCCTTTCCAAGCCAGGGCCTCACCTGGGATAGAGGCACATGACCAAAGATGGTGATGGCCCATCTAAGAGGAATCTTGGGCCTGAGCAGACAGAGGTTGCCAAGGTGATGGGGTGGTGAGAGAGGTGACAGGAAAAGAGTGTTTTTATCAAGGTGTGCTGGGAAGGAGAAGTGGGGGAGACTGAGCTCCATTTTGGGCAGGCTGGCTGAAGGCTGGCTGGGAATCCAGTGCTGCATTGCTGTGGGCAACAAGTCCTGCTGGAGATGACCGTAGTGTAAGATCTAGACTCCCTCCAGCCAAACGCAGGTGTAAATATGTGAATAAATCATATTTCTTAAAGCTACAACTGTCTCCACCTCATTTTTAATTCTCCAAATGAACACAGACCCTGGGTGAGCGCCTGCAATACTCCTGGGATCTTGGTACCACTTGGCAGAGAGTGGGGATGGCACCTAATAATAATAATAATAATAATAATAATAATAATAATAATAATAATTTATTTATACCCCACCCATCTGGCTGGGTTTCCCAAGTCACTCTGGGTGGCTTCCAACAAAAAACTAAAATACAATAACCTATTAAACATTAAAATCTTCCCTAAACAGGGCTGCCTTCAGATGTCTTCTAAAAGTTTGGTAGTTATTTTTCTCTTTGACATCTGGTGGGGGGGGGGGCGTTCCACAGGGCGGGTGCCACTACCGAGAAGGCCCTCTGCTTGGTTCCCTGTAACTTGGCTTCTCACAGCGAGGGAACCGCCAGAAGGCCCTCGGCGCTGGACGCCAGTGTCTGGGCAGAACGATGGAGGTTGAGACGCTCCTTCAGAATTCAGAACTTGGCAGTCATTACTTGACTGCTTTAGGAAAACAAATCTACCACCTTTGCTAGTGGGAATGTTATAGCACAAGCCAATCTTTACTGTGTGGTTTTTTTTCCCCCACAAGGGCAATTTTAAAATAATAAACTTGCTTTAAAACTTCATTTAAAAAATGTTTTCTGCTTTGTTTTCAGAGAGAAAACAGTGCTTTGTTTTCAGAGAGTGCTGGTGAGCACGTTACCGTGATGGCTCGCAAGCAGATTGGAAAGTGGGAAAAGTACGGTAAAAGGTATTGCAGAGACTGGGAAAGAGAAGCTGGATTAAAAGACTGGGTTCGGAGGGTACCAGGAGATGAGTCAAAAGCAGCATGCAGATACTGCATGTGTGAAATCAGAGCTCACCACAGCGATCTTGTGTCGCACCGTAAAACTAAGAAGCATAAGAAGCACGTTGCGTTGCTCTCACAGGCTTCAGTGAATGTGGATAAACACTCCTATGGGTTCGAAAAGCGGCATTCATTGCAACTTGAAAAAGAAATGTCATTTGGAGCCAAACCAGACACATTCGATGAATTCAAGCATATGGAAATGAATGATTCCATAAATGTGTGTGCTCTGAAATTAGCCACACACATAGCTTGCCATATGAGCATTTTTACTGTTGATCACCTGGGATGTATTATTGGTGGAATGGCCGAGAAAGACATAAGCCTTCATAGGACAAAGTGCTCTACAATTATAAGAGATATCATAGGTCCTACAGTCCACAAAGAGCTGCTTCGGGATATCGGCAACGGACACTACTCCTTGATCATTGACGAAAGTTCTGACGCATCTTCGCAGAAGCAACTTTGCTTGATGGTGCGATACTTCAGCAACAAGCTGAAATGCATTGTATCCTCCTTTGTAGGGTTAATTACTTTCAGTGACCCTGATCTAATCACAGAGGCCCTTTTATCATTCCTAAATGAAAATAAGCTCAACATACAGAAGTGTGTAGGGATCGGTGCCGATGGGCTCAGCGCAAGTATATGTGGTCATAAAAATTCGCTGCTCAAAAAGTTTTATGAACTCAATCCTTGCGGTGTTTTTATTAAGTGCACATGCCACTCCATTTATCTGTGCTTATCGAGAGCTATCGATGTGCTTCCCCTGAACCTAGAATATATGGTTGCGCAGACCTACTTGTGGTTTTCTCAAAGCACGTTTCACCAGAAACGGTACGCTGGACTGTATGCTGCAATCAACGTTGGAGAGGTTGCCCTGAAGGTGCTGCAAGTTACTGACACGCGATGGCTGTCTATTAGCCCCTGCATTAATAGAATACTTAGCCTGTATGATACTCTGAAGTTGCATTTTCAGTCTGTAAAAGACACTGAAAAGGACTACAGTGCTGAGCTGCTCTATCAAATGTACTCTGAGCCTCTTAACAGACTTTACCTGGTTTTTCTGCAGCCTCTTGTCCAGGAAGCAAACAGGCTCAGTAAGTTATTTCTTTTGGAAACTGCTAATCCAGTTAAACTGATTACTGAGTTAGTGATGTTCTACAAGACTCTGTTACAGAGAGTCGTGAAGCCTTTTCCCTTTCCAACATGGTCATCCATAATGAACTATGACATTAGAAGCAAGCAAAACTACCTGTCCCTCTCCAAAGTTAATCTTGGGCAACTGTTCCTTTCGGAATTATCAGAAGCCAAAATCTCTTGCCAAGTTAGGGACGCCATTCAAACGACGTGTCGGGATTGTGTTTTTGAGCTTGCAAACCAAATAAAGCTACGCCTGCCCCCAAATGTGCATCATCTTGAATCGCTCACCGCTCTAAATCCTTCAGTTGTTCTGAGTCCCCTAAGACCTGCATTTTCAGCTTTGTCGTTTTTGCCATTATACAGAGGGGATCACTTGCAATTGGAGCAACAGTGGAGGAATCTGGATACAGTTTCTTGGACAAAAACAGAAGATAGCCAGATAGAACAGTTCTGGGTAGAGGTTGTAAAACATGCCGATGAGGTGGGAGATAAAGATTTTGTCGAGCTAGGATTATTTGCCCTTGCACTTCTCACTCTGCCCTTCAGCAGTGCAGCCGTGGAGTGTACAGTTTCACAAATGAATCTGATAAAGCACAAGCTGAAGAACAGGCCGCAGGACAGCCTGTTAGAAAATATTCTAAGGATCAGAGCTTACATGCACAGAAATAAGATTTGCTGCAACCAGTTTCAGCCATCCAAAGAGATGATTTCTTTGTTCAGTAGTGAATTTTATGCTGTTGCTAATAGCAAGGATGCTATAGAAGGCTACGATGATATTTTTTGAAGAAGAAAAAGTCAAGATTTTTAAAATTGCATTCTTATAAGAGCATTGAGTGACTTGCAGTTATACTATTTGCCTTTCTGACATTCTCTTACTAATGAATTCACTGTTTTTAGTGTCATTTCCACTGGTTTTTCAATTCTGTGTATTATCTGAAACATGCTGCCTTTTACTGCAGAAGTAAGATACCATTGATTAAATATGTAGTTTTGAATATGCCTTGTATTTTGCCTCTGCTGCAGGCTTCCAGGTGCTCACAGCTAGTGAGACTGCGAGAGATCTCAAGTTCTTAAAATCTGTTACTTCATGTTACTCTCTTCTGTCATTTAAAAACAGTTCTGCATTCTTAAAAATAGCTTAAAATCAGACTATACTACCTGGCGACAATATTTATTGTGCAGTCTTGCATGTAAAAATGCTGAAGCAGGGACTGGAATTTATAGAGCTGCCGAGATTCATGTTGAAGGCTTGAGTCAGCTCAGTGAAATCTACTCTTCCTTTCCCTTTAATCAGCTGACTGTCACACCATATCACATACCGCTTTTGAAACACCTTTCCGTTTCAAAAGCAGTTTGGTTTTGTTGGGTGTCTGAGAACGCAGAACTAGGTTTACATTTCTTTACATCCTAGCCAACATGTTTGCATCATCTACTGTTGAGAACTAAAATAGCAAAACCAATTCTCTGATGAGAAACAAACCCTGAGATTAGTATATGAAACTTAGTTTGCTTAATTTACTCCTCTGAAGTCAGTAGGATATTTTAATAAAAATATTGATAAGTGACTCCAAAGTTGTATCGAGCAAGGATTTAATGGTAGCTCAGTGTGAATTTAGTAAAGTTTTAAATTTGCTTTCGGAATAATACTGTTCTTTCAGAATACAGTAACCTAACAGTAAACATTGGCAATGGGCAGGATTGGAAGCGGGCATTCAGTTTAGTGCAAACATCAAATCTTCAGGTGTCTATTTCTAGACAACAGTGCATGGAGTTTTAAAGTTTTACAACAATTATACCAAGCTTGACTTTTTAAAATACGTAAACATACTGATTACAAGCTTCTTATGTAATTGTTAGACTGCTAGCTTTAAATGCAAACTAAAGCTTACTTGGGGACGTTGGTGGCGCTGTGGGTTAAAGCCTCAGCACCTAGGACTTGCCGATCGAAAGGTCGGCGGTTCAAATCCCCGCGGCGGGGTGCGCTCCCGTCGTTCGGTCCCAGCGCCTGCCAACCTAGCAGTTCGAAAGCACCCCCGGGTGCAAGTAGATAAATAGGGACCGCTTACCAGTGGGAAGGTAAACGGCGTTCCGTGTGCTGCGCTGGTTCGCCAGATGCAGCTTGTCACGCTGGCCACGTGACCCGGAAGTGTCTCCGGACAGCGCTGGCTCCCGGCCTATAGAGTGAGATGAACGCACAACCCTAGAGTCTGGCAAGACTGGCCCATATGGGCAGGGGTACCTTTACCTTTACCTTAAAGCTTACTTACCTAGACCTAAGTTTTCTGGAGAGCTTTTGAATGAACTTTTCTAAAATCTGGATATAAATGGCAAAACAAAATGTATCTGTATGACAAGATAAATTATTGGGTTTAGAATTCAAATTTGCAAGAGGCTTTTGAAAAAGATATATAGCTTTTGGTTATATTTGCATTATTATTAGCATGTATTTCATTCATTCCTTGGGAGTGTGGTGTGTTAAGACAGACGATGACAGATATAAACCTTCTTTGCTGACATTTAAAAAATATCCTCATGAAAACTGCAGCTTTACTTTACACTAAAAGGATAATGATTAATACATAGAGTGGGAAAATACATCTGTGTCCATTAACATTACAGTTTTAGGAACTGACATTTTTTATTGACTCATCTAAATATATATATGTATATATATATATTTAGCAATATACAGTTGTGAAAGCAGTCTAAAAATAAAAAGCGACATTCAATGCTTTTAAAATTCAGAGCAGGCCCATTTAAATCAATAAGACTTTATTTCAGTAGGTACATTATATGTATGAGTTAGTTGACTTACCACCCAAAAGGATCTTAACTGTATTCTAGATATTTGAACAAATGTTTGTTGTTTATATAAATAATTATTTTTATAATAAACATTTACATTGTTTTGAATGTAGTCTCTTCTGATATTTGCCAGGGAAGGGGGGACAGCTAAATATACTAATCCCAGAAATTTGCAGAATTTGGTTCTAATGCCTGTTGATGATAATATATTCCCCAAGGGGGGGGGGAATCATACAGGACTGCATCCCACACTTTCCTAAGTGCTCCTGCTTGTGAAATAAGAATCTAATTAATGCAGTGCCTAATTTAGCCACTCTCATTTCTAAACATAGAACAGATATCTGGAAGATTAGCCTCTGCCTGGCGGAAACTTTTTGAAACGGATGTTGCAGAACTCTTCCTTTAAAAATGTTAAATGCTCTTTCCTTTGCTTAGGGTGGGAGATTTGCCAGTCCTGAATTACCTGAAGGTCAACTGGAGTCAGGATTTCTCCTTGAAACTTAGAAAAGCAGATACAGCAGGCTGAAGTTTTCACCATCATGGCTTAATTCTGCCTAAGGCTATTGAAACAGACTTACACCCATCTCAGCGAGTTTCATTATTTACAGTGTGCTGTTAATTATTCTATTAGTTCTATAGTATAGCCTCATCCTAATTTTGTTTCCTTTCAGGAAAGTATGTTGAGGCAAGAAATGTGACTGAATCAGACTTTGCTTGGGGGGGTGAAGAGTAATCCTGAACAGCAGATAATTCATTTAGAATCCTCTGTGCCTGAAACAGGCAGGGTTGAGTAGTTAACGTATTCCTAATGCCTTTGATATAATAGGTCTTGTTACAAGACTTTTAAGGTCTTATATATTGTTATGGTAAAATCTGGGTGCGAGGCTGCTCTGCCACCCAGCTCGTCGGACTAAGTCCGCGGGTCCCTGCGGAGGAAAATGAGCTCAGCCGGAGACAGGAGCAAACTGCAGAAGACCCAAGTTTATTGCGCAACAGGTTCAAGGCGAGATTGAACAGCGAGAAAGGGGTGACATGAACTTTTGAAACTTCCCTCCGTGTCCCAGAATACAGTGCAAAATACATCCCAGTTACATCATGAATATATTAAGAAGAGGTTGGGTTACATAGGATTAACATATGGAGGAGGGAGGGGGGAATATGCAGAGCTGGAGATATGCGCAGATAAGCACATCCTGAGTACCGGTGATGAGAAGACAATGGTCCATGTATGCATAGTCTGCCACCTGGCATTGCCCGGAGGAAAGGCATGGCAGAGCGATTTGACCGGATTAGGGTCTTGACACCTTGCTTGAGGGATTATGGAGGACAGGGGAGGTGTCATGGAGTCCTAGAGAAATTGAGCAAATTGGCATGTTGATTTTCTATGAATTTTATAGATTTTAGTCCCTTTTGACATTGACAATTGGAAATAAATGGATATATTGTAGCGAAGAAGAAGGTGAAGAAGACATGCCCCCCCTTCCATATAAATATATATAATACATGTTCACAAATGTACCAAGCAAATACATACAAATATGTAAACCACATCTGAAACCCACAGAAACGTCCTGAAACCATTTTCTACCTCCCCAAAAGAACCTCAAATATTTCTCTGCAAGGTCAAAGGAAATAGGAAATCTCCCCATTGTCTGTCACAAATCCTGTCTTAAGGGCACATTTAAGATATGAATAGGGCGTGCTTGGAGCCACAGGGTGGGCAATTTCAAAGTCTATATAAGGGCTTGCACACCTTTGTCTTGGGTCGTCCTCTCTCCAGCATGTGGGGGGAGCACCCTGTTGCAACAGCTTTAATAAAGATCAGACTTCTAGCCACATTGCTGGTCTGGTCTATGTTCATTTTTCGACCGGTTTGAGCCTTAAAAGGTACACTCTCTTCGAAGGTCCAGTCTTCCCTAAAAAGCTGAACCCCTTGAAGGGACCCCATTTTTTATTCTTCTTTCATTAACATATTGTTAAGTAAGACCTTGCTTCTTTTGTGAGCCTGGGCTTTTAAGTTACCAGTTTTAGAGGAAGATAGGAGTTAAGAGGAAATTATAAAAGTAAGAAGCTGTTTCTTCTATTCCCCATTCTTGGACTGCCATTCTTCTTGTCATGTGCAGAACATTTGATAAGCCCGCAACTTATGTGCATTTAGTTTCTGCACACTGAGCTTTACATGCTGGCAAACTTTTGAAAAAATAAATACGGGGCAGAAAAAGAAACAGGCATACGGGGGGGGGGGGGGGAGAGACTTTGAACCCTATATGTGCTTTTGGCTTTAGATGTGATCCCTAGAACATAACTCGCACTTACATTGCAGGTTTACTGTATGTGCAAACCACCCAGTTTCAGATGAAGGGCAGTACAGTGTACAAATTTAATAAATAATTTTATTTATTTGTTTTTGCATTTTTCACATTTTCAGCAGGACCAGCTTCACTTGCTGACAGTTGTAGTTGTAGACCAGCCAGCCATCGTGGCGCAGGATCAGAACTCGGGTCCCTGGGCTCTGCAAGCGGAGGGCATATGGGGATGGGGGATGGTGCTGGGCAGGGGTCAGGAGCCATTTCCCTGGGCAGGAGAGATGCAGCTGTTTGGGGGCCCTGGCTGTGATGGAACTGGGAGGGAACACGCATGCCTGGGGGTGCAGATGCCAGCACTTACCTTTGCTTGTGACGGCCAACTGTTCACTGAGGAGGTTTTGGGTGGGGGGGGGACCCAGGACATAGGAGGATGGGAGGGGGAGGTTTTTAAGCAGAGCTTGGTTGGCCACCTGTCAGGGATTATTTGGCTGCGAGTCCTGCATTGCAGGGGGTTGGACTAGATGACCCTCAGGGTCCCTTCCACCTCTGTGGATTCTGTGATTCTATGAAACGGCTTGCTTTACTCCTCTGAAAAGGCAAAATGTGGCTGCCTCTGCCAAACACACGCCATGTTAGGTTTGGCAGGAACCAAGGCCTGGGTTCAACACACACATACCCCACCCAGGCAAATGCCTAGTCCAGGCATCCCCAAACTCGGCCCTCCAGATGTTTCGGGACTACAATTCCCATCATCCCTGACCACTGGTCATGTTAGCTAGGGATGATGGGAGTTGTAGTCCCAAAACATCTGGAGGGCCGAGTTTGGGGGTGCCTGGTCTAGTCCATACCCTCCCAGCTTTTCGATGTAAATAGAGACGTCCTGTTCCTTTATAAGTACAATTATATTCGGCCCAACTGATTGGGTTGCCCCATCCACAGTGGGCGGCTTCCAACATACACGAAAACATAATAAAACATTAAACATTTTTTTAAAAAGTTTCCCTATACAGTGGTACCTCAGGTTACAGACGCTTCAGGTTATAGACTCCGCTAACCTAGAAATAGTACCTTGGGTTAAGAACTTTGCTTCAGCATGACAACAGAAATCACGTGGTGGCTGCAGGAGGCCCCATTAGCTAAAATGCTGTTTCAGGTTAAGAACAGTTTCAGGTTAAGAACGGACCTCCAAAACGAATTAAGTTCTTAACCAGAGGTCCCACTGTACAGGGCTGCCTTCAGATGACTTCTAAAGGCTGTATAGTGACTTATCTCCATGGCTGGGGGCAGGGGATCGCATAACTCCATACACTCCATCATTTCTCTGATCAAAATAGAGACGTCCTAAGGAAAAGCGGAACAAATCAGAAACCGGGACAACTTCTGTAATTCCAGGACTGTCCATGGAAAATAGGGACATTTGGAAGTTGGGAGGGTTTACTAGTTTATTGATTGGGGGCCAAGAGATGCCATGAGCAGTGCCTGAATCTGAAACTTCAGATTGTTGTGTTGGGAAAACTGAGAGCAAGGACAAGCCATACAACTTGAATATGAACTTTTGCCTGTTTATTTATGGGAGAGGGGAGATAGATAATATCTCCATTTCCCGTTTGTGTGTGTGTGTGTCTTATGTGTACATGTATATTTTATCTCTCCACCCCTGTAAACATACAGGGGGCGGTTAAATATATTATAACATATATATATATATTATACGTTATTATATTTTATATAATATATAAGAGAGAGGACATTTTTGGCAGAGGGAGGGAAAAGAGCTCCGACGTCTTCCCACACCCAACTATGACTGGCGGATTCGCGTGGCGCCGCGGAACAACAGAGCGAAGTGACAGGCACCCCCGCCAACCAATCGGCTGCTAATTTTAACTTTCCACGGGCTTAAAAGGCCCTTATGTAACCCAAGCGCCCGCCCGGCTGCAAAGGCCTTGTGACCGCGCGCGGCCCCGCGAACCTGTCGACGGCCTTGCGCGAGCTCGGCAAATCACGTGCCTTGGGGAGGCGGGGGTGGGAGGAAGAGGGTGGGCGGGGTGAGGCGTCCGCGAAGGAGAGGGGCGCGTCAAGAGAGAGGGAGGGGGAGGGCAGCGCGTGGCGAGCGCTCCGCTGACTGGCTGAGAGCTGGGGGCCACTCGGGGCCGATTGGGCCGGCCGACGAGCGGGGCGGGGCAAGAGGCGTGGCCCAGGAATTGACAAGCCGCCGCGAGGGCGGGTGTCTCCGGAGTGGAGGAAGGGTTGGGATGGGGGCCGTGCGGGAGACCTAAGTGGCGGCGGCGGCGGCGGCGGAGGGTCGACTATGGCGCGGAGCGGCCGGGCCGTTGGGAAGGCGCTGGCCGCGCGGCTGGCCTTGACTCCGCGGAGAGCCGCTCTCAGGTATATGAAAGGCGGGGTCGTGAGAAGCTCCGCCCACCGCTCTCTGAGGTGGGGGAGAAATAGCTTCCTCAGACCCAGAAAAGGCCGGCTGTGGGGAGGCGAGGGGTGCGGGGAGTTTCACCTTTCGCAGCCCGACCTCTCCGGGGAGCTTTTTCAGGCAGGCGAGGGAGGTCACCTCACCCCACCCCCGGCTCTGAGGATGGCTCCCTGCCCTTGTTAGGCTTGCTCTGGTTTCCCCTTTCTCCGCCTCTTCTTCCCTCAGCGTGACAGGCAGAAGTTCAACAGGTGGCGTTCGCGCTTGCTTTCACGCTCTGTGCTGTGGGGAGGAGGGGAAAGGGGCCAAGGCTTGGGTTCCTGGAGAACTGGGTTCGCTCCACCTCCTCCTCCTGTTGTTGTTGTTTAGTCGTGTCCGACTCTTCGTGACCCCATGGACCAGAGCACGCCAGGCACTCCTGTCTTCCACTGCCTCCCGCAGTTTCCTCAAACTGATGTTTGTATCTTCGAGAACACTGTCCAACCATCTCGTCCTCTGTCGTCCCCTTCTCCTTGTGCCCTCCATCTTCCCCAGCATCAGGATCTTTTCCAGGGAGTCTTCTCTTCTCATGAGGTGGCCAAAGTATTGGAGCCTCAGCTTCAGGATCTGTCCTTCCAGTGAGCACTCAGGGCTGATTTCCTTCAGAATGGAGAGGTTTGATCTTCTTGCAGTCCATGGGACTCTCAAGAGTCTCCTCCAGCACCATAATTCAAAAGCATCAATTCTTCGGCGATCAGCCTTCTTTATGGTCCAGTTCTCACTTCCATACATCACTACTGGGAAAACCATAGCTTTAACTATACAGACCTTTGTTGGCAAGGTGATGTCTCTGCTTTTTAAGAAGCTGTCTAACTTGGTCCTCTGCCATGGAAGACAAAGCTGGTCGCAACAAAACAAAATGAAACAAAAAGCCCAGAGAAGCAAGATGAGTTGTAGGAAGTCACCTTTAATTTGCTCTACGAAATGAAGGGAGCAAAGTGGAAATATTTCGCTTAAAAGAGCCCCACACCTGTTAAACATCTATATATTATATGGAATTAAATGTGCATTGTTGTAACTACTCATATTAAGGGATGGGGGGATGTAATAGTGAAATACTTTCACTATGAGACTCTCCTGTCTACCTGCCTGGAGTTCATTAACATTAGGAAACAGTTCTCGGAAACGCTTTGCCTGTTACGCTTGTCTGGAGTGTTTCTGTGGCATCTTGTTTGCAAAACGCTTCTGACTGCAAGAAAAGGATATGTTGTCCTATGGCTTTTATTTACAGTGCAGTCCTATGGAAGTAAGTCCCATTGAGCTTGAGAAGACTTACTCCAGGGTAAGCAAATACAGGATTGCAGCCTCCCATCATTAATGTTTTTCTTCGACTTCCCCATTAGTATCCAAAGCCACTAACAAAAAACATTGTTATGTAAAGAAACAATACAATGCATACACTGTAAACTGAGCCCTTTTGCTCAGGTGAAAGGATAGTCTTTTCCTCCTGCAAAGACCCTTTGCTCTTTGGTACCTGTTGTCTGAGCTTGGATGGTGAACATCAGAGATTGTTCATCGTCTTAGCACATTTCTGCTCACTTTCACCTGCCTTTATTCCTTTCCAACTCCCAGACTCCACTAAGAACCTAATGCCTTTGCACTGCTATGAGCTGCCATGTGCTGCATGATTGTACAGCCCTTGGCCCTTTCCACCCTTTGGAGGTTCCAAATCCCTGGGTTTTTTGGCAAGGGTAAAATGTAACTACTGATAGCAGAGACCCTGCCCGTTTCCATGCCCCACATACAGCTATTCAACTTGGAAAATAGATTCTTGATGTCTTTATAATAGAACCAGTAATGTGGGTTGGTTTTTTGCTTGTTGTTGTTGTATTTTTGAGAATTGTATTCTGCAAATTAGAGTAACTTTTCCTATGAAAATTTTCTGATGCAAAGCACCCTATGCAAAACAAAATAAAAAATTTCCTTCCAGTAGCACCTTTGAGACCAACTATGTTTGTTATTGGTATGAGCTTTCGTGTGCATGCACACTTCTTCAGATACCACACGAAAGCTCATACCAATAACAAACTTAGTTGGTCTCTAAGGTACTACTGGAAGGAAAAAAATTATTTTGTTTTGACTACGGCAGACCAACACGGCTACCTACCTGTAACACCCTATGCAAATTAGGGTAAAGTTGCATTGAATTATATGCATCAGAAAATTTTCTGATGCCCTTGAGTGAACTAATTTAGCATGTTTGTTGTACTTAGTAAAGAAAGTTAAAAACCCTGCAGCTACTAAAATTTCCTAATAATTACTTGTAACTAGCATCCATTTATTGTTGCTAACAAAATGATGAAATATTTCCCCCACTGGAAATTACCCACCCGGCATCACTAGCCAGAACCCACCTCCCCAATTAATCATTGCATCTGTCAAATAATAACTGTCAATTAATCGTTGTATCTTCTAACTTGGTGTTGTTCAACCTTGGGGTTCCCAGGTGTTGTTGGACTATAACTCTCAGCATTCCTGATTGGGCATGTTGAGATTTGGAGTCTAGTAACATCTGGTTGATACTGACAATCTCTCTGACTGCAAGGTTTTTATTCTATGGTCTGCTGATTAAATGGAAAATACTGTACTTTGAAAGAATGTGCCTGTTGCTACAGTAAACACAGGGGGAAACTAAACTTTATTTCACCTGGGTTAAAGACCCAGTTTGGCACCCCCCACACGTGCATTTTTCGTACACACACAGGTTGGGAGTCCTCTGGAGGCTTCAGCCAGGGCAAAACCCTCGGCTATCCCCCCTGTAGTTGTGGCATTGCTTAACATACATATTTAAGAAGTTAAAATTAGTTGCCCTTCAAAAAATGTTATATAACTACAACAGTCTGTATAGTAGTGCTTTCAGTGTTGCCCACAAAAAGTATTCCTTTGAAACTGGTACAACAGTACGTTAGCTATTGTCTCTAAGGTTCCCCTGCAGTGCCTGTCTCCCATTTCTATTCCTTTTGGTACATGCAATACTTGTCTTTGTTCAGAGACCCAAGGCAGAAGAAGAATAAACAGCACTTTGAAACATTGATAATTTGAGTTCTGTGATTCATAGATTACCTTTTTGATCAAGGAGATCAGCTGGGAAAGGTCAAATTCATTTCTAACTTCTCATCCTTGTGCCTGTTCAATTCTAATGTTGTAATTCTAATCTAGTTTTATAGCTGAAGCTATACATTTGAGGTTTTGATGAGGACATACAGTACTGTGAAAAGCTTCACAGCTTTCCCGATACATAGAGGATTCCCAGCCACTAAGCTAAATTCCCCCCCCCCCCAACATACACACTTTGAAATCTCCACTCAAAACTGTGAACATTGATCTTCTAATGAAGGGTGGTATAGAAATTGAATAAATAATAAAATAGTAGGGGTGAGGGACCTCTGGTCTGCAGACCAAGCTTTGTCTGTCAGGGATCCCAGTTTGACCCATAAGGCTGTTTCCCCCCCCAACCACATCCACTTACCCCACACCTGACATCATAAGTGACATAATGTAAAACCTCTGAGGGCTCAACGTGATCTCTCAGTTTCTTTATTTGCAGTTCCTTGCTCTAAGCGGGGAAAGGTGTTTCCATTGAAACCAGTGCTGAAGCCTAATGTTCTGATTAATTTTGCATCCAGTGTTGTTTCCCAAAGAATATTGTTAGCAGTTAAGTGAAATATCAAAGATCTGGACAGAGTTTGCCAGATCAAAATGAAAAAGGAAAATCCTGCACACAATAGAAGCTTCAGTGTTTAGTTTGCAAGTAAAAATAATTGGTCCTGCTAAAGAAAGTGGTTATTTTGCCATCAAGCTAAGTAGAAGATTTCTTAATTGAAATCCCAACATAAAAAGAGTTATTAGCACATGCTTGAGTGCATATATTAAAATATCTGCACTAATTTTTTTGTTCTGGACACAACACTGAGGGATTTTGAGATCAGAAAAAGGCGTCCTACTTTTCCTGATTTTCTCAGAAGCTTGTATGACTGTAAGTTAAAACAAATTTATGATACAACAGTTATCAGCTATGATAGCTAACACAAACCACTGTGTTTAGAGAGGGAATATGAATTCTGGATACTGAAGGACCACTATACAAAATGGTCATCCCTATTGTATCTTGCTTCTGGACTTCCAGAGCGTATATGGCAACACTAAATTATGTAAGAAAATTATGCAAGAAAATTATTTAAGTGACTGCCTTTCACTATATTGCCAGCACTATTACTTTGGGGGTAAGAATTTAGATGTCTGGGGGGGGGGGGCTTCATTTGTGGAGAAATGTTGCTATTTCAAGCAGTGTTGACATTAGTGTGGAATTGCTTTTGCCACCATGGTTAAGTTTTGAAAATCTAGATCCTTTCATTCAAAGCCAGCAACATTTGTACCAGTGCAGATCTGTGGCATGTGGGACCCTCAGGGGTAGGGAGAAATTTCCCCTGACCATTACCAGCAAGTTTGTCACAGAAGATGTTAGAAGACTCCTATGCAAGATTGCTCTTCTCGGTGTGCTAAGAGGGGTGAGAAAACAGTTTGGTACAGAGGAGCATGTGACTACTACTTCTAGCTTGAATCCCTGCTTGTGCAAGAACAAGAATTACTGTTTTCAAGGATGTGTGGTTCAAGCTCATTTTACTGTTTTATAGCAGAAAGGGACAGAGTATTAGAGATGCTATAGGGCAGTTCAAACAGATGAGCAAAGGGTAACGTGGCCTCAGACTGACTTGGAGCCAAGTCTTAAGGGGTGGATGGCCTTTGTATTGTACTGTTGCCAGGTTCTTTCTCATGACTGAGATATATTTAGGTTGTCCTAAAAAGTTAGCCTAATCCTGAACAGCTTGCAAGCTATGATTGTCCTTGTGTTACATTTTGATTTAACGAGCGAGATCCAACTGCGACGTCCTGCTTGCGCAACAGCCTTCTACTTGCCAAATGGGACTTGCCCTTCCTCTTCTCCCCATAAGCCTTCAGCTCCCCAATCAGTTCCAGAAATTCTGGAGAACCCTCTGGAGCAGTTTGGAGGGCTTCAGGGAAAGGAGATGGGGCAGCCCACTGGCTTGACGCTGGATCTTGCACATTATTATTTAGATAAATGATAAATTATTTTGTTAAGCATGGGCTAATTCTAATCAAGAAATTTAAATCATTGCAGGCATTTGACTTCTTGGGAAATTTTGTTGAGCAAGGCCCCTCTGCTTCAAGTCCCTGGAACGCACTGTGTTTTTTCGAGAAGAACTTTCTTCAACATTACTTCACCATTAGGGAACAAAAGGAAAGAATATTCAGAAAGAAGAATTATAGGGTTTGTATACAAATAAGTAGAATTACAATTGTATATGAATGCATGGTGTTGATTTGCATGACCAAATTTTGATCAGTGTTTCGACTTCTATTGGTTTTGCCCAAGATGTGTTTACTGAAAATTGATTCAAGTCTTATTTATTTGTGAATTACGTCATTCTCAGTCTTTGAAGAATTTACGTTTCACAGATAGTCACATTATGAGGCAAACATGGGACTCCCATCTCTCTCTTTGCTGCATAATTTTTTGTATGGGGATGGGGATCTTCATGACAACATGAGATCATATTGTCTAATTTAGAAGCAAATATATTGTACAGTGCAGTTTAGAAAGCACATGGTGTGCTTAAATTAGGTGCACCGTATAGTGTCATATTGTCACACCAGTACACATGTGAACTTTTTTTTACTAATTTGGAAGGCAAGGGTATTTAACAAATTTGATGAAGCTATTATGTTTTGCGCCCGTGCTAGGGTTTTTCTGGCTCATCATCCCCTTGTATCCATGGAAACCTGCTCTTCAGAATGGGGTTTTTTGGGAACAGCACAGAATACAGGTTTGGAGGGCTGCAGAAAGAGAAGATAATTGTCCAACTGGAAGTTGTTTTCTCCGTGTGCAAAGTATCTTTTGGATCCAAACCACAGAATGGCTCTTTGCCTAAAGTCATAAAAACTGTTACACTGTTTAGAAACAGTTAAGCAGTCTTCATGTTTACAGTGAAAGGATTCCCATACATAAGTAGGTTACCGTAGTTAAGTTGCTGAAGCGTGTATTTCTGTGTTAATAATTTGCAGAGCTGTACTGGCAATATTAATTTTGCTAGAAATTGCTTTGCTGTTACAATGTGACTTGAAATGTAAAAATAAATCCCTTGAGTCAAATAACACCATAGAGTGAAGGAGACTCTTACGGACATTTACATGGAAGTAATTAAGCTTCACCGAATACAGTGGAGTTTCTTCTGAGTACATTCATAGGATTGTGCTGTAAAACAGCTTTGAGCCTGATTTAACTCCTATTGAAATGAATGGAAAAGTGAAAATACCAAACACTTAAGGTAACTGTGGTCCACTGTATGCTCAGAAATTTCTCAAAGTAGGGTAGGGAAAGCCTTCGCATTTTGCCTTTATCATAAAATAAACTTTAGTTGGGTGAAGAAAACTGGAGTAGTTTGTTTTTTTTGAAGTGTGTGTACCAAAACTATGAAGGGACGCGGGTGGCGCTGTGGGTTAAACCACAGAGCCTAGGACTTGCCGATCAGAAGGTCGGTGGTTCGAATCCCTGGGACAGGGTGAGCTCCCTTTGCTCGGTCTCAGCTCCTGCCAACCTAGCAGTTTGAAAGCACGTCAAAGTGCAAGTAGATAAATAGGTACTGCTCTGGCGGGAACGTAAACGGTTTTTCCGTGTGCTGCTCTGGTTTGCCAGAAGCAGCTTTGTCATGCTGGCCACATGACCCGGAAGCTGTACGCCGGCTCCCTCGGCCAGTAAAGCGAGATGAGCGCCGCAACCCCAGAGTCGGTCACGACTGGACCTAATGGTCAGGGGTCCCTTTACCTTTACCTTTTACCAAAACTATATAAATGTTAAAAGGCTACAGGAGCTAATGGGACCCCAAAGAAAAATGTTACCTGCCCTTCCTACAAGGTGCTCAGGTTGGCACAGACATTTCTTCACCCTCCATTCATTTTTATCTTCCCAGCTGCCCTGTGAGGTAGGCTAGTGTGTGTGTGTGTGTGTGTGTGTGTGTGTAAGAAAGAGATACATTTCATAACTGAAGAGCTCAAGCATAGGAAAGCACAAAAATGATGCATGACTTGGTCCTTTGAATACTGCTTGTAATACTAAGTTCCACTTTTCTTCTTGTCAGGTATTCTATGCAAGAAATGTATGATGTGGTAGCAGTTGTAAGTGAATACAAGAACTTTGTGCCATGGTGCAAAAAGTCAGATGTGTTATCCAAGCGCTCGGGATATTGCAAGGCACACTTAGAAGTTGGATTTCCTCCTGTGATGGAGAAATACACTTCGGTTTGTACACTAGTGAGACCTCATATGGTTAAGGTAATGATTTTTTAAAAGCATCTTGTATTGTATAATTGCTTGCAGCTTTCCTGCCATTCTATTATATGTAGACAGATGTGCTTGTTCAATACAGATTGAACACACTCCAGAAATTGCTACCTCCCCATCCAGTTTTTGTTTTAAGTTATGGGTTCTCTATGCAGAACAGAAGTGCAATAAATAATGCACCTATTTTGCATTAATGCATTATTTTGTTTTTATATCCGCTGAAAAGAAACCTGAAGCTAATACGCTGGAACGTACATTGCTACTTTTCTCTGGTATAAGACATATTTGTAGAGATTCTTCAAAAACTTGCAACAGCTCCCTTCAATTTCATTGGGTTGGATCCTATTTGTCTTTTCCGTGAACAGCACTTGAATCCAACAGAGGCTCCTTTTCCTTGCTTATTTTTCAGGGCGGATGGCATTGTTAAGAACTTTTTAAGTGGAGATACTAGAGTTTGAATCTGGGACCCCCACTGATCCATGGTCTCTACCCATACCTTTCGGACTTTTATTTTCCCCCCTCCTTCTCCGGGCATAAAAAGGAAGCACTTTCTAACATTATGAAATAACAAATGAGAAATTATGGATTTTATTCTGCTCTTGTAGTTCTAGTTTATGTGGAAGCCGAAATAAGTTGAACATCTAGGTCTGAGGGTTTTGAATCCAATACAAAAGTGTTAAAATGGTTAACCTTTTTCCTAGGCATCATGCACAGATGGAAAACTATTTAATCATCTGGAAACAGTGTGGCGCTTCAGTCCAGGAATCCCCGGCTATCCAAGAACGTGTACCTTGGATTTTTCAGTAAGTATGAGAATAAGCCTTCCAAGCTCTTCAGACTACCGAAATATACCTTTAAAGCCATAACAAGCTGTGCTTGCATGTCACACTAAACTATAGTTTAAGGCAGGGGCAGCCAGCATGTAGATGTTGTTGGACTACAACTCTCATTAACCCAGCCAGCCTTGCTGTTGTAAGGAGTTGTAGTCAGACAACAGCTGCCAGGCACCATGTTGACTACCCCTGGTTTAGTAAGGTGTGAAAGAGCGGGAATGAGCTGCCATGAACCTCAGATTTGTGCACTTCCTTCCTCTCCCTGCTGCATGGTTGTGAGGGGTTTGGAAGCTTTTGCTTAACTGCCGTTTGTTAAGTCACCCAAATCAAGAAACTCTGGTTAACACTGACTGTGATTTGACATTCGCTTGTTCAGAACTAACCATGATTGTTGAAGCTTGGCTTGTTTAAACTAACCATAGTTAGAATCTGACCCGGAACTATATTTAGATGACGTGACAAGCCAGGGATATTGCTAGGTAGTTAAAAAGACGGGGGCACAAGCCCATGACACAAATTTGCTTGATAATTTGTGTGATAATTTCTGTGTAAAGAAACAAATTTAGATGGCATACATTAGTACAGCTAGGTGATTTTTGTCAACCTAGTTTATGTAAAAAGAATACTCTGAACATGTGCAGTTTTACAGTTTAAACTCACTTAAGTCATAGCACCATCTTGATTACTCAGGAATACACATTTTGTTTGGGAAACATATAATACAGTGGCACCTTGGTTCTCAAACTTTTAAGGTGTGCTTTCCCATAGAAAGTAATGCAAAATGGATTAATCCATTCCAGATTTTTAAAAACAACCCCTAAAACAGCAATTTTACTATCTAACGAGACCACTGATTCATAAAATGAAAGCAATAATCAATGTACTGTACTATAAAATAGAGACAGTATTGTAGATGATAAAAATGAAAATTAATTTTTTCCCTTACCTTCACTGATGATAGTCATTGTTTGGATGGGGGGCTTTTATCCATATCTGCAGTCACACAGTCAATCAACCCGTAGCTGAACTGGGTTCCACACAGTCACAAAAACAAATTAATTGAAAAAGCCTCAAAGACAAAAACGCAAAATAAATAGCAAAAACAAAAGCGCCAATCTTAATCTGTTCTGGAAGTCCGTTTGACTTCCAAAATGTTCGAAAATTAAAGCACAGCTTCTGATTGGTTCAGGTGCCCCAGAAACAATAGCCAACAGCTGCATTGGACGTTCAGCTTCCGAAAAACGTTCAAAAACCAGAACACTTACTTCCAAGTTTTCAGCGTTTGAGTACCAAGGTGTTTGAGAACCAAGGTACCACTGTATAAAGTAGTACATGCCTAGTCAGCTGTCTCCGACAACAGAGTGCTTTAAAAAATAAGAGAGGATAATGCAGTGACCACAGTCATGGGGCATGTTTGCTTCTACCCCCATTTTCTGCTGTTCTATGGGTGTTCGTTTTGGAGAGGCTGGACCTCTAAGTGCAGCTCTAGTTCTACCACTTCTGTTCCTGTGTGTTGTTGCAGCATGTCCCCAGTTGCCCTGTAAGCCAAAAAGATTTTTCTATAAAGTTGCAAATGGGGAAGCGATTTGAGGCCCAGTACAAAAGACCTGGGGTTCTGGCTTTCAAGGTCACCCCTTATTAATAATACCTGTGTGCCACAATGTGGGTAATCAAAAGGAGAAGTGAAAGCTTCCAAACTCCATGGGAGGAGGGGAGCACAAACCTGATACTTGTAAATGCAGTTTAATACAATGTGCAAATGCCGTCAGTGTGTTGCTCCCAACTGTGTTTATTTTAATTAAAGAAACCCAAAGCGACCTGAATTCTAAACATGCCTTTTAAACGTGTATATATAAACATAAATTATTATAAACTTTAAAGTTTTCTTTCTGCTAGGGGTGGTATGTGAAATATCTTCACTTCAAATGTGTTTATCTACATATTATGAAAGAAGGCTGATTCTTAATTGCTTTGAATACACTTGGGGTACTGGAAAACTCTGAATCACACTTTCCTTCACTAAGCAATTCAACACCATTGTTTGTGTTGTTTCTAGCTTATCATTCAAACTTAGTTTGCTTTTCATTTATTGTTTTTTCAGAAGAAAGATGGATTCTCATTTGTTACTACTGATTTGTAGTTTCAACATAGGGCAGGATCCAAAGTGCCATTTTGGGCACACCAAAGAGCTTGCAGATTTCCCCTCTTTCAACAGCAGATCTTTCATGCCTCCTTCCACTATGTTTCTGAAAGTCCCCTTAGTTTCCAAATGGTATGTCATGTAGTGAGAGGAAGAGGGTTGACTGCTGTAAGCCCCTTGGACTTGTAGAACCAACCCTGCCCATATATTGTTCATATAGAGCACGAAAACATGTATCAGATAGCATTGATGAAAGTTAGTCCCAAGAACCTACTCCTATGGTTCATGGTTGTAGTTTTCTTATGGTTCAGAGGGAGCCTTGGGGCTCTCACAGAGGGTGGGATCCAGCATCACACCAGAGAGCATGATGCGATTGCCCTCCCTCCCTCCTGCAGTCCCACCCCAACTTAATTTTCTCCAGAAGATCCCTCCAACCTTCAGGAGTAGATTTGAGATGGGGTAGGTGCTAGGGGCTTCAGAGGGGGAGAATGAACCGATTTCCACTTGCACAAAAACAATGAACAATCAATCGTTTTATTTGTGTGTACGCTCCCTTTCAGAAATTAAAACCATGCTCAAGGCGGCTTGCAACATAAAAAAAATTGCATGATTACAAACATAACAAAAGGAGTCATAAACAATAAATAAAATATCAAGAAGTACACAACCAAACTGAACCATTTCCTCATAAATCATAAGATGTAAAATATACAAAAAATTAACAGCAATAAGAGCAACAAACCACACCCTAAACAAACTTCCTAAACAATAGCCCAGCTCAGGGGCCAGCAAACCTTTTCAGCAAGGGACCAGTCCACTGTCCCTCAGACCTTGTGGGGGGCCGGATTATATTTTGAAAAAAATATACGAACAAATTCCTATGCCCTACAAATAACCCAGAGATGCATTTTAAATAAAAGCACACATTCTACTCATGTAAAAACACAGATTCCCGGACCGTCTGCGGGCTGGATTTAGAAGGCAATTGGGCCGCATCTGGCCCCCAGGCCTTAGTTTGCCTACCCATGCCCCTGCCCAAGAGTCTGTTTAGCAACCTCAGCTCTTTTAGCTGGAGTCAGTCAGGGCTCGCCATCCCAGGTCGGGTGGAAAAAGGCCTGCAAGGCAGGGAGCTCTTCTAGGACACACTGCCAAGAGAATTCCAAGGTTGGCTGTCACTCAGTGAAATGACAGGCTTTTCCTCATATCCTGATGTTGCTGCCTTGAATGTTGTTATTACCCCACCCATCTGGCTGGGTTGCAATGAAATTATCCAGACTAGTCACACCGGTGCCTAACCTAGCAGGACTATTGTAAATTTTATATCACAGGCCTCATAATAAATAAACCTAAGTAGTATATTTTTCATGGATTTCTTCCTGGAGTCTATAAACTTATTAATAAACCAGTGCACTTTTAAATGAACAGTATAGTCTGTCCAAAAGTTCTGCTAACACCTGCCATTAACTCCCTAGCTTCCTTTTTTGTTCCTCTTTTTAAAAAGGAGCACAGTTTGTGTGATGAGATCATTTCTGTAACTTGAGAATTTGTTTAATTTACTTGTAGCTACATTGGTTTGAGAATTGCCATGCAAGTTCAAACTAGTGAAAACCAAACTGTTGCAAACAGTTCATTTATCCAGGGGCTGTTTTTTAGTTCTTCCACATTAAAAATCTAATCATCTAGTGCAACCCCCTGGAATGCAGGAATCTTTGGCCCAATGTGGGGCTGGAATCCACAACCCTGAGATTAAGAGTCTCATATTATCCCTTCACTTTGGGTATTCTGACTTTTTGTCAAAGTTTAATAAGAATAAATGTGTGTTGCTATGCACGCTCAGTCACACCAATTCTGGTGCTTCTGAAAGTCTGTAACTGCTGTTTGCAACATTTAAAACAACAGCAACAGCCTTATTTTTACAAACCATCTTCAAACCTTGCCAGGAAGGGAAGTGAAAAGCATGTGGCTATTCTATAGCATTTCCCGATCCTTCATACTTTCTGCAAATTAGTTGAACCTTCTTAATAAACTGGGTGGACTCTGTATTTTTTGTTGTGTTCAGTTAGCACTTGCACAAACTGCTCTTGGCTCAGATAAATTTAGGATGAAATTGAATGTTACATTGGTAACCCCATCTTTCCTCGTGTACCTGTAACACTAATACGATGATTGAGAGTGGTTGCAGCTGCAAATAGGTGATCTGAAGCAGGGCCCTCAATTCTAATCTTGGCCTGCTGATAGTCCCCCACCCCCCAAAAAAGTGTGTGTTCCAGCTGGGCTCTACAACTAAGAAAAACTGCTTGGAAGAATCAGCATGTGAAGGGTTTTTAAAAACTCTTATCAGTGCCCCTCACCCGCTCTACCCAATTATCTCAGCACACAAACTTGTGCTTGCTGTGATAATTCTAGTTCTGCCTTCACATATGTACATGATTGCATAGAATTGCAGATTTGGCTGCAGACCTTTTGAGTGGTTCTACCAGAATAAATCCCAAGCAGTTTTTTAGACATTGCAACCATAGTCTGGTACGAAGAGGGAAATGTTCAGTGCTAAGGGATTTCTAGCCAAAAGCTTTCAAATTAACTCCCCCCCCCCTTTTGGGGGGGGGGTTCCACTTTTAAAATATTTTCTAGTTTAGGATCATGCCCGAATACAGTAACTAAACCTCTTGAAAGCTTACTAATTAATGTTTCATTGTTTTCAATTTGATTTTGTCATGACTGACTGAAGAGGCAGTAGATAACAGCAGACTCTGCTGGAGACAAGACAGGACTGTATCTGCATGGGAATGGGATCAACCCTGCCCATTCCACCTAATTGCTCATATGGTGGATATCCTTATGGAATTGGCCTCCTTGGAGATCTGATCTTCATTGTCATTAAGTATAAATAGTAATGATCTAATGGATCTGGCCAAACCCATGGGGCTATGTAGAGCCCAATTTCAGATCTCCACGATCCCTTTTCCAACCTGTGTTACATCTGCATAGGTTTGTAAAGTGCATACCCTGCACTCAGAGCAGCTTATAAACAGCTTGATTTTATTTATTAACCCAGATTAAAACCAAGAGGAAAATATATAATTCAAAGCATCCCACCCACTTCTAAAAGGCCAGATATCTAAAGGCCAAAGGCCCGATTACAGCGGAACATTTTGCCTGGTGCCTAAAGAAGTGAGAGGTCCAGGGGGTCTTTAAGAGTCATGTCCTTAATAGGCATACATTCTCAGTAACTTCACACATATCCTTAATGTGTAGTTTTGGTTGCAACCACATGTTGTAACATGACAGTGGCAGTAAGTGGAATTGCTTTTGTTTCATTTATTGAAAAAGTGACCGGTTTAATTCCTGTATCAGCAGAAAGGTGGTGCGCAGCAGTTTTGTTTTCTTGTCAGATCTTAAAATTTCAGCCTATATAAATTCTTTTATTAATGAAATTCAGCTCTAAGTGGTGATGCTTATGCAAGTGGAATGCCATCCACAAAAATTAGGAGACCCGAGGGAAACTCAGAAGACTGCCCAACTACAGAAAATCAAACAAAAAGAGAAACGTACTCCACACTGAAACGTTTCGTGTTTACATTGGTATGTGGCTGTTGGCACCTAAATTCAAAATGCACTGAAAAGGCGTTAGTGGAAGGCAAAATGCAAAGAGCTACAGCTAAAACCTTTTCTGTACAAGGGGGTTTCGTTAGCTGCAAGCTGAGGGAGGCTATCATGAGAAGATGCAGCCAAGAAGAAAATACCTAGAGGAACTTACTGTGATTCCATAATTGCCTTGAATATATCCAACAAAGTTCTTTGGTCCTTTGCTGAAATGGATGCAGGAAAGAATGGGCCTAGCCATCTTTTTGTGAGTGACTGACACAACTTACCCTTTGTTTTAACAGATTTCGTTTGAGTTTCGTTCCCTTCTACATTCTCAGCTTGCCACACTGTTCTTCGATGAAGTCGTTAAGCAGATGGTTGCAGCATTTGAAAGAAGGGCATCCAAGTTGTACGGTCCAGAAACAGTCATACCTCGAGAGCTAATGCTTCACGAAGTGCATCACACATAAAAGGGGAGGAAGTAGTGTTAAACTACTTGGACATCGTGTTTTTACGTGAAGTGTTCTCCCATGCGGGCTTCTAGTTACATGGGGATTTGAAAATTATGTATAATACTACTGTACAACACAGGCCTGTAAGATGCAGATGTATATAATATAAAGCTTCAATCAAGTGCAATTATAAGGTGCTGATAAAGAGTGGCAGCTATAAACTACACCAAAATTGCCTTCTTCCTCTTGCCAGTTTTTATGAAACTCAGCACTGTCTACTGCCTAATGTTTTGCAGTGTTTCTAATATTTACTATTGGAATCAAGTTTTAAGTTATTAGTCTTTCAAATGCATATTTAAGTTATTTTTGCTATTCAGGAAAAGCTTTAAATTAGCACATATAATTCTGAGGACAAATTTCTCAGTATGTGTAACTATACTTAGTAGTTAGTGTGTAAGTGGAATGAATATATAAAGGGCTCTTTTAATCAATAAACATGTATGACATTGTCAAGTGCTTTCACAAGATTCTAGCAGGTAAATCTGTAAGGAGTCATGAATTCAAACTTTAAAGTGACTTGAGTTTCACAGATCTGTTTGTATATTACAGCACAACTTTGCTAGGATAAAAACATACTATTCCCTTTGTCTAGACTAAAGCAAGTTTTTGGGCAATCCTCTCTACAGCTAGCACTGAATTTTGCCATTTTCCAAAGTTGTATAATTGGCTGTGCAGCTAAATGTATCCTTTTCAACAGATTCCTAAAACGGCTTCAAGATTACTACCTTTAACTAGGAAGAGTCTTTAAAGTTTAGGCATCATAATCAAGAGAAGCCGTGGCATTTTATCCTGAGTGATGCTAAATACACTGGGTTGCACAAATTTAAAGTAATAAAGCAAAGACTGTAGCTGCCTAAACTTTAATAGCTCTTAATCTTGAGCAAGAACAAGGACTACAACCTTGGGCCCTCCAAATTTGAGCAAAACCAGCAAAAATTAATATAGCTGATGGCAAAGGAACTATTAAGGCTAATGTTTCTCCCATTCCTAGAAGGAAAAAAAAAAGGTTTAAGGATGATTGGCAAATGGCTCTGTACTCCAAGAAATGTTTTCAGGCTCACATACCCGATACAAAACAGGATTGAGTTGTGAATAAGTGAATACATTTCATACCTTTTTGAGCAATCTTTTATTACATAAAGTTGTCACATAATTGTATATTTGTCTACTTTGTACACAATTTTTATTCAGTCTTGCACACAATGGCTTCTGCATGTCCTAGTGATAGCAAGCACCAATAAAAGTCTGATTTTAACAGAACGGCAAGTGCTTGAACTGTTTAGAGCACAGCATTAGTACACGGATCTTCCACCCAGTCTCAGGAATGTACAAATGTCTTTATTCAAAGTACAAAATAAATTATCTGTAGGCATGGACAATGACTGTAAACGATGATGCATGTCTAAACTGAAACCCAGTAACTATTGTTACAGTGATTCTTCAAACACAGGCCCTTCTGCAGTCACTATCCATCCTGTTTCACCCTGACCTGAAGTTTTGCTTAAAACTGCCAGGTCACTCACTGTGGTTCCATGATGGGACATCCCTGTAGCTGAGCATTAGAACATGCCACCACCTCCCATGCCAGCCCCCATGCCTCCCATGGCAGCTTCCTTCTCCTCTTTAGGGATTTCCGTAACCACGGCTTCAGCTGTAGACAGAAGGGAAGCAACACCTGCTGCATCCATCAAGGCTGTCCTTACCACCTAAAAAAAGAAGTTTAAGATACATTTCAGTGATTGGCTGTGGTGATCTTTGTTTATGTGTGTGAGTGAGGTGGGTGGGTGTTTTGGATCGGGTTAGCCATATTGATTTGTATGCTGTTGGTGGATTATTGTCATTGTCCTGTTGGGCTGTGTATGTGATAAAGGGGAGCCATACCGGGGTGAAGGCGTCTTCTTCTGTTTGTCCCTGTGTCGGTTTCAGTTTACAGTGGTGCCCCGCAAGACGAATGCCTCGCAAGACGGAAAACCTGCTAGACGAAAGGGTTTTCCGTTTTGGAGGTGCTTCGCAGGACGAATTTCTCTATGGGATTGCTTCGCAAGACGAAAATGTCTTGCGATTCCTGGGGTTTTTTCCCGCTCCCCACCCCCTTTTTCTAAGGCACTAAGCTGCTAATAGCCTTTTAGCAGCTAATCCGCTAATCCCTTAAGCCTTTAATAGCCGCTAAACCGCTAATAGCGCTAATCCGCTAATGGGCTTGCTTTGCAAGACGAAAAAACCGCTAGACGAAGAGACTCACGGAACGGATTCTTTTCGTCTTGCGAGGCACCACTGTATTAGTTAACTTTTCTAGTAGGGCTGTTTCCCATACTATTTGGTACCATTGGTCCATACTTACTCCTGACAGGTCTCTCCAGTGTCTGGCTATGATGCTTCTGGCTGCTGAGAATAGGTGGGTTATGAGTTCTTTGTGGTGTAAATGGGCATTGTTGTCTTGGAAGATGTTTAGTAGGGCCAATTCTGGGGTGATGTCTATTACTTGCTTAGTTATTTTACATATTTCTTGTATGGCTGTTGTCCAGAGTAGTTGGATTTTGGGACACTCCCACCACATGTGGAGGTGCACCCTCTCCAGCATTTTGGTGAGGTTCCTGGGTGTATTAGCACTAGCAAACAATCACACCCTAGGCCAACCCCAACCACCACCAAAGGAACACAAGTGAACAACACAAACAACGCTGACCCCAAACTCTACATACATTAAACATAATAGAAACACCGCCACGCGACCCCACACCCATCCATCTTCCCTCTCTCCACCCCCCTTTCTTTTTTCTTTTCTTCTCCCCCTAATGCCTCAACAAATGACATGGATTTGTATAAATGTCACATGGAAAAAAACAACGAGGCATTACACGTACTTCTGTAAAACAAGAAAATCCTTAATAATAATAATAATAAAAGATATATTTCAGTGAGACACTTGTACAGCTCGTTATCTATTGTGTTGAGATGATAGGCCCGTTGGGAAATAAGAGTACTTACCTTCGTTGGATCAATGATGCCTTTCTCTACCATGTTTACGAACTCGCCAAGCATGGCATCGTAGCCAACATCGGCTGCGCTTTGCATGATTTTCTCAACTATCAGCGATCCTTCAACGCCTGCATTTTTGGCAATAGTCATTGCTGGAATTTTCAGGGTTCTCTTGATAATTTCGATACCTTAAAGGAAAAGGTAAGCGATGTTAGCAGAAACTAGTCTTGGCAACAGAATGGGTACATTTGAAATCCCATTACCAGCCAGGGAGCCAACAAAGATTATAGCAATCCTCTCTATCCTGCGCATACGCTTGCCAGACGATTGCAAGAACAAGCAGACCTTTTGTTCCTTTCAAAAATCTTAACACCTCCCACATCAGGGTTGGGGAAACCTTTGGCCTGCACAACCTTTTGGACATATGCCAGTGATGGACAGAGCAGTAAATAAAATTGTTATCTAATGGTAGGCCAGTTTCAACACCCCCCCCCCCATTTTCTACTCAGGCAAGCAAGAAGCATCCTTAAAATTGAAATATTCAGCCCCTGAGCCTGAGGTTCCCAGTCCCTGCTCTAAGGGATGATGACCTTGAGGGCATCCAGATATAGGGACTCCCAACACCCACCAACATAGCCAATAGGAGCAATTCAAAGACAGGTTAGCCAAAGGAGTTTCCTGCCCACTCAACTCTCTGCACCCCCCAAGAAAGGTACAGTGGTGCCTCGCAAGACGAAAAGAATCCGTTCCGCGAGTCTCTTCGTCTAGCGGTTTTTTCGTCTTGCGAAGCAAGCCCATTAGCGGATTAGCGCTATTAGCGGCTATTAAAGGCTTAAGGGATTAGCTGCTAAAAGGCTATTAGCAGCTTAGTGCCTTAGAAAAAGGGGTGGGGAGCGGAAAAAAATCGCAGGAACTTGCAAGATGATGTCTTGCGAAGCACCTCCAAAACGGAAAACCCTTTCGTCTAGCGGGTTTTCCGTCTTGCGAGGCATTCGTCTTGCGGGGCACCACTGTATAGCGCACCTACCAATTTTCTGATCTTCATTGGCTGGAGTCAAAGTATCTAGTGCCGGAATGCACCGAAGCAGCGCACAGCCACCTCCTAGAACGATGCCTTCCTCTACGGCAGCACGAGTGGCATTGAGGGCGTCCGTGACTCTGTCCTTCTTCTCATTCACCTCAACGTCACTCGTTCCTCCAACCTAAGAAAAGAAATCTTATTTTAAGGCTGCTGTTCCGAGCTCTAATCTGAAAGTTATGTCACAAAGACAGCTCTATAGCAGGGGAAGGTGGATGGTCTATGGCCTTCCCTATGGAATGAGGGAAAACTCTCATTCTGGCCAGGGTAGCTGGGGCTGATGCCGGTCAGAATCTACCACCATCTGGAGGGCCACTGGCTTCCTATTCTCACTTTATAGCCTAGAGAGCGCTCCTTGCACCTGAGGGAAAAAGGCTATCGTTGTGCAGTGATCTACTTTCGGTGAATGTCACTGTGGTGATCATCTTTTAGTTGGCAGGTATAGGACTTTTTCTTTCATAATATTATTGGGTGAGCATTTAGTAAATAAAATAGTAATACTGTATTCTTCCGATATTACAAATTACAACATCTACAGTAAAGTATTTTTTTAAACAACTGCAAACTGCTTAGAAACATTTTATGCATGTGTGTATGTTTGTGTTTTCATTATTGTAAATCGCCCTGTGGTCCTTGAGTGAAGGGCGGTACAGTGGTGCCTCGCAAGACGAAATTAATTCGTTCTGCGAGTTTTTTCGTCTTGCGAATTTTTTCGTCTTGCGAAGCACCACTGTGCATTGACGGTTTCCCATAGGAATGCACTGACGGTTTTAAAAAAAAGGCGCAAGACGTTTTCGTCTTGCAAAGCAAGCCCATAGGGAAATTCGTCTTACGAAGCAACTCAAAAAACGAAAAACTCTTTCGTCTTGAGAGTTTTTCGTCTTGCGAGGTACCACTGTATAGTCGTACCTTGGTTGTCGAACGCCCTGGAATTCGTACGTTTTGGCTCCCGAATGCCGCAAACCCAGAAGTGATTGTTCCGGTTTGCGAACGTTCTTTTGGAACCCGAAAGTCCGACAGGCTTTCCGTGGCTTCTGATTGGCTGCAGGACCTTCCTGCAGCCAATCAGAAGCCACGTTTTGATTTTAGAACGTTTTGGAAGTCGAACAGACTTCCAGAACCGATTCATTTTGACTTCGAAGGTAGTATATAATAGTAAAATAATTTTATGCAATAAGCAACAAATAAAAGTAGTAGTAAAAAAATAAATAAATAAAAATAAAATAGTAATACGAAGATTCACCTTTAGTACAGCTACTCCGTCAGAAAGTTTGGCCAAGCGTTCATTGAGTTTCTCCTTCTCGTATTCACTTGTTGTAACCTCCAGTTGTTCAACTATTTCCTGAATGCGCTTTTCAATTTGTACTTTGTCACCTTTCCCTTTAAGTAGCAAACAGTCATCTTTCGTCACAATGACTTCTCCAACTTTACCAAAGTCGTGAGGTTGAATGTCTTCTACATTGATGGTCAAGCCTTCTTCCCCAAACACCTGAAACAGATTAATATTAAATACTTTAAAAAGTCCACGGCTTTTTTCAAATTACTGATTAGCTGGTTTCATTCGGACATCTTCATTGGGAATGCCATCCTAAACACACTCACTAGAGAAAGCCCCACTAAATTCAGTGAATGGGCTTATTAACACTCTTAATGCTTCACCTAGATTTTCTGTACTTGTAATTGCAAAGTGACCTACAGGAAGTAACAGCTTCCTAGACATTTGCAAAAATTGGTTGATTTATTTTATTTACTTCTGCAGTAATGCCCCACCTTTCCTTCAGGGACCTCAATGCTGCATACAAAGCTCTTGCTCTCAGCATCTTATCCCCACAAGCACCTTGAGGTAGGTTAGACTGAGAGACGGCAAGTGGTTCAAAGTCACCCAGCAAGTTCCATGGCTGAATCGGATTTGGACTCGCAACCTAGGTTCAACCACTACAAATGTCTCCGCCCGTTACATTCACATTCTGAATTGGTTTCTTAATGCACAGAGCTTACACTGGCAATGTTATCTATTTTCTAAGCAAATCTTTTACGACTGGAAAGAAGGGCTATGTTCAGCACTGAACAACCAATGATGTATGCAACGGTAAAAACAGGGCATAGCATGGCTTAGGCCTGACTCATCTGATCAGTGCGTGGTGCTTTCTTTAAACTGGCACGCATCTGTAGCTCAGTTGTAGAGCAGGTGCTTTGTATGCAAAAGGTGTCAGGTTCAACTCTTGACATCTTCAGGCAAAAAGGGGAAAGATTCCTGCCTGAACCCCAGGAAAACATCTCCCAAACATCTGTTGATGGTTGGTTGGAGTTATTAAGACTAGGAAGACTACTGAGTTAGGTGGCCAAATGGCCTGCCTTTGTATAAAGTTCCCATGTTCCTACGGCAATCTGGATTAACATCCAACGTCTTTTGTTAGAAAAGTACATATAATCAGTTATGGCTCTGCAAAAAATTGGTAAACGAGTATTCCATGCAAATTATTTAGTGTTAATACTTAAGATACATATGAAAATTTACTTACAGCACCGCCTGTAGCAACTGCCATATCTTTAAGCTGATTTTTTCTATTGTCACCAAAACCGGGTGCTTTCACGGCAACAACCTGTAGGCCAACCTTCAGTCTGGAAAAAAAAGGAGAGAAAGTCAGCACTCCGAGTTATTAGTTGTTCACGTCTTTATTCCGAAATGGTACAACTGTGTTCTGGTAAAATAAGGCTCTCCATAGTTGACAACACTGAAAACTCAACTGAAAATCAGCGAAAGTGATCTCCTATTCATTGTTTGTTTATTTGTCAGGATTTAAATCTGTTTTCATATTAAAGGCTGAAGACTACAGTGGTACCTCGGGTTAAGAACTTAATTCGTTCTGTAGGTCCGTTCTTAACCTGAAACTGTTCTTAACCTGAAGCACCACTTTATTTAATGGGGTCTCCCGCCGCCGCTGCCACACGATTTCTGTTCTCCTCCTGAAGCAAAGTTCTTAACCGGAGGTACTATTTCTGGGTTAGTGGAGTCTGTAACCTAAGGTACCACTGTACTGATGAACATCCCCCCCCCCCCCCCTAGTTTAAGCCCACTAGATCTGCAACGCTAAGTATTCTTTTATGGACTTCCTACTTCAATCAATAAGGCTTATTTCCTTTATGATCTGGCTATAAAGTGTACAATTTCTTGGACCAGACAATACCTGGAAAAAGAAAATGTTTTATCTAATTAGAGCGAAGATTTTTGCCCTACCCTGCAACAGTTACCCCTTTCTGCAGCAAGATTACTAAGGAAGATCAAATGGATTAAACTCAAAAGTGTTAAAAATAAAGGCAGATACTTGTTCCACGCCTACCTGTTTAATACAAGGGTACTGAGGGCCTCTCCATCAACATCTTCAGCAATAATAACTAAAGGCTTGCGGTGATTATTGGCAATTTCAAGAGCTGGTACTATGGACTGAACACTAGAAATCTTCTTTTCACTGATTAACACGTAAGCATCTTGGAATTCACATTTCTGTCCTACAGATGAAAGCAACGTTATTGAAATAAATTACAAAATACTATCTCAAGAGATTGTGACTATATTAACATTCCTCAGTTTCTAATCCTATCATAGCCACTATGCAGCCACCTTCTTTGAAATGCTTCAAAAAACATGCCCAATTACAGCAGACTTTCAGTGGTCTCTAACATACAACTTTTCTTTGAACTGTTAAAATGCTACCCAAGGACATGCAAAAACAGGACTATTAATTCTTGCATAATTCTGTATGTTACTGGTTTTGTTTACCTGAAACCAGTAACATACAGTATTTCCGTTTAATTCAGGGATGGGCAGAAGGTAGATCAGGATCTACTGGTAGATCTCTCTGTGATCTGCAACAGATCAAAGATTCCTGGATTCCAAATTTTTAACAATGGTGTAACGGTCAAAACAAAGCAAGCTTTTTCAACTTCCTTCTAAATTAGGCTGCTTGAAATGAAGGACGCTTGGGAGAAATATAATTTGCTACTTGTGGGAAAGATTAAAGCTGGATTCCACTTTTTACGTATTTTAGTAGCAATCTTTTTTTTTTTTTTTTTTTTTTTGCCTGTACCCAAATTTGCCTCCTCACAAGTATGCAAATAAAATGCAAGCATGAGAGTTCCAGCACCTATAATTTGTGAGGCAGCTTCGTCAGCAACGGCACACAAAAGGGCAAACACATGCTACGTACCTAAAGTATTCCATTAAGAATCCTAAGAGATATTAGGATTTAAGGGTATAAGATTTAAGGGGTTTTTTTTTCCTTTTTTTTGTCTATTAGACTGGAGTTTGGATAACTTTCTAGATGTTGATGGGAGAATAAGGTTTAAATGGATTAAGACAAATAAGGGAGTAAGCAGTAAAAGATGGAAAGAACTTGCTGATCTAATTAATAATTGGAATACAAAAAGGGAGGTGGGAGGAGGTCGAGGAAATAAGTTATTGAAAGATGGAACTTGAAAAATGGAAGTGTTTTCTTTTTAAACGTTTTTGTTTTTTGTTTCCTTCTTTGTTGGTGGGGTGGAGGGGTGGTTTTTTATGTATTTTTAAATTTTCATTTTTGTTTTTTCTTCTTCTTATTCTACTGTATTTTGTCTTTTTCAACTTTTTTTCTGTATTTGTGAAAACTGGAATAATTTTTTTTTTTTTTTAAAAGAACCCTAAGAGGTTCATTAAGGTTTGGATCGTGAGATTAAGTTCCTGATGAGTGGCATGGGGAGCTCTCACCTTTCCCTGCGTGTTTATCCGTATGTACAAACCACATCACATGCCAGAAAAGATGGCACAACTTGTGCCACAGATCTAATTCTGTAAATTAGGGAGTGGGCTCTAATATTTGCAGACACCTCTATTTTGAGGCAAGAAGGAACACATTACTAAGATTTTTTTTAAAATTGCGTTTAGTCTATTCCAACAGAATCAAGCTGTTAAGGCAAGCGAGCAGTGTGAGTCTTGTTCTAACTTACCTTTGGCTGTGTTAATGAAGTAGGGAGAGATGTAGCCTCTATCAAACTTCATGCCTTCAATAATTTCTAATTCATCATTCAAAGTTTTTCCGTCCTGTTTTTTTTAAAAAAGGGCATGGAAATTAGCTGCACCCTGTGTGCACAACCTATCTCATAACAAGCTGCTTCATTTTCTGTTTTAGACCTTTGGCTCCCCCATAATGTTGCACTTTTTCTACAATGATGAGGTCTTTTTCTCAACAATGAGCTAGTATCCTATTTTGGCATACAATAAGTAGACCTTACTAGAGGTACCCTTACCTTAACTGTGATAACACCTTTTCGTCCAACTTTTTTCATGGCATCAGAGATTATGTTGCCAATTTCCTTGTCGCCATTTGCAGATATTGTAGCAACCTGTCCAACAAAAAGAGAGAGATCTGCGTGAACTAGCTACAAATACTACCTTTTTTAAAAAAAATAAAAGAGGCTGGAGTATTGAAAGCATAGTCAAAGAGGCATTACAACGCAAATTTAAGGAATAGCGCCTAGAACATTTTCTCACAGATACAATATTGTTAAAGGAGTGAAATATTACATTTAGCAAGTCCTCTTAAACGGTGCACCTACACGATATAAAAGTAGCAGGGAGAAGGAAGATGTTTGTTTTACGAAAGAGATAGCATTTACCTGAGCAATTTCTTCTGGAGTTGTGACTGGTTTGGACAACTTCTTCAATTCCTCAATTACAGCATCTACAGCGAGCATCACCCCTGAGGGAACACGGTACAGCTATGCAATTAAACAATCTACACAGTCAACAGCAAACAAAAGTTAACCATCCTACTATGCTCCAAGAGCAACAAAAAGGCTATAAATGACCATACAATGCATTATCCCTGACTGCTGGGATGCAGTTATCACATTAAACACCAGGAGGATAGGAGGTAAATAAGTGAATAAGCAGTGAAAGTCGGAAGGAATTTGCTGACTCGATTAATAACTGGAATACAAAGAGGGAGGTGGGAATAGGCTGAGGAACTAAGTTATGAAAGATGGAATTTGAAAAATGGATTTTTTCTTTGTTTTGAATGTTTTTTGCCTAATTTTTGTGGTGCTGGGGTGGGGAAGGGGGTTTCTTTTATGTATTTCTGGGTATCTGCTTTTTTTTCTCTTCTTTTTTTTCTTCCTCTGTCTATTTGGTATTTGATTTTTTTGTTTTGCAGTTTTGTTTTTGTATCTGTGGAAAAATTTAATAAATATCATTTAAAAAAATAAAAATAAAATAAACACCAGGAAGATAGGGTCCACACATGTCACAGAGCTGCCTCTTCCTCTTTCCTGCATGATGAATTTCTCCCCGAAAAAGCATTCACTAGGAGGGGTTCTTCACCTAGGAAAACACAGGGCATTGTGCCATTGGTTACCTCCACCTCCAGCATCAAGGGCTTTTCACCAGCTAGGGAAACACCAATCTGATGCCGTGCAGGTTCACTCAAATCTGTCTCTGCCTTAGAAAGGCAAGAGGAGGCAGAACCAAAAATGCAACTTTCATAGTGCCAGACAGCACAAGGCAGAGATAGGAGGTGAGATGAAGGTGCAATTTGCTTATTAAGACTGCCTATCTGCAGGCATGCGCTACTCATTTTGGGCAGCAACTGTCCCTCCTACCCTGCCATGCAGTCAGACCTTTAGGGTCTTGATCCTCAACACACTTGTTTCATGCTTTTAAGAAGACCACAAAAGCATTTTATGTGCCTCTTTTATAAAAGACCGATAAAGGCCCAGGTACCATTACGCTCGGTAAACAGCACGTAACGTAAGCGGTCACCAGAAACAATATACAGTGGTGCCTCGCAAGACGAAGTTTTTTCGTTCTACGAGTTTTTTCGTCTTGCGAGGCATCGCTGTGTATTGACGGTTTCCCATAGGAATGCATTGGCGGTTTTTTTAAAAAAAGGCGCAAGACGTTTCGTCTTGCGAAGCAAGCCCATAGGGAAATCAGTCTTGCGAAGCAACTCAGAAAACGGAAAACTCTTTCGTCTTGCGAGTTTTTCGTCTTCCGAGGCATTCGTCTTGCGAGGTACCACAGTACAAAAATTCACTGACCAATGTGCTTTAACAGGGGTCACAATATATTGTTAGTAATTTCATTCTTTCATTGCTGTTGGATCTCATGATCCACATTCTATAGTGATAGGAGTGTGGGAGCAGAACTCAGACACTGTACTTCCGTTCTATGTGCTTTTGTATTTCTCTCTTTGTTCTCTGCTTTCGGACAGAGGAGACGTGTGTGAAGCTGCTGCTCACATTCAATCATGTTTGTTGTTTTGATCTGCTGTAAATAAAGAAGCTTTCGCAATGCCAAATACCTACACTCACTTCCTGCTGATACTCAGCTAACGCTAATAGCTTGCCCACAGCTCCACTGGATGTGGGTCGCTGGACACCTGCGTACGAGGAAGGGATGTACGCATATCTATGACCAGAAAATTAGACACCCCACTTCCCATTTTCTTTTCACGAAAGTAGCACCTTGTAATGTTTCTGCAACATTGGTACATACAGTGGTACCTCGGGTTACATACGCTTCAGGTTACAGACTCCGCTAACACAGAAATAGTGCTTCAGGTTAAGAACTTTGCTTCAGGATGAGAACAGAAATTGTGCTCCGGCAGTGCGGCGATGGCCCCATTAACTAAAGTGGTGCTTCAGGTTAAGAACAGTTTCAGGTTAAGTACGGACCTCCGGAACGAATTAAGTACTTAACCCGAGGTACCACTATACTATAAAATGGGCCTGCCTTCCTTATCCATTGTTTATACAAGTTGGTTGAATTTGTATGTTGCTATATTGGAAAATAATAATAAGGGACGCAGGTGGCACTGTGCGTTAGACCACAGAGCCTAGGACTTCCTGATCTGAAGGTCGGCTGTTCAAATCCCTGCAATGGGGTGAGCTCCTGTTGCTCGGTCCCAGCTCCTGCCCACCTAGCAGTTCAAAAGCACGTCAAAGTGCAAGTAGATAAATAGGTACCAAGATAAACAAGGAAGATAACTAGAGGAATTGGCAGGTCTGAGCCAACGTTATCCACATCATTACCTCTCCTGATCTCCACTGGATTCGCTCCTTTACTGATCATTTCAAACCCCTCCCTGGCAATCGAACGTGCCAGTACCGTCGCGGTCGTAGTACCGTCTCCCGCCTCTTCATTGGTATTGTTGGCAACATCCTGAACTAACTTGGCTCCAATGTTTTTGTACTTGTCCTTCAAGTCAATTGACTTGGCTACTGTCACGCCATCTTTCGTCACCTTAGGGCTTCCCCAGCTCTGTTCAATGATTACTGTTCTCCCCTGTAAAAACACGACACACACACGCACAATGAAACACTGGATTACTAAGGTAATTTCTTCCTGAGGCTGCAAGCCGCAACGCTTCCAGGAAGGCAGATATGCAAAAGTGTAAACAGTGCAAAAGACCCCCTTGAAAGGTGGTGGACTCTCCTTCCTTGGAGATTTTTAAGCAGAGACTGGATGGCCATCTGTCATGGATGCTTCAACCAAGATTTCTGCATAGCGGGGTTGGGCTAGAGCAGTGTTCCCCAACCTTGGGCCTCCAGCTGTTTTGGGACTACAATTCCCATCATCCTTGACCACTGGTCTTGCTAGCGAGGGATGATGGGAGTTGTAGTCCAAAAACAGCTGGAGGCCCAAGGTTGGGGAACACTGGACTAGAGGACCCTCTGAACTCTACAATGTCATGATTATAGAAGATCAGAAGAGCCTGCTTGATCAGGTCAACGGCCCATCTAGCCAAGCATCCTGTCCCCCCAGTGGCCAACCAGTTGCCTGTGGAAGGCCCATAAGCATCTGAACACAAGAGTACTCCCCCTTCCTGTGGTTTGCCGCAACTGGTATTTGGAAGCATTGACCTCCAGCTGTGGTAGCAAAGCAGAACCACTGGGGGTAGCAGCCATCAATAGCCTTCTTCCCCCATGAATTTGTCCACCCCTCTTTTAAAGCCATCTGAATTGGTGGTCATCACTGCTTCCTGCAGCAGCAAGTTCCACTAGTTTAACTATGTGTTGTGTGGCTTGCAGTGTTGATGCACAATCTGGCTTTGGCTAACATTTACAGACTTTCCCACCAGCAGATGATCCCTTAGTAAGCAGAGAGCTATGTCAAGATGCTTGGTATACACATGGAACCAGCTCTGAGCTCCAGGTTTTACATACATACAAAAATATTTTTAGCAGGCATTCAACTAATGTCGAATGAAGTATTTACACTTGAACAACGGAACTCCCCCCCCCCCACAAAAATAAATCTGTTTTAGGGGCTCCCTCTACCTTTTAGAACAGATATGGGGATAGCTAGTGCTCATGCGAGTGGGACGGACATTCTGCTACATAAACACATTTTTTTTTTGCTCTAACAGGACCCTTGTAAAACTTCAATGTATGATATTTATTTATGGGGCACCTGTCAAGCTACTAATCATTCTGAGTGCTCACGGGTTGCAGAACACTGAGCGTAGACATAGCTTGTTCCTCTCTGCCACCTATTGACACAACAGTAGCACATCAGCCACGGCTGCAACGCCTGTAGGGGCATATTTTGTGATAATTATATAGCAATATATAACATTTATTTATCCGTACACATGGTGCATTTGGAACCACAATGAATGTTGGAGCAGCAGCAGCAGCAGCAGCAGCAGCAGCAGCAGTATCTTACGTAAGGAAGTGTGGGCACAGATAATGTGAATGTAAAGGAATAGTTCCATTTAAACTGCTGGTATAGATAATACAAAATGTAAATTAGCTGTTCGTTATCATGTGGCTTTTATATCTCAACTCTGTTGTTCTTGTATCTTATTTTAACTTTTTCTAAGAATTTATCTGCAAATCACCTTGTCCTATTTATCAGATTAGTAAAAAATTAAAAAATGACCAGCTCTGAGGACATCAGAGGAACCGCTTAAAACGAGGGTCCACCAATTCCAATTAGTCTTGGTAACCAGCTAAACTTTCTGCCCACTGCTGGCAAGGACACTCTTTGAGGAACAAGGTCTTGCTTGACTAAGGTATTGTATGGCACAGTTGGGCTGGCTGTGGGAAACTTTCTAACTTTGCGCTGAGCCAAAAAGCTCACGAAAGAAATATCACCAGTTTTTTTCCTGAGCCTCTCTGCTCAGTGTGAGGTCAAGGATAGCGACTGTCCAGAGTACGGTTGGGACTTTTGCTCACTTTAAGCACATTTTACCAGTGATGAGCACATTTATGGATTGCTATACGTGAACAATGGTGCGACTACAAAGGAGCAGGGGAATGTGTTACACAGGTGTAGGAAACTAAAGTAGGGAGCAGAGAGGCAGGAAGAGCATGTGACTGAAGAGCAGTGAGTGTTTGCAATGAAGACGGACAGAGCTTTGGGATTGTTAATGGTTAACTGAGATACTTTACGTATTACTAAAGATTCATGTCTGTAGCATAAGGTTCCATCTAGGATACTTAGCGAGACTCCCTGCTGCTGCTTCCCCGGCTGGCCTTAGAAGCCCAAAAGAAATTCAGATGAAGGCCACCTTGTGCACACACCTCTTGATGCCCCTTGTCCTGCCTGAAGGTCTAGCCACCATTAAGGCAAAAAGGAGAGCAAATGAGTGGTGCATTCTGCCTCTCTCAAACTAGCTATATATGCAGCTGCCATGTGGACTTGAAACCTTTGAGGATTTTAGCTCAAAGGAATAACGAAGTGAGAGAATGCATGAAAGAACATGTCCCAACTATCTCATTCATCTACTTGCCAGGCAACAAATTCTAATTTGTGTCAAGTATGTATGCCAGTGGCAATAAATTCACAGGAATGCTCTAGCAAACCATTTTAAAGAGGACCCAAAGGACAAGGTCCAGTCAAAGTGAAGCACTTTTAAGCCCCAATGATTCCATTGGAAGGTTATTTAAGCACATGCTCACCTTTCTCACTGCAAAACCAGTCAGACCCCAAAGCTCTTAATTTTGACTGGATCGTACCCCAAGCATGTAGGATATATTTTGGACTATGCTCATCCCTTCAGGACAAGCTTCCGCATAACAGCAAGTAAAGCCATTTCACTACCTTTGGTCCCAAGGTGACGGCCACAGCATCAGCAAGAAGGTCAACGCCCTGCAGCATAAGAGCTCTAGCATCTGCTCCAAATTTAACTTCTTTTGCATAGGATCTCGTAAGGTGCGGGGCCAGTGCTCTGGACACCGGCCTTATCTGACGCAGCACTGTTGGTAAACGGAGCATTTCTGCAAACGAATGAAATTTTAAAAGAAATCAGTGCCAACACAACCACTGCTTTATCTGCCACGTGCTAGAGAGCATTCCATGCCTGTAGCCATGAGCTCAGTCGCGACCATTGCTTGAAGGTACACAAAGTGGCTGAAGTTGTCTGAATGCAAGCACTGCCTTTTGAAAAATGGGAACTGAATTACGGGGCCATGCATGACCAGCAACAGCCATAAGAATCAGAGTTGGAAGGGGCCCCAATGGATCATCTAGTCCAGGAATAGGCAAACTAGGCCCTCCAGATGCTCTGGGCCTACAATTCCCATCATCCCTGACCACTGGTCCTGTTAGCTAGGGATGATGGGGGTTATAGTCCCAAAACATCTGGAGGGCCAAGTTTGCCTATGCCTAACCTGGTCCAACCCCCTGCAATGCAGCAATATGTACCCATACGGGTTGCTCATTTGAAGGTCCCTCAGGTGGCACAATGCCTGTTAACCAGAAGGTGTCAAGCCCACCTAGGAACAGCTGTGGGCAGGATTCCTGCTTGCAGGGGGTTGGACTAGATGACTCTCGGGGTTCCTCGCAACTCTAAAGTTCTATTATTTTATGTGCTAACACCAATTAACCCTGTACGCTAGCATAGGACACTTAAGGCCCTCCAGATATTGCTGGACTACTGCTCCTTAACCACTGCCCAGTTGATGAATGTTAGGAGCGTAACAACAGGAGGGAACCACGTTTCACAACCCTGGCATACATATTTATCCTGAGGGAGAAAGTATTATATAATTTCAGCACTGATTTCATTTCAACAGAGTGCACGTGCGTTTTAGAACATATACACATGATCAGAACTACTGAGCGAACGCTTGTTTAATGGGGCATATCTAGATAGCTCAGTTGGTTTTGAAAATGTCAATCTTGCAGCTTTTTTCAGGGCATTAGTCTAGATGATCCACAGGGACGCTTCCAACTCTACGGTCCTAAAAATCGGAAGGGGTATCCTATTGATTCCAATTAGTTACCTTGACGTCAAGTTTCAATGCAAAGGAGCCGAGGGAACTACAATGCTGAACTAACCAAATACCAGGAATAATGGAGATAGGGAAACTGCTCAGGTCATCAAGGAAAAGCCGATGAAAGAAAACGGGGAGGTGGAGTGGGATGGAATGTGTGGGAGAGAGGAAAGAGGCAGCAGGAGGAGAAAACAGGCAAGAAGAAAGTTCAATGAACAAGCCCAGCGTATCCTTTGCCCCCCACACGTGCTCCTTCCTACCATCAGGTCGGCACACAAGGTCATGCGGACCCAGGCCTCCCCCTGCCGCCAGGAGGGCAGCGCTGCAATGCAAGGGGAAGGCTGACTTTGGCCCACCTTCCCCCCCAGGGCGGAGGTGGGAAAGAGAGGGGAGCTGCCCCACCTTTAACATGGGAGGAAAAAACGCGAGAAGGTCTCCTTCCGCAGCAGCTTCACCAGGGAAGTCGCAGAGGGGCGTCAGAGCACGTGCCAGGGTCCCCACGCAAAAAAGGGCCAAGCGATCACGAGAGCCTAGCAAGGTTGTGATTTAGGGAGGTTCAGCCTAAGCGGAAACCCTCAAAGCGGGGATCGGACCTCGGCATGGAAGACTCGCAGGTCCCGCCCCCCCATCTCCCAACACACGTGTGAACGCATTCACACAAGAAAGGCGCTCGGCCTGAAAGAGAGGCTTGGCGTGGCTGCTGCAAAGGCCGCTTCTTCCTCCTCATAAATGGACTCTTCTCTCCCGCTACCCCTTATAAATCAAGGACTGAGACACGCGTCGTCGTCGCCATCCCCCCCCCCATAAGGAGTTCCCTGAGCCCATCTACTCTTTCCCCTATGGGGACTAAACCACCTCGTGCGGCCGGGAGGGGGGTGGTCAGATGCGGGCAGGGAAAACCCCGTTTTCATGCAAGGGACCCTCCCCGCTCCCATTGGTCAATTTCTTCCTTTCCTCTCTCCTTCGGCGCCCCCCCCCCGGCCCGCTTACTCTTTGGCGGCGGCTGGAAGCGGTTGCAGGACGAACGGCAGCGGGCTCGGCTCGGACCGCACGCGCACAGCCTGGGAAGCAGCGCGGCTCTCTCGCGACTCTCCTCCGCCGCCGCCCCGCCCCTTCCTCCTCCCCTCTCCAGAGCCCACGTGAGAGGTTGGCGCGGAAGGGAACCCGGGAACCAGCCTGGCGGCATAACCCTCGCGCCCCGCCCAATCCTCGCCTCGGGAGCAGGAGACGTTGGGGGGGGGGGTTGAGCGGGCGGGGCTCTCTCGCTTGGAGCGCCTGCGCTCTGCGCTTGGACGGCTTTCAAAACGCCAAAGGCACCGCCGGCGTTTATGCCTTGCGCAGGTTCCCGGGCCCCGCGGTTCCAGAATTTTCTGGAATGCCCATGCTCGCGAAAGGTCGCGCGGGGCGTTGCGTCACCTCCGCTCCCCTTCGCCCTCGCTCAAGATGGCGGGAGTGTCGCCTTACGCCCACAAACCCGAACACCTTATCTGGTTTTTTTTTTTTAAAAAAATAAATCTTCGCGGCAAGTAATGAGAAAGCGCGAACCGAAAAAGTTTTAAAGTCTATCCCAACTATTCTCCTCTACCCTCACTACGCCTCAGCTAACCGCCACAGGAAGTAGTTTCCCCGCCATTTCCGGGGCAAGGGCTGCGCAGGCGCGGGCCGTGACCCTTTCCGCGCGTGCTAGCTCTGTGGGTCGGTCAGGGGTGCAAGGAGTCCTCGCAGCGGGAGCAGGAGGCCTTGTAAAGCGCGCGCCATGGTAAGCTGCTCGCGCTTTCCTCTCGAGAAGTATTTGCAAAGGGTTGGGAAGAATAATCCATATTTTCTTCTTTCTCTCCCCCCCTTTCATTAATGCAACTCTTGAGTCTCTGTCTCCACCCATTCACGATGAAAGGTGTTCTCCTGTAAAATAGGCAGAAGGGGGGTTCAGTTGGCTGGTGAAGGGTGGGGCGGCCCCGGTGCAAAAGTGCAGAGCCCAGGGCAAGGGAGAGCGGACGCCTACCTAGAATTGTAGAGGCGGAAGGTTTCCCCAGGGTCATCTAGCCCCACCCCACCCAATACAGGGGCCTCCGCGTTATGCACGTATGAATGGACTCGCCTCCACAAGGCGTGATGGCGGGAGGTGGACGAGGCAAATCCCTGGAAGAGTAACTCCATAGCGTTAGCTGTTAGTGCAGAGGGGTAGCTCAGTTCGTAGAGCGTGAGACTCAGGGTCATGGGTTCAAACAACACTTCGGGCAAAAGATTCCTGCATTGCAGGGAGTGAGAATAGCTGACCCACGTGATCCCTTCCAACCCTTGGTAAAGTACACACGTGCAGCATGGAAGTACAGGGATTCAAGCCCATCGTACTTTTCCAAGTCCTGAAGGGGTGTGAGGAGGAAGTCTTTTGCACATGCCTCCTTGACCCTGTCTTCCCCAGTATATGAAGGAGTGGTTACTACCAGTCAATCAACTCTGACAACTCCACGTGCTCTTTATTCTTCCTTATTATCTTATGCTTTTATCTTCTGAATCTCTTGACAGTGAGTGACAGGAACGTCCTCTGCTTTGCAACAAGTTATATCTATTGTGTGGTGAAGAGTGCAAATTGCAAAGTCAGTTTTTTTTTGCTGTATAAATCGTTGACTGTTACTGAGAGTGGATAGTTGTTGGTTCAGTAGTGCTTCAAAGGAAAGGAATTCTTGGGCAAGCGACAAAATAATGGGAGATGAGATGAATCCTTTTTGGGTCAAATTAGTTGATTTAAGGTAAATCCCTACAGCACAAGCCTAATCATACCTACTCAGAAGTAAGTTCTATGGGACTTGCTCCTCTGTAGCATTCTCCTTGCTCATAATAGTGTAGGAGCATGCAGGGATTGTTATTGCCAAAAGTGGGGTATGTGATGGACTAATCTAAAGCAATTTGGTACCTGTTGAAAGAGTTGGTGCTGACAATATGCTCTTACTAAGATGTAAACCAAAGTTTGTGTAGAGTCCCCAGTATTTTTGCACAATGTATTGTAAATTCCTAACTCTAGAGAAGTTTGTAGCAAAAGCTTTACTGACTTGTATCCAAATAGGTGGCTGGCACTCTTTTTTATTTTTACTTAATAATATTTGGTGCTGAACACTCTTGGAAGGTACATACTTGTTAAATCTCTTAATAAACTACTTTATTGAGGATGGGTTTTCAGATGTTTTAAAGTCTCTTAATCACTCGTCTTCAGAGTTGAAGACTGCAGACTTGAAATTGGATTCTGTGGAAATAAATCAGTGGGACTCGCTCCCAGGTAATGGAAATACTTTAATTGCTGGTCACATTTAGGTAATTCCTTCTCTGGTTCCATTGTCCATTTGCTCAGCTTGTTCGAGAAGACTTTCAAATTTCCTTCTGTGGTAGCGACCTCTAGTGTCCAAAGAGTACAGATAATCCAGGCCTTCTCCTGGTTTCTAGCTGTTTCTGTAAGTGTCCATGCTGGATATCTTTGGAAACCACGAGAAGGCCGGGAAAGTGAGCCAGCGTCATGTGATCTGGCTAGCTTCATTTTAGCACACTCTGGTTTTCTATTAACTCCTACATAGTTGCTCTTTAACCCATACATAGTTGCCGGCTTAAAAATGTGGATTTGTTTTGCATCTAGCCTTGCAAAAAGCTTCCTTTTAAATATGAAATTGAATACTGTACGTTGCTTTTTACAGAAAGTAGTAGAAGTCCACCCTTTACTATTTTAATGCTTCCAGATCAAAACATTATTGGATAAAATGTTTTGGTTAATGGGTAATATCTAAAATTGCATGAGAATATTTCCCTTCCTTTCAGTGGCGTAGCATGGGGGGTGCAGGGGGGGCCGGCCGCACCGGGCGCAACATCTGGGGGGGGGGGTGCACTCGCAGCTCTCTGCCCCTACCTGGCTCACTCACTCTCTCTCACTGCAGTGCTGGCTGTGCAAATCCGATCCGAGCTGCCAGGTCGCCGCCCACTGTGGGGGGGGGTGCCAGGCATGCGGAGCGGTGCGGAGAGAGAGCGAGGGACTATCTGGGGGAGGGACAGTGCAGCGGGGGGGGGGCACAAATTACTTGCCTTGCCCCGGGTGCTGACAACCCACACAACGCCACTGCTTCCTTTTCCTCCATGCCCTCCAAGTCTGCCCCAGAGTCCTCAAGTCAGAACAGAATTGGGGTTATGAGGGAACAAGAGGAAGGGGTATTCAGTTGTGCAAGCGAACGTCCAGTGCACCAGTGGGTGGGCACAAGTAGATGGCCTCCCAAAAAACTGTTAATAACGTCCAAAGTTCAACATGCTTTACACTGTGGAATGTTAATTTACATTTCTTGCTGTTAAACATTTTCTTGTGGTGCTTAGTTTAACTTGAACTTAAGGTTCCTATTGATGAGCCTTGCATACCTTTCTGTGATATAATTTGGTTGCCCTAATAAAGCTATTACATTAAATTGAATGTTGGTAGATTTTCCGTGGTATCTGTAAGTTTCTAAATCACCAAAGCTTTGGAAGTTGTCCGAAAGCCATTACTACAGGCATGCCTAGTCTTCCAATTTGAAACACATAAGCAATATAACTCTCTACCTTTCATTTCTATCTTCCAGTCACATCCTTATTTATTCCAATGCAGTTAATACTGTTTTAAATAAGATCACCTAGGTATATTTAAATAAGGTTGGTATTCTTTTTATAGGGAAGATGGCTTTTTCAGATAGCTTTTTCTGCAGAATTCTTCCTTTGAACAAGATCTGTGGAATGAGACTCATTTCTTAACAGCATGTGATGCCAATAATTTTGGTGTTGGTTAACATTCATGATGTCCTTTATTTGTAGAAAGGAGTCACTAAGTAATTAGGAAGCATGTATCTTAAGATCATGTGTAAAAACCTACATAAAGTATTTAACTTTTTCTTGAAGTTGTTTTACCTAAAATGTACTGACATGTGTAACACTTCATTGGCCATAATGGGGATTGTATATGTGTAACTATGTTTTCCCCCAGATTTTTCCTTATTTCCTCACCATTCCTTTCACCGTGGTGCAAAAGTGGTAGAATCACATGTTTGCTGCTTCAGATGACAATGTGCTTGTGGCTGAGAGACACAATTTTGCTTATGGTACATTATGACTTGTGATTTGTTTTAACAGGCAGGACAGGCATTTAAAAAATTTCTTCCCCTCTTCGACCGTGTATTGGTGGAAAGGTGTGCAGCTGAGACAGTAACTAAAGGAGGCATTATGATTCCAGAAAAATCACAAGGAAAAGTGTTACAAGCCACTGTTGTGGCAGTTGGAACAGGCTCTAAAAGCAAGGTAAGCAGACCTTTCCTATCAAAGCTTTTTATAGCTTTTCAGATAAGAAACACGAGATTTCTTAGTGCTCCAGGCAAAATCACCTCTCCACTCTACATCAAGCATCATGAGCAGTGTGGTACAGTGGCAACAGCTTTCTAATTAATTTCAAGGTGTGATTATCTGCTTGCTGCTCTCCTAGGCTTTTCTCCCCCAGCTGTTTTTCTGCCTTTCCTCACTTGCACATCAGCATCATCATACGCCTCTTCTTTCCTCAACCACCACTATGATTCTTTCCCCCAAGCTCTTAGACTATTTGAGAAAGAATTGGAATGGGCAGTTGCCCGCGGGCCTTGTGTTTGACACCCGTGGTCTATGTGGTGTTTATTTACTTACTATGGGTTGCACCCAGTACTTCACAACTGGACACCTTTCCTTTCCTCTCTGCATGTACCCTCAAAATCTGTTCCAGGTGTGTGTATCCTGGAGCAGTTTTTGAGGGTGTGTAGTTACATTGAGCATGCAGAAGTCTGCCATGCTACTGGAACAGTAGTGTTGATACAGCCCTGTATTTGTATTTTGCCTTTCTACCTAAAGCCTGGGAAGATGCTCTCTGGATAGGTGGTCCCAGTAACCTGTTCTGGATGGGGTTGTGGTACGTAGCTTGTGGGTACTCCTAGATACATCTTTGTCATTGGAGACTCACGTGATCTCTGTGACTTGCGAGTGCCTTTTACCAGCTTTGCTTAGTTTGCCAGCTACAGCCATATATAGATCGGGATCACTTGACCACCATGCACTAGTAGCCCTGAGATTGGATGAGGGCAGTGAGCTTGGTATGAGGCTGCCCTTGGGCCTGGTGCAGAAGCTCCAACCTATGCAATATTGCAGCTGCATTTCCACTACAGAAAACTTCTTAAGAGCATTGTAACATACGTTGTCAGTAACTATTCTTTGTCCCCTTAAGGAGGGAGAAACTCGTCCGGTTAGTGTAAAAGTTGGTGAGAAGGTTCTGCTACCGGAGTATGGTGGAACAAAAGTTGTACTGGATGACAAGGTTAGTATGTGAATTAAATTTCTATACTGTATATTATACTCTGTATGCCACTTTTATACTTGCTTAAACTCTTATTTTATAAGCAAAGCCAAAAGCAGTGCTTCTCTTAATTTTATGGAAGATCACATACCGTATTTTTCGCTCTATAAGATGCACCAGACCATAAGACGCACCTAGTTTTTGCAGGAGCAAAACAAGAAAAAAAAATATTTCGAATCTCAGAAGCCAGAACAGCAAGAGGGATCACTGCGCAATGAAAGCAGCAATCCCTCTTGCTGTTCTGGCTTCTGGGATAGCTGCGCAGCCTGCATTCGCTCCATAAGACGCACACACATTTCCCCTTTTTAGGAGGGAAAAAGTGAGTCTTATAGAGCAAAAAATACGGTACATTTTGTTAGAATCTTCATGCCCTTTCTCAAGGAACCTCAGTTGTCTGCTCACCTAACTCTCATATACCTAATAGTTTCCATATGCTATGTTCCGAGATGTATGCACACTGCCTCAGTCTCTGCTGGATGTTCTATAAACATTTCATTGCTTTCCTTCATCTCCATCCAGAAGTAACTGTGTCTGGAATAGCCACTGTCCTCTTTCTGCAACCCCATTCCTTTGTTGTGGGAGGTGGAGAAGAGATTCTACTGCTTTTAGGCCAGTTACCAAGAAGTAATGAAACACATTTGTGACTTACCTCCTTGGGGAGAAACCTGAGTATGGAACAGGCAAGACTCGCCCCTTGTAGTCACTGCAGTAATTTCCTTGTGGTTTAACTTGCCTGTATTGGAACAGAAGTTTGCTAAGTGTGTGACCTGCGTTTCAAAAATAACAACCATTGCACAAATTCTAGCATTTGTATGTACTATTTTAGGGCCAAACCATCTGCAGAAATAAGGTTGCAAACCAATGTAAAGTGGGGGAAAGTTAAAAGTTTATGTATATGTATGTAAACCTTAGGTGAGATTTAAAATCTCAAGGGTACATGGGTCTTTTATAGAAGAATTCCAGCTGAATCTCTTAATTTTCTTTTGAACCCCTGTAAACTATTCCAGTCAATTCATCTGAAGTCTGTCCTGGGGGAATTCAAGCCCCTTTCAGAGCAATAGCAATGATGAAGTAGAAGAACTGTCCTTGGGTTAATATTTGTATAGCACTGATCCAAGGACATGTCATAAATCTCTGTGTTGGAAGAGCGTCAGTGTTCCAGCTTTTGAACTACTTAATTGTTTATCTTCAGCATGGACAAATTTGTTTTCTTTATTTGCAGGACTATTTCATATTTAGAGATGGTGATATTCTTGGAAAATACGTGGACTGAACAGTTCATCTTGCTGCGTTATCATTAAGTTTTCATTCCACAAAAAGTGCTCAAATGGTTCTGTTCCATCATGTAAATAATTTCTTTATTTTCTAATAAATGCAAATTCTCCCAAATTACCAAGTATCATTGTGACTTCAAAATAAAACAATGTGTATAGCCAAAATACATTTCTTACTATCTTATTCTGTGTGTTCTGTTGTCTTTTTTAAATATACTTAGAGCAGCTTGCTGGCTAATTAAGTAGCCAAAGCATTTCAGGGTGAAACAGTGATGGCTTGTGATAATAATAAAAAAAGAGCTATAGACTAGGAGCCAAAGAACCATGAAACCAGTTTGGAGTTTAGTTTCCTGCCTCCCCAAAAAAGCATCCCTCCTGTGCTGCATCACAGCCTTCTTTACATCATGCCATTACAACGTGGAATCCTAAAGAGCTTTTTGGACCAATTTCTCCATCTTTGAGGGGGGGAGCATCAGAATGCTTGGAGAGTTCACAAGTCAAGTATAATTACCCCTTAAATCCCTAAAATTATTCAAGTCAATGAATAAAATAATTGCTTCCAACCTGGAAAACATCACATTTCTCACTAGGAGCTACTGGTGCACAAACTCAAAATGGCCATGCTATTGCGCTGTTACGGAAGGGTTACCAGCATTTGAGGGAAATAAAATGTGCAATTCTTTAAAATTAGGGATGTAAAACAGTTCCCAGAAAAGCTACTGTGTTCTGTTCAAAATGCTGCATGCCAGCAAATCGAACAAGGGGAAGCATATCCAATATTGAGAAAACCAAACTAGCTTTGTCAGGCAAATATAAAATGATGACACCTACTGGTCTGCTCCAGACATCATTATCTGGATCCATTCTAGTTTGGTGTTGAGCTCCAGTTTGGAACTGAAACAGCCTTGGTTACCACGACTGATTACCTTTGTTTAGTGTAGAGGGGAGTGCAACTTTGTTGATTCTCTTGGCTTTCTCGGTGGCTTTTGATACTGTAGACACAGTATCTTATTGAAATAACTTTGTGGGTTGAGAGTGGAGGGCACTGTCGCTCCTAATTGCAGAGCTGGTCTCAGAGGGTAGCATAGGGAGGTTTCCATTCAGCCCCATGAAAACTAACCCATGCGGTCCCTCGGGGTTCTATTCTGTCCCGTTCTCTCTATATGAAACTGCTGCATGAGGTCATCAGAAAATTTGAAGTTTGGATGCCACCAATATGTGGAAGTGGGGTATTTCCTAGGTCTGAGAATTGGGGGACCACCTGTTTTTATGGGGTTGCACATACCCTGAAGGAACAGTTACATTATCTAGGACTGTTCCTCAATACCACATAGTCACTGGAGCCAGGGCTCTTTGGTAATATGGAGTGCTTATGCCCAGGTTTCGCTGCTGCTAGCCATTCCTGGACAGGGATAGCTTGGCCACAGGGATTCATGCTCTGGAGACCTCCCATTTTGATTAATGTAATGATATCTCTCAAAATGTTTAAAGGAATGAAAAGAAGTGGGAAATACTTTTGCCCTAAAAACAAAATGGAGGAAGGCATGCAGAGATAATATAAGGCACATCAAGACCCAGACCTGCAAAATCACAGTAACAAGAGACTTGGAAATGAAATGCAAAAGTTTGACACTGAAATAATCAATGCTCTTGATGAATGAGAAACCTGATTTAGAATACTGTATACTTGCTTGGCTAGAGAGCAGATGGGGAGAGCAATCCAAATGATGGAAATCCAACATATGACATCTGCCCCGGTTAAAGCAACAGCATTCAAACCCTAATTGGCAGCTGAGAGAAGTTCAGCTCAGTGGACCTCTACCACCTACCCCATCATAGACCCCCATCTTCCATAAAGGAAGGAAAAAAGAGGGAAGGAAAAATTGGGAATCTTTCCTTCTGTGTACTTAAGTTAACAGTATCTAAGCCACTATGTTTAGGATTCAAACGCCAAGAAATAAAGAGCCTCTCCCTTGTAAATTATGGGGGGACATGATGCACAAGCTATGCAGAATGTTATGCGCAACAGCTGAGAATGTTATATCACCCACTGCAAGGCTATATCACGGAGAACAAGGACAGTACTGTTTATTTGAAACTGGCTTATGGTTTAGTGGTTGATAGGTCAGCTTCAGGAAGGGGCATTGCTGTGAACCATGATTCTCTTTAATTATGGATCACAACCAAAATATATTTTACACCTCCCCTTAACAGCAGGGATAGTCAATATTGTAAGGAATTTATGAGGTGCATGTGGAGAGGGAGAGAGAAAAAGTTCCAACACCATAAACAAATCCAAAGCATGATAGTATGGGCCCAGGATTCCATAAACTATTTTAAAGTATGCCCAAAGGGCTTGGATTTTGCCTTTAACAGCACATATTGACACCGTTGCTAATTTTGAAAAGTTTCCTCATCATCGAATAGATTTGCCATGTGGAATGGGTGAGGGGATTCTATTCAAGAAATGCTATCTGAACCCCACCCTCCAAGTGTGCAGAACTTTATGGGTGGCTGTTTGCTTTAATTCTAGAATGGTATGAATGAGGGCACTCCTTAAACTCCCGTGGCTCTGAATATCGTAGAATTTGAAGTGCTGTCTACTGAAATGAATGCAAATAAGTTGCAAATAAAAAAGACCTGCACCACAGATCTCCCAGTGTTACCAGATAACACAGTTGGATAAGAATGAAATGGTAGACTTAATTAGACTGAGAGGTCAGAAAGGTGCACCCACTTTCCCCTGCTCCTACCTAAACTTCCTTAGAAAGATGTGGACCACTGCCAGAAATCCAGGTTCTCATTGAGATGAAAGGAAATAATGACACAAATGCCTTGCTCCCTCTAGCTTTCTGTCAAGTAAATGTTTTACCCAAAATCCAGTTTGTTGTAAAGCAGACAAAGGTATGTTTGTGCATAGTCACCTTACATAATTCTCCTTTCTTTAGCCACACTGTACTGTAGGTGGTCTGCCAGATTGGTGCTCCTACACAAAAATACTAGGGTATTCTTTTAAACCATTTTGGATCCTATTAATATGCCAATGAGACCTAACACCTGTCATCTTTATTAAATTAGTGTAGCTGAGCTGAAATTGATCTAGCCAGAAACTGAAGTGACACTGGAAACACCTGTTTTTTGGCGCCAAGTCACAATGAAAGTTTTGTTCCCATAGTTTATGTTGCGCCTACAAATGTAAATGTAATAAGCAAAACAAAAAATTGATAAACTTGGTGTTGTACTGTTCTTTTACACACCTTGTCCCATTGTCTAGTCTGCCTGGCACATATGGTTATTATTATTCAGGTTAGTTTACACCCCCACCCCAATTTTTAGGTGGAAATTTATTTATGGGGGGGGGGGGTTGGTAGCTATTTTTATTAAAGAACAAAGTGAGTTCATGCGATTGCACTGCTTCAGTGACAGGAGTGCAAATAATTGTCAATTTCTGCAACACTTAAAATAAAAAGCTCGATATAAGCCAAACCTTCCCTTCTAGAGTGAAAAAGTGATCCTGATTAAACCAAAAACCAGGCTCCCCCCCCTTTTTTTTTGTTATGGAATAGATCCACCAGAGCAAAAAGTCAAATTTTAAATTTTAAACCCCAAACCTTCTTTGAATGTTACTTTACCTTTTATAGAAAGGTTTGATGCCAACAGATGAAAGCTAGGCTCCCTGACCTGCCACTAAGGTTAGGAGCTGTGGCCAGTTTTCTGTCCGTGGGGAAGATCTTCTCAAGGGCAATTACGGTAATTCTGCTTGCTTTGCTAAACCCGCTCTGAAAAGCAAGCAAATATGAAAGGGCTTGGTGAGCGAAGTTTTCTGAGAGGGAAAAAGCTGGGGTTTGGCCCTGGTGAATGATGGGAAGCTGTAGACACGCTTGGCATAGGCACTAAGAGTGTAGTAATGGTTTGTTTTCATAGACCAAAGTTATAAGATTTTGAGATCACCCGTGTTTCTTCTAAAATAGAAAGGCTCCATTCAGAGGTTAAAAGGAAACCCAGTTCTGAACTCTTATGTTGCAATGGACTGGCTAAGAAATGTGCTGGATTGACCACAAATAAAAGCGGATGCAATATTTCTGTTTACTGCTTCCTAGCTTCCCCCTTCAGATCAGCATTGTTCTCCTGAAGGCACATTCAAAAGTCCCCGAGGCAGTCTGGCCTTCTCCAGGCTGCTTAGCGGTTATGGTGACTAGGGAGACTAGGGTTCAAATCCCTACTCAGCCATGAAACTTGCTCAGCAGGTGACCTTAGGGCAGCCACTGCCTCTCCACCTAACCTACCTCACAGGGTTGTTGTGAGGAGAAAATGGGGAGCCCTATGCATGCCACCTCTAGCTCCTTGGAGGAAAAGTTGGTTATGTTGTAAATGGAATAATAATAATAATAATAATAATAATAATAATAATAATGTCCTGTTTCAGAGAAGCATCTGCGAGGTGACATGTTCTGGCCACTGCCTTGCCCTGTTGTCAAAAGTTAGGAAGGGCAGGTAGCATGGTCGCAAGCGATGAGAAACACCTCCGCCTTTTTGTCCAAAAGCCTATTTGCACCAGTTGAACCAAAGGAGCGTCTCCACCCCCATCGTTCATCCCGGACACTGAGGTCCAGCTCCGAGGGCCTTCTGGCAGTTCCTTCACTGCAAGAAGTGAGGTTGCAGGGAACCAGACAGAGGGCCTTCTTGGTAGTGGCACCCGTCCTGTGGAACGCCCTCCCAGCAGATGTCAAGGAAATAAACAACTACAGTGGTACCTCGGGTTACATACGCTTCAGGTTACAGACTCCGCTAACCCAGAAATATTACCCTGGGTTAAGAACTTTGCTTCAGGATGAGAACAAAAATTGAGTGGGAGGCCCCATTAGTTAAAGTGGTGCTTTAGGTTAAGAACAGTTTCAGGTTAAGTACGGACCTCCGGAACGAATTAAGTACCGTATTTTTTCCTCTATAAGACTCACTTTTTCCCTCCTAAAAAGTAAGGGGAAATGTGTGTGCGTCCTGTGGAGCGAATGCAGGCTGCGCAGCTATCCCAGAAGCCAGAACAGCAAGAGGGATCGCTGCTTTCACTGCGCAGCAATCCCTCTTGCTGTTCTGGCTTCTGAGATTCAGAATATTTTTTTTCTTGTTTTCCTCCTCCCAAAACTAGGTGCGTCTTGTGGTCTGGTGCATCTTATAGAGCGAAAAATACGGTACTTAACCTGAGGTACCACTGTATCTGACTTTTAGAAGACCTCTGAAGGCAGCCCTGTATAGGGAAATTTTTAATGTTTGATGTTTTATCACTTTTTATTGTTATCAATAATAATATTCTGTTGGAAAATCCAGCCAGAGGGGCTTGGTATAAAATAATAATAATTAAAAAATAATAATTATATGGTATTTTGACTCCCGCCCGCTGCTAAGGGTGTTTTTTATTTCCCCTCCTCCTGTTCCTGTGAACGCGGTAGCAAGCTTCTCTGACACACCCATTATTATTTTTAAAAAAACAGCACGTCCTTTGTTTTTGTCCAGGCCTCTTTCTAGCGCAGCACAATTTTTATTATTATTATTCTTTCTTCCCGCGCCCTATCTATAATAATAATAATTTATTTATATCCCGCCCTCCCCAGCCGAAGCCGGGTTCAAAGCGGCTAACAACAATAAAATAATACAACATTCTAAAATCATTTCATTATAAAATCAGATTAATGGCATCCATTGTATCTAGATTTATACACCGCCTTTCCCTCACAAGCTCTCAGGGCGGCTCACAACCTCTCCTCAACCCCCTTTCCCGCCCTTTCCTTCCCGCCCTCCGCATACTCGCTCCTCCCCCTTTCCCCTCGCCGTTCTATTGCGCTTCTCGCCCTCCTCCCCGCTATTGGGAGGAGGAGGAGGAGGGGGCGCCCCCGCGCGCGCTGTTCTACCCCCTCCTCCTCCCTCCCCCGCCCCTGTGAGACATCTGCTCTTCGGCGCTCGCGCCTGCCTCCCGCCGACCCGCCGACCTGACGTAGGCCGATCACGTGCTTCTTCTACCCGTTCCCGCCGGGCTTTCGTCCCCCCCCCTCCCCGCGGAGGAAGCTCGCTCGTCTCGCGTTGTCCCGTCCGTCGTCTCGCGCCTCTCCCGCCTCCCTCCCTCCCCCCGCCCTCCCCGCTTGGTTAGTTGCTGCTGCTGCTGTGCCACCGCCGCATCCGGGTCCTGGCGCCGCTCGCTGTCACTATGGTCATGGCGGAGGGGACGGCTGTGCTGAGGAGGAACAGGCCGGGCACCAAGGCCCAGGTAAGCCCGGCGCCCGCTCGATGGGTCCCTGGCTCCGGGTGGGAAGCGGGGTGCCGGCGGCGGCGGAGGAGGGGGCCCCGGTGGCGCGGCAGCGGGGTGACGGGGGCCGAGAAGCCGGCGGCGGCCGAGGCCTACTCGCTCTCCGCCGCGCTCCGTTCCCCGGGGAAGTGGAATGAGGCGCCGCCGCCGCCGCCGCCGCTCAGTGTGAAGGGGAAAGTAACGCGAGGGTGGGATGTTCCCCTCAAAATGGCAGGCCGCTCTATTTTTTTTTGGGTGCTGGGGGAGGGTCGGGGGTTCAGGCAGGGTCCTGATCCGGCTTTGACCAAAAAGTGGTGGGCGGTTCTTCTTCCCCTCCCCCCACCCCCGTGTACTTCGCGAACGTCTGAACGCCTTGCGTGTCCTGCGGCTCGAGCAGGGATTTCTGGAAAGGGAGGAGAATAAGAGGGAGTTGCGGGGAAGGGACGTGGGTTGTGGGGTTGTTGTTTTTTCAAAGCAGCTGCTTCGGAAATAAAGAGAATTTAGGGACGTGACGTTGGTTAGGAAGGGAGGGTTTAAGGTAAAGGGAAAAGAAACGGTATGTAACCTGGGCAGGGAGGAAAGAGGGTGTTTGGGGGAGAAGAATATAGGGGCGCAGGGAGGAGTTTGACGGAGTTGGTTGCCCCACGGAGAGAGTCCATGGGGTGGGGTCTTGGGAAGGTGACTTCAGGTGCTGGGTGCAGGGAGAAGATGGGGAAGATTGCGTGTAAAGGGGGCAGAGACTTCATGAATACAGCTGGGAGGAGTTGGAGGGTGGTGGTTGGAGTAGAAGCGGTCTAGCCTGTATTTTTCAGGGCTGGTGTCTGTGAGGTTGCTCATGTACTTGCTGTATATATATATATTTAAAAATGCATATTTGGCAGAGATTCGTGTTGACATTAATCTTGCCTGCTGTAATTAAGACCCAGGTTACACCTATCTGTGTTTAACCTTTCAAAACAGTTGGTGTTACTGTATTGAGAAATGCAAATCTTTTCTGACTCTCGCTCTCCCTTTTCTCTGTGTATTGTTTTAACTGATGTCTTGAGTATGTGTGTTCCAGCCATTTCCTCTCGAAACTGGATGCAACTTGTACTGATGTATGCTTTGTCTTATTTATTTCCCCCCACTTGCCATCCTTTTATAGTAGCAGTTCATGTAGTGTATACATATAAATTTAGTCCATCTTGCTTGACTCATCAACCGTCAGTAACTTGGCAAGTTAAAAAGTATAGGTAGTATTACCCTCTTTTTTTTCGTAGGCTGAACTGCTGATAAATAAAACAAGCACAACAATTTCCAGGCATGGCCAAACTTGGGCCTCCAGATGTTTGGGGACTACAGTTCCCATCACCCCTGACCACTGGTCCTGTTAGCTAGGGATTATGGGAGTTGTAGTCCCAAAACATCTGGAGGGCCAAGTTTGGCCATGCCTGCAAGTTTTGACTATTAAAGACAAATTCTCGGCTATAAATTATATGTATTTGTTGTATCGTTGGGACTCTTGTATACAGCAAAGTGCCTTATTTTGACTGAAGGAAATAACCTGGAGGCAAGTAAGTTCATTTTATAATTTAGCTTAAAGAAAACATTTGTGAAGTTATCCTAGGATAATAGAGGAATGTACCAACTGAAAAGGGAGTGTGTGCATGAAATGCCCAGTAATAAGTGGGTTCTATAGCAAACTACTGTATTTTTTGCCCTATAGGACGCACTTTCCCCCGCCAAAAATGAAGGGGAAATGTTTGTGCGTCCTATGGGGCGAACGCAGGCTTTCGCTGAAGCCTGGAGAGTGAGAGGGGTCGGTGCGCACCGACCCCTCTCGCTCTCCAGGCTTCAGGAAGCTATCCGCAAGCCTGGAGAGCCCGGCGGGAGTTCCCACGGGCTCGCAAGTCCTGCGGGCAGCAGTCTGCAGCCCGAAGCACGGGGCGCCCTCCGGAGGGTGCCCCGTGCTTTGCGCAGATGTCCGCAAGCCATGCGAGCCCGGCGGGAGTTGCCGCCGGGCTCACAAGCTTGTGGATAGCAGCCTGTTCTGGGGGCTAGGGTCGGGGGAAGCTCGGGCTTCCCCAGCCCTGCGGCTGGGGGGGATTTTTTTTATTCATTCCCCCCCCCCCAAAAAAAGGAGGTGTGTCCTATGGGCCAGTGCGCCCTATAGGGCAAAAAATACGGTAACTAGATAGGTACATTCATCTTGAAGGATTGCATATCATATGCAGCATTGAGATGTAGGTGTCATACAAATGGCTGGATACTAAATTAGATATGAGTTCTGTTGTTATTTTCAAGTTATTGCTCTTACTGCTAAAGTTATGTAGCCAGGCCTTTTTAATATACAGTATTTCTGTATAAAGTATTGGTCATCATTTTTCTGTGCAAATTAAGTCTTATGGCTTGCGTTTTTATAGTGCCTTCTGGTAAAGCATTATGGCTTGAATAAAGTAGCAGGAAAACTGTGAAATACTTGGGATATTTTTCATCCACCATCTGATTGTAACTTCCTTTATGAATAGTGAAAAAATTATGATGTGACTAGTTAGTCATTTTCATGTATGTTCTTATCTATAGCATTACTCTTTTTCAGGAACATGGTGTTTTTTTCCAGTTGAAAAGATTCATGAGTCATCCTCTTGAGAAAGCTGTGGGAGACATACCTTAAATGTCTCCTGTAACGGGTGTGGGCTGATAACTGTCATTGTATTATGTAAAGGCAGATAGATAGATGGATAGATAGATTTAGAAAAGATTGCAAACTTTTTTGAGTTTCTCCTGGCACATCTTAAAATTCAGTGCATTCATTTAGAGCAAACAAGGACAGACTATAGCACTGTAAAGATCTGGAATTATTACTATCATATTATTCAACCTATTTCATTAAAAGTACATATAGTCAAAATGCCCATTACAGAAAACTAGTTTACCATTGACTACTGGGATACTGGAAACTCTGTATTGCAGCCCTGAACATTTTTCTTGCATGGAGTTAAGTTCTGTTGAGATAAATAGCACTATTTCCAAAACCAAAGAATTTAGGATTGCAGTCTAATAGCCTGGCCCTGTGCATGTAAGCTTCACTGATTTGTGTGACTTCTGTATAAGTGTGCAAAGTTGCAGCTGACATTTTGTAGTCACTGAGGACAATTAGGTAATAGGTGAACATGTCTCAGCAGAATAACTAAGATATTCTCCTCCCCGCCCCTTGCAATCTGTAGTAAAATATTTAGAATGCTGCAGTTGGCCTCACTTCTTTCTTTGCTGGTCGATAAGTATATCAGATGGGATACAGAGACTGCTACATCATTGCAGTGTCATGGCTTGTGATATTGCACTGATGTCATTACCTGACCCTGCTGTAAGTGTAGGTTGCATATTGCTGCCTTGGCAAGAGCTACTTTTACTAGATCCCCACATTCAGCTAGTTGCATTAACTCAGAATTGGACAATAGAGATGGTGAAATTGGGGATATCCTGAAGGACTTTACAGTCTTGTTGGAACAGCTGAGCATTCCTAATAATAGAATGGAATTGCACTTGGACGTTTGTACGCAACTGCACAGTATACAGCTGTGTCTGTTCTGTTTTGATGTATAGCACCCTATGTGGTCTTGCAGTAATGAATATCTTTTGGACTGGAATCTTTCTGTTTTTCTTCAGTTTGCTTTAAGTCTTTTCCCCCCTTACTATCTTAGGATTTTTATAATTGGCCTGATGAATCTTTTGAAGAAATGGACAGCACATTGGCAGTTCAGCAGGTACATCATATTTAATTTCATTTTGTCTACCTCTCCCCTCCCCAATTCATTTATTTCTGCTTCTTACTGTTTGTTAATTGCCTAGAATATATATCAGTGCATTTCTATAGTTACAAAGACAATTTTACTTGTGGTATGTAAAGAGCAGCTGTGCTTGTTTGTGATAGGTTAGCCTTTAGCACAACAGGAAGACAGTGGTGTTCCATGCATGCTGTTACTTAGCTTTCTTCCTTGCAATTATAGTTGGGTTTGTTCGATCCTCAAATGCCTTCACAATAATAGCCTTTGGACCACTGAGCCCATGTTCCTTCTAATACAGGGTTCAGCAACCTTTTTCAGCCGTGGACCGGTCCACCGTCCCTCAGAACATGTGGTGGGCCGGACTATATTTTGGAAAAAAAATAATGAACGAATTCCTGTGCCCCACAAATAACCCAGAGATGCATTTTAAATAAAACTTTACCACAGTCTTGAACACACTTAAGTTTATTTCTGACATTATTATTAACATCCGTGAAATGTATCTTATTTAAATATTTCTTTCCTCTAGTATATCCAGCAAAACATAAGGGCAGATTGTTCAAACATTGACAAAATTCTTGAACCTCCAGAAGGACAGGATGAAGGTGTTTGGAAGTATGAACACTTAAGGTATGATCTGTGCTGTAAAAAATAAATAAATTGTGTGAGCTTAACTGAAACCGGTCTCTGAAAAAAGGCCTTGGGGCCTTCATCCTTGAATGAGTGCCTGCTTGGTATTGTCCAATTCATTGTCCGTATCATAAGAAAAAATATATTTTACGGTTAAACATACTTGTTTCTGTCACTACCAAAGCCATTTTGATTAAATTCAAATTTCTTATGATATACTCAAGTTTACAGACCGGGGTGGGGGGCGGACTTCAGGACAAGGGTCAAATGCAGCCATCCTGGCTTCTCTAGCCAGCCAGTTTTTGTATGATTCCCACCTACCCCACAACCGCACTTTAATTCCAGAAATAACAAATTACGGTTTCAGGATTCTGAACCTACTGCTCTCCAGATATTTGGTCAGCCCCAGCCGGAATAGCCAATGATCAGGGATGATGGCAGTTGTAGTCCAAAACATGTGAAGGACACCAAGTTAGAGAATGCTAAATGACAGCATTTATAATGCTAGATATAATCCAAAATATTGTAGTTCATAATCATTGGACTGTGGTGTTTTAATGGGGGAGGGAAGCGATTATCTAACCCAGGCATGTCCAAAGTCCGTTTCAGGGGCCTAATCCGGCCTGCCGGTCGGTTTAATCCAGCCCCTGTGGCAGTTTATTTCCTGGGGTAAAATCCTAAAAAAAAAAAAGGTTAACAACTTTGGTCGGCCCTTCGGTTGGCCCTTATGGCGCTTCGCTTCATCAAATCTGGCCCTCTTTGAAAAAAGTTTGGACACTACTGAATTCTAACCTTCTGTATTCTAAAATTTTAGGCAGTTCTGTCTTGAGCTTAATGGCCTTGCGGTTAAACTTCAGGTAATTTATTATTTTATCTTCCTTTTGACAATTAGGAATAACTTTTTTATGTATTTGCATCTTAATGCTTCATATTGTTCTTCAGTGCTCTGTTTCTTATTAGTCATGGTGGTAGGAATAGAAAGAGAGAAATTTTAATGTGAGGTCCTTTGCCTGGCGTAATCTTTATTTATTGTACAAATGTTTCAACAGACTGAATGCCATCCGGATACATGCACGCAGATGACAGCAACTGAGCAGTGGATATTTCTTTGTGCAGCCCATAAAACTCCCAAAGAGGTAAGAAAGGAATATAAAAAGCAGCTGCCAAGACTCTTCCCTGCTTATCAACTTCACACAACTGGACCTCCAGTCCTTGTCCTGCTACCATTTTCCATTCACTATTTGTCTGTAAGATGGTTCAGTTGTTCAACATGAAGGATAAGCACACGTGCAAGTTGGAGATCAGCTATAATTTTCATCTGAGGAGTATACTTACCTGCTACCATGAGTTACTGTGTACTTGTGATTTGGTAGTGGGTAGTAGTAGATACAAGTGTCATTCCTTCAAACCACGTCACCATAGCAGTCATTGTACAATTTAATTTGCTCCTGGCCCACAGCTGTTGAATCTTGACATCATCGTATGACAAACTTAGTTGTCTGCATGACTGCACATTTTGCTGGGTTTTAAAAAAAGTTTTCATTAGTCTTTTCCAAGCCGAATAATAATTTGTTTCTCTGCATAAGAACTTGGGTAGTTTTACCCTATAGCATGTTGCTCAAAGCCTTCACACTGGAATACTAATAATTCGTGAAAAGACAAATATGTTCAGACACTTCCATGGATAAGCTCTTACTGAGCATTTACACAAGAATATATACAGAAATAGCTGAGGGGATTTGGTCCAGAGATGGATCGTGATTGCCAGTTACAGCCTTTGGATGTAGTGATAGACTCCAGGTGACTCCAGTCAGTTCTGATGATTGAATTCCTTATATACTCTTTGTCCCTGTCCCCCCGGATTAGTGAAACATTTGTATCCCTTTGTGATAATGTGCACAGTGTGGACAAATTCTAAATTTCAGTTCCAGTGTTAAAACAAAAACCTGTTATTTTACAGCACATATTCATCTTACACATAGCAACTTGGAACAATCTCTCTTCAGCACACAGTCTTGTCGGGGTGGTGCAACCTCCAACTTTCATAAATTTTAGATTTTGTATGTTTGGCAGAAAATTCCAGCATCCTGTAAGCCTTTCAGCAAGCAAGACGGAAAACCTCTGGCATTTAGGTCAGACTCAGGACAGCCAGGTCAGGAGATCACAGGGCTTTTATATCAAATACAGTGTGAATATATAGGGTAATAAATCCAAGTAGTTACTCCTACATTCCCCTAATTTGTTTTCTTTTTCTCTGTTGCTCAGCAAACGGAACTCCAGGATTAAGTCATCCACAGATGACTTAAAGCAGGGGTCAGCAAACTTTTTCAGACGGGGGCCGGTCCACTGTCTCTCAGACCTTGTTGGGGGCCGGACCATATTTTGAAAAGAAAAGAAAAGAATTCCTATGCCCCACAAATAACCCAGAGATGCCTTTTAAATAAAAGCACACATTCTACTCACGTAAAATCACGGTGATTCCCGGACCATCTGCGGGCCGGATTTAGAAGGCGATTGGGCCGGATCTGGTCCATGGGCCTTAGTTTGCCTACCCATGGCTTAAACTAACCATGTGTCATGTATTTCATTGGATAATCATACAGGTTATGAGCATATAACAATACACAACTTTATTACTGTTTTTAGATACCACAAAGGCATTTGACAGGGTCAAATTGACTTGCTTGCTTGCTGTCATGGAAGCCTTTAATCTTCTCAGTTGCTTTAATCCATTTTATCTCTATTCTGCATCATCAGCAAGAATACTGGTGAGCAGACAATTAGAGGAACAAGAGCGGGTTGCCTGTCTCACTTCTATTACTTGTATTGTCAATAGAGCCACTCACTATAGCAAAATGGAAAGATCTGTGGTGTCAGGTTGAAAGGGCAGATCTGGAATGCACCATATCTAGATGACATAATTTTATCCTTGGAAAAATATGCGTTTCAAATCATAGAAAACTCTGGTGCTATTTTGGGATATAAGATAAACAGGCAGAAAGCGTGTGTGTGAGTGATTATAACAAAGAAACAAGCTAGATATCTAGGAATAAAGGTGGTGTAGATAGCCAAAGGGCTGAGAAAATTACTAGCCATTGGATCAGGAAGTAAAACTAGATTTAGAAAGATGGAAGAAATGAGTTTGTCATGGATGGCCAAAGTAAAATATGATCAAGCAATTTTATGAAGGTTTCTATTTTTGTCTACTTCATTGTGAATATTGCTTGATTTGCATGAATAGAAAAGCAGAGAATTTTGGTAACTGTATGTCAGGATGTACACCAATAATAGAAGCTAATACCTCCAATCAGACAGTAGGACTAGCAGTTACAAATTTATTGTCATTTTATGAAGCTGCTCAATTGAATTGGCTAAATGTATGGTTATTACAAACTAAGGATAAAGGCGTCTACTAAATGGAATAGCTTTATATCAACACTTATTTAGGATTATTGGTGTGGGTGTCAAGGAAAGAGGAGAACAGTTGGAGCAAAATCTGATTCCACAGCAACTTTTTATAAAATGGAAAAAGGAAATTAAAGTGTGTACATTTATCTGTTAGGTACTCTATGAAGGCGTAGTATTAGGTTTCTTAGGGGAAATGGACCAGAAGATTCTGAAAGTTAGGGAATTCATGGTGTATCTTATTTAGGCCATTGGAAGGGAATGGGAAGATGTTATGAAGGTATGAAATTACTCAAAAAGGAGTGTGGACATTTTTACGGTTTCCATACTTCCATTTAAGGATGGGGGGGGCGCATCACAACTGCATTAAGACAGTTGTCTTTTTGACAGCTTGAAGAAAAAGTTAAACGGCATGTCAGCAAAAAAAACTACAAAGTACTTTTGGATTTAGGAAGAAGGATCAGCATAATGAGCATTAGGTAGGAAATGGGTCTTGATTTTTCTGTCCCAGGAGAAAAATGGAATGAGATCTGGTGGGGTCTTTTTTTTTAAGTCTCTCATCGAGTCTCAGTATGAGAAGTGGTGGAATTGTCAGACGGCATCTGATTTTGGGATGTGTAAATAATACATAGCATAAATTAGATTGAGGAGGATATTGCACGGGGAGTGACATTTAAAAATAAATTTAGCAGCTAAAATCTTGTGCCCGTATTTTGGCTATATGGAAATGGCTAGTTAAGTTTCTAGAGCTTGAAGAGATGGGCAAATTAACTGACTTGATTCACAGGGGAAATGGTAGTTCCCAGAATATTATGTTTGTTTGATAAATGGGACATTTAAAAAATAATGAGAACAGAATATCAAGGGAAGCGCAAGGTTTGACAGGAGTTTATTTTTTGGAAATGAGTTTTGTATGAATAAATAAGAGTATGCTACTGTGACTCTGTGTGTGTCACTCTCATGCCAGGAGTATACATAATATTCTGAGTGTTTTCCTACAAAAGCTCATTCCCCTAAAGCAAGACAACCTTTTCCCCTTACTATGCCATCTTTATGGGTGTAGGATCAGAGCTAGTAATAACTTCGGATGGCATTCAGTTATGCCTACCCACTTGTGTAATGGAAACCTGATTGTGCAAGAGGATTTCCAGTTTCTCTTCTCTTTTTCTTGGGTCCTTTCTAGTGTCCTGCCATTGACTACACCAGACACACATTGGATGGAGCTGCATGTCTTCTGAATAGCAATAAATATTTTCCCAGCAGGTAAAGCTCTGTGTGAATCTGCTTGCATTTTTAAATATTCATGATTGGTTCTGAAGGTAATAATAATAATAATAATAATAATAATAATAATAATAATAATAATAATTTATGTATACCCCACCCATCTGGCTGGGTTTCCCCAGCCACTCTGGGCGGCTCCTAACAGAATATTATTATTAATAATATAATAATAATAATTTTTGAATTATGGTTCTGGGGGAGATTCTTGAGAGTCCCATGGACTGCAAGAAGATCCAACCGATCTATTCTTAAGGAAATCAGCCCTGAGTGCTCACTGGAAGGACAGATCCTGAAGCTGAGACTCCAATGCTTTGGCTACCTCATGAGAAGAGAAGACTCCCTGGAAAAGACCCTGATATTGGGAAAGATGGAAGGCACAAGGAGAAGGGAACGACAGAGGACGAGATGTCTGGATAGTGTCCTCGAAGCTACCAGCATGAGTTTGACCAAACTGCGGGAGGCAGTGGAAGACAGAAGTGCCTGGCCTAGTCCATGGGTCATGAAGAGTCGGACACGACTAAACGACTAAACAACAACAACAATAATAATGCGACAAAACAGCAAACATTTAAAAACTGCCTTCAGATGTCTTCTAAAAGTCAGATCACTTTTTATTTCCTTGACATCTGATGGGAAGGCATTCCACAGGGCGGGCGCCACTACCGCGAAGGCCCTGTAGCTTCACTTCTTGCAGTGAGGGAACCGCTAGAATGTCCTCGGAGCTGGACCTTAATGTCAGGGCTGAATGAATCTATTTGGTGAACAAATTATTGCCAGAAATAATTTTTACATGGATAATATATGAAAGTAATACTGTCAACCATCATTAAACATTTAGTCCAACAACAGCAGAAAGTAAGGTCCATGTATAATTTTTTTTTTTATTACTTACAGGGTTAGTATAAAGGAATCCTCCGTAGCCAAACTAGGATCGGTCTGCCGTAGGATTTACAGAATATTTTCACATGCATATTTTCATCATCGCCAAATATTTGATGAATACGAAGTAAGTACTCTGATACTAAAGCTGCAATTCTATACCCACCTGCCTGGGAGTAGATAGAGGCTTGTGCTATAAGTACCTTAATACGGTATTGAACTAGAGGTCATGTTGCAATTGGTCAGAGAGCTCTGCTCTTTTTGACACTTTGTTTTAGTACCAAAAATTATTTCTGAACTTGACTGAAACTGAGTTGTTCTTAGAGACCACTGCTGAGTCTCATTTTTTGCTTCAAAATGTGGTATGTGTAGAAATTCCGTTTAGCTTGTGGAAAGTGGGTGGCGCTGTGGTCTAAACCACTGAGCCTCTTGGGCTTGCCGATCGGAAGGTCGGTGGTTCAAATCCCTGTGACTGGGTGAGCTCCAGTTGCTCTGTCTCAGCTCCTGCCAACCGAGCAGTTCAAAAGCACACCAGTGCAAGTAGATAAATAGGTACCACTGCGGCGGGAAGGTAAATGGCATTTCCATGTGCTCTGGCACTCATCACAGTGTTCTGTTGCGCCAGAAGCGGTTTAGTCATGATGGCCGCATGACCCAGCCAGCTGGCTGTAGACAAATGCCGGCTCCCTCAACCTGAAAGCAAGATGAGTGCCACAACCCCATAGTTGCCTTTGACTAGACTTAACCACCCAGGGGTCTTTTACCTTTTACTCCAAAATATCCAAAACTCCAGACAGATTCCAGTGAGAGTAGGTGAATATTGGCTCTTCTTCACATGCTTAGTGTGCAGTGTTTTGTCTGAGATAGGCTTGTGGGACTTAAAAGTTTCACGTGCCTCAGATCTGAAAGCAAATTATGTTGCTTTCTTCCTAGTATATTTAAGTGTGCATTACCTTGTCGCAGAAACCCTGTCCTTTGGATTCAGCAGAAATTACAAAATGTTTCCATCTACTAAGCAGTAATTCAGATGATTTGACAATAGTGCAACAATCCTTATTTGTTACAAGTGCCTACCTAACTAGCATTCTGTGTATGAAACTGTGCAGTAGCATCCCAGACTTATTTCTGTCTGCCTGATTGACCCCCCTGCTTTTGTGAGCGGGAAGAGACTCAAGAGCAGAGTGTTGATTTTTCATCCTGGTGTGCCTGCGGTATGTTCTTTTCTCCTGCACGGAAGTCTCCATATGGGAAATTATAACGAGTGATTTTGAATAACTTCTTTCCCAAGTCTGTATTTCATGCTGTGTGTGTATGTGTGTATATTAATGCATTTTTTATTTTTCTGTCTTAAGAATGAAACCTTCTTGTGTCACCGGTTTACCAAATTTGTGATGAAATACAACCTGATGTCCAAGGATAACCTGATCGTACCAATTTTAGAAGAGGAGGTGCAGAATTCAGTTTCTGGCGAAAGTGAGGCATGATGAGTGTCGTGGACTGAATGATTCCGTAATTAACATTGTGTACTGTATATATCATTTAGAAACGTCAATCATGTATCCTTAGAGCTTTGTTTAGTATACTTTTTGTATGCTGTGTGCGTTGCCTCTTAATATGGAATATGGTTT